>NC_037288.2:15931048-16248200 GCF_000002775.5 Populus trichocarpa | reverse complement strand
ACCTGTCCGGTTACCCGAGCCCTACTCACCGACTTCACTTTAATCCCAAACCACACTCTTCGCCGTTTGATTCAAGACTGGTGCGTGGCAAATCGCGCCTTCGGCGTGGAACGAATACCAACTCCCAAACAGCCAGCCGAACCGAGCTTAGTTCGTTCTTTATTAAGCCAAGCTGCTTCCGAGTCAAACCCAACTCACTCTCGCCTCTCTGCTCTCCGTCGACTCAGAGGACTCGCTCGTGATTCGGACAAGAACCGTTCTCTCATTTCTTCGCATAACGTTCGCGAAATCCTGGTCAATCTCGTGTTTTCAAGCAGTCAATCATTAGAGTTGAGCCACGAGTCACTCGCGATCCTGGTTATGTTTCCACTCACCGAGTTCGACTGTGTGGCAATAGCTTCAGACCCCGAGCGGATCAGTTGTTTAGCAAATTTACTATTTCATTCATCAATCGAAGTCCGAGTCAACTCGGCTGCACTCATCGAGAATGTTATTGCGGGAACAAGATCGTCAGATCTTCGGCTTCAAATTAGTAACATGGAGATTATCTTCGAAGGAGTAATAGATATCTTGAAAAATCCTCTATCGTCTCCTCGAGCGCTTAAAATTGGGATAAAAGGGCTCTTCGCTTTATGTCTAGTTAAACAAACTAGACATAAAGCGGTGTCCGCCGGAGCGGCGGAGACATTAATCGACAGGCTGGCAGATCTTGATAAATGTGATGCAGAAAGAGCCCTTGCTACAATAGAATTGCTTTGCAGAATACAAGTTGGTTGCGCAGCATTCGTAGCGCACGCGCTGACTGTTCCGTTGTTAGTTAAGACTATTCTGAAGATATCGGATAGAGCGACGGAGTACGCGGCGGGAGCGTTGCTGGCGCTGTGTTCAGCGTCGGAGCAGAGTCAAAAGGAGGCAGTTTGCGCAGGAATACTGACGCAGCTGCTGTTGCTAGTACAGAGTGATTGTACTGATAGAGCTAAGAGGAAGGCACAGATGTTGTTGAAGTTGTTAAGGGATTCATGGCCTGAGGATTCTGCAGGGAATTCTGATGATTTTGTCTGCAGTGAGGTGGTGCCTTTTTGATGATTGTCTCGGTGAATGTTAATTACTTTCTAATTCTAAAACTTTAATTTTCTAGTTTTTATTAGTTGAAGGAAGAGGGGAAAAAAGTCGGAAATTGAGGTTTTAGATTTCGTATATAGAAGCTTTGTTGTAATTTCGTGTACGTAAGAATTTTTGCTTAAAAGATTTTTAAGGAAAAAGTTGAAAAGAAAATGAAAAGTTAGATCTTCTTTTTCTTTGTATTTTTCTTTTTTATTCCTTTTATGCAATTTCCTCCCTGTTTTTAATTTTATATCCTGTGGGGGTGTCATGGGGGTAGACATAATCATTTTCAGTTCGGTTTAGTTTTTATAAAAAAAAAAAAGTAACCAAACCTATTTAAAAAAAAACTGAAATCGAACTGAAACCGGTTCAAACCGATCGGTTTCGGTTTGTTTTTTAGGACAAAAACCAGTTCAAACCGGTTTGGTTTTGTTTTTTCGGTTTGGCTCGGTTTTTTTTGTTTGGGTTCGGTTCGGTTTTTTCGGTTTCAAAACCGAACCAGTCGGTTTTTTCAAAATTTTAATCGTTTTTTTTTACGGTTTATTTTTTTCAGTTATTTTTTTTATATTTTCTTGGTTTTTTTGTTTTTTTGCTCACCCCTCATCGGTGGCATGAAATTGAGATTCTTGATTATTTTATTTGTTAATGTTACTTACAATTTTCTCTTGGTATGCTGTTTCGAAAAGGATGGACTGTGGATTTGAAGCATAATTTGAATTTGTTAATGATTTTGAATAATTTTTATTGATATTAAAGTAAATTTTAAAAATTAAAAAAATAATATTATTTTAATATATTTTTAAATAAAAATTACTTTTCTCTCAGACAGTGTGACTCGAGTTGTTGTCTTGGTTAGGAGTATTATTTTCCATGTTTGTTTTCTCCTGATCTGGTAAGGGGATGGTACAACTAGGTTTTGACTCGATATTATTACCAAAGACAGCTCCGATGCAGCGTGTTTTATAGAGATCGTGCAATGTAAGAGGACGACAACAAAGGAAGTTGGAAAAGAGGCGTGTGGTCTAAAGAAGAAAGAGATGATCTTCACATGCTTATGGAATAAAAACTAACATGGACAGGTTTATATTCTTTCACTCAGGCATGGCTACTACTGCTCACCTGTCTCCACCCAACTTCGGTTAGAGTTAATTTCTTTTTAAAATATTATTTTATTAAAAATATATTATTTTATTTTTAAAAATTAATTTTATAAACTTAAAATGATTTTAAAACATAAAATATATTAATTTAAAGAAAATATATTTTTTAAAATATTTTTTAATTATAAAAATACCTTTATGCAGCATTTGGGGCCCAATAATTAATGTTTCTTTCGACTTTTTTGAATTTGGGACGGTTGAATTCTTGAATCATATGCCCTTTTGAAGCACTCATGAATGTCTGTCTGTCTACGGGCAGCCACCAATCCATGCTTCTGGCTATGACCATTCATTTGATTTCATTTTCATCCACAGCATTGTCATCTCCTAATGTCATTTGCAGATCTTTTAATCTCTTCACTGCTCTATTTTATTTACTCGTACAAAAACCACATCTTATACCCATTTACCTAAATTCTTTTGTTTGCTCTTAACAAAAATCTTCTTTTAACAAGCTCTTGAAGAGAGATGTTGCCCTCCTAATGTTGCTGTGGTTCCTTTTTGTTTGTAAATGGAGATTCATCTTTTCATCCTTTCCTGTCTTATGCATATAAATATGCAGGGGCGGCGGAGCTAGGATTATTGTTAGGGAGGAAATTAATATAACAAGATATAATAATTTTTTTTTAATTTATTATACATGAGTTATATAAAAAAAACAAACATATAATGATATTTGCATAAGGTAAGAGGTTTCGAGCAATACTAAATTGAGTCAAAGCGATGAAGTTAATTTCATCTTCATAATATATCCATCACTTTTAATTTTGTTGGTCTTTATACCTATCAAATATAAACATATAAAGTATATAAGAAACATTAGCTACAACGAAGCATTATTTATGTTTGATAAACTTTGAAATAAAATAAAAAATAATAAAGAATGATTCTTACATATTTATTTTAACTGTGCTCGTCGTTCTTTAATAGAATAGAAATCATCGATTATCATATCAATTATGACTCTTTCAGCAATTTCTATATAGACAATAAAATAATTTGCAAGAAAATCATCCTCCATCCGATTGCAAAGTCTTGTTTTAATAATCTTCATCGCTGAAAAAGCTCGTTCAGTAGTTGCTGTCGAAACAGGAAGAGTCAAAAGAAGCCGAATCAACATGTTAATGGGTGGATAAATTGTTGATTTTTCTGTTTCAATCAATCCTTGACATAAATCAGCAATCGATGACATATTCTTTAACTTTGGATGATTGGGTACATCAAGTTTATAATGATGCAACTGAAGTCTTAAATGAATTTTTTCTTGGTCAGAAAAATCTTCAGGATGGAACATGTCAACAAGTAAGCATATATCTTCAACATTGAATAATTTATAGTTATTTCTAAGATATAAAGTTGTGTTCAACTTAAGAAGCTCGATTGTCTGCTCATTGAATCTATTATTTAGCTCTTATAATTGTTGATTAATGATAGCTGTAAATATATCAACTCGGTAGTGATGCTCAATTGTTACTAATTTTTTTTACGACAAGATCGTCCCACACTAGAAAAACAAGCATCCATATCAAGAACTTCAATGTCTTGATGCTTACAAAATGATGTCGCTTCTTCTAAAAGAACTTTAATCCGTTATCTCCAAGTCGTTGCAAACCACCTACTTACTTAACTTCTTTACCCATTTCAATCTCATCAATATCAACTAAATGTTTAATTGTAGCTGCTTGAAAAGCCCGTAATTCATCATTACGCTTGCAAGAATCACTAACAATGTTAATAATAAAAATCAAATTCTAAAAGAAAGTGTGAACATCAGATATTTTTCTAGCTGCAGCAATAAGAGCCAGTTGTAATTGATGAGCTAAGCAATGTACATAATATGTATAAGGGCAATCATTAATGAATAAAGCTTGCAAACCATTCCACTCTCCACGCATATTACTAGCACCATCATACCCTTAGCCCCTAATATTTTGAACATCAAGACTGTGATGACATAAAACAAAGGAAATCTCTTCCTTAAGAGTTGAAGCAGTTGTATCTTTTATATGAACTATATCCAAAAATCATTCTTGTATAAATCCACTTTTATCAACAAACCTAATAACAAGGGTCATTTGCTCTCTTCTGGGTTCATCTCAAGCTTCATCAACAATTAAACAAAATCTTGCATCACCAATCTCATAACGAATTGAAGACTGAACATTTCTAGCAAAGACATGCAAAATTTCTTTATGAATTTGATGTGAGGTGAATTTAGCATTTTGTGGATCATTACCCAAAATAAAAGCACCTACTTGTTCATTGTATAATGCTAAAAGTTCCATCATTTCAAGAAAATTACCTTGGTGTTTTTACTCCGGACGTTCATCATACCCTCTAAAATCACATGCTTGAAATGTGAGCCAACGAACAATATCTATTGAAGCTTTAATACGCAATCGATTATTTAGAATTTCCTGAGTAGTTTGCCTCTTAACTACCTTCTCAATATGACATGAATGATTTTTCAAATTTTCCAAGCACCTGGTAGCAAATCTATGAGCTGAATTTGGACCTTTTTTCCATATGAGTCAAAAAAGCACATCGTTCCCCGTCATTAACTTTCTACCAACAATTGAATCATTTAACGGTAAATGTGTCTGATCCTGGATTTCTAGATGGTTTACTTGGAAATAAATAACAAGGGAAACAAAATGACTATATCTCTCTGAATATTCAAGCCATAGATAACTTTTAAACCAATGAGACTGAAATCGACGAGGATGTTTTTCATTAGTCAACGGATAGTCAGACATCAAAGGTTGATATGATCCCAAATTAATGGAATGACCCACTAAATAAAATACCCAACAACAATTAAATTAAGCCCAACAAATCAAGCTTAATTAATAAACCTCAACTAAAAGTCCAAATAAACTAAACCAAACTAAAGCTTAATCTCTTAACGGTTTGGGCTACCATCCATCTTCTATGATCATATAAGTGTGTAAACAGTTTCTCAGGTTTGTGTCCCCACCAAATCTTCTAAGGTTAGAAAAACTCGACCTGGTCGAGTATAATTCAAGATGGCTCTGATAACGCTCTTAAAGGTAATGACCAAACTGTTGTAATGTCTCTTTGGTAATCCAAGTACAATCTGAATCTGGTCACCTAACTTATATTTTGGGATTTGCTTAACTTTGTTATCCTTGGTAAAAACAACTTATGCATCCAAAATAGCACTAATATATTCATTTTATATCAATGATAAGGATAAAGAGTAAGAGGTTTCAAAAGGATCATTATGGAGAGATTGTTCTGTTTTATATATAGCAAAGTCCTTCATGTCAAAAGTAGAGTTAATATCAAAGTTTAGTGGCAGTTTAATGACATAATTATTTGATTCAATCATTTACAACACTTTGAATGGTCTAACACTACTCACTTGCAATTTATGACTAGTTCCCAAAGAAAACCGTTTAAGTCTAATATGTATCATGAAATAATCTCCAACATTAAGTGTATTATGATACTTATATAAATTAACTTGAAATTGTTATTGTTTATTACTTGCTTGAATATGTTTTATGATCTTGACATGCAAATTATGAATTCTACTCACAAAAAACTTAGTTGAATCAAATATTTTAATGTAAGGAGACATAGAAAGAAGATCTATATGTTTTCTAGGTTTGTAATTATAAACACTATATGATTGAGGGTTTGGAGTGGAATAAACACTATTTGAAGCCTTAATAGATATAGTTTGGACATAACCTAATAAATCATGATTATCTTCATCTTCCTTTTTAATGTGTCAAGGGTAAGGGATTAGGGAGCTCAATATGTTGCTTTAAATTGTTGACGTTCTGGACATTAAGCATGGTGGGTTGGGAATCAGGTGGTATAAGAAGACTAATATCATAAGACTTTTCTAAGATCATATTTATCTTTTTGGGCGATTACACTAAAATTTTTCCTAAAACCTTTTCCACTACCACTAAAGCAAAATTATTATTTTCTTTATTAACCTCATTTTAAGACTTATTTGGACTTGTAGTGTTAATTCCATCTTTTTGCATATCCTTTTCATTTAGGTCACTTAAGTCTTCTAGATTTGGTTCATACATTTATACATAATAGTTTTTATTTTCACCTATATCCTTATGTTATTGAATGACTAAAGGTTTAAATGTGTAATTGAAGAAGATATGACTGAACCCTTTACAATTAGCACACTGAACCTATAAACTCATCCTAGACATTTCATTCATGACTTTTTTTCTCATATCTTCTTTATAAATTTAGGCACTACTAGGATTAAGTCTATATGATAGAGCACCTAACAAAAAAATATCATTCCTAAATTTAGATCTAAAAGGGGTACTACAAGGGTCTTGACATCTTTTCCATCTTCTCATAATCTTGTACTATAGTATAGACTTGGTCAAGAGTGAAAGCACCTATGAGCCTGATGATTAGTACTTAAAAGTGCATTTTTATCAAGGTTTTATATCATTATTTTGCACTTAACGTATCAATAACTCCTTAACTAGAGCATGTTTTATAATATCATGTCTAATACTATAAGATACCTTTAATTTATGGTAAATGTTCATCTTAAATGCAGGCCTATCACATAAATGAATGGATTGATTGATGAGTTTAACTAGTGAAATTAAGAAGACAAAGAGAGGGCAAAACTTATAAAAGAGATGCTAGTTCAGTTCAAATTGGAACACTGTTCATTCATTGGGTCATATCTGGAGCTGTAGATCTTGGATTTCAGTTTGGTTTATATGGCTAGAAAGCTAAGACATAGGCTTAAAACATTCAGAAGAGTCCAAGACTCAATTCTGCTGTTTGGAAGTCCAAATCTTATCATCAAAAGAGAAGTTTGAATCTGTCCTGCAGCCCAGACACTGTTTAGTGTTTAGCCCATATCTCGAGTTCTAAAATTTCAAATGCACCGATTCTTTTTTTGTTGGAAAGCTGAGACAATTTCCTAGAACTTTCATGAAGACAATCTGTTCAAATTCTGACGTTAGCAATAACGTTTTGTTCAGACAAGAAGATAAGGATTGTCATCAAGTCAAGATTTGGCCACCCACTCAACAATTAGTCATCAAAGCAATAGTTCCAAATTTTGGCCTATAAAATGAGGCATTTGTCATGCATTTAGGCATCTTGGTTTTCAGATCAAGATCATGTTCTTGCTCTCTCTTTATATTTTTGTAATGCTTAAGTTTTGTTTATATTAATCTCTTGTTTATGCTTTTTATTTCCTTTCCTTTACTTAGTTAACTTATATCTTATTTATGTTCTTATCTTGTTTATTTATATTTCTCTCTTTCATTATATTTAGCTAAGTTTATTATGTCAAGGTGAAAAGGTTACACTAATGGTGTAAGAATAAGTATAGTATAAACTTAACATGGACTTTAATGTTTGATACTAACATGTTTTGTATTTTTTATCTTATTCACTCTTAATACTTTGCTTGTTAAATGGTTAATCTAGATTTATGTTGTATAACCCTTGGTACAACAAATACTTGGCACTTTTATAGCTCAACCGTATGGTATAACCGACACCTGTGTTATGAAATGAATTTGATTTGTTGTTAGCATAAGTTATAATTATGAATACCTGACAACATTTACAAGTATTAGCATTATTCGAATAAGATAACTAATGTAATCATGTTAACAATTTATAATCCGATTGGAATCTTCTTTGTGTGTGGTTTCCAGTTGAGTAATAAAAAGAGTTTATATTATACTTGTTTGAAATACCATTAGTGGATCCTTTAACCTTGACAATTATTTTATCCTTGTTTAATCCTTATATCAATATCACATCTCAAAGCTTTCTTCAACTCCTTTTCTGTTATTATTTATTTCCTTATTTGTAGTTTATACAGTTAATCTCCCTATGGTTTGACCCCGGATTTGCCGGGTTATTTATTACTTCGACACTCCTACACTTGGAATAAGACATCAACTCTTTCATCGTGTCACCTGACCTCTTTTCTAAACTTATCATTCAAACCTTTACAAAATCTATGCAAAGTCATGGCTTTATTTTTCCTTATGCACATATCATCATGTAAACATTAAATTGTGTTATTTACTTATTGACAGACTTATTCTCTTGCCTTAGATTATTTCATTGGTCTAAGAGTTTATTCCTATAAAACTAGAGTGGGTACTTCTCCTGTAGTTTTTGTTTTATTTTGGTCCAATCAATTATGGAAGGTTTAACTCTCCTCTCTAAACAATCCTCAACATCTCCACAATAAAGTCAGGCTTCATTAATGAGTATCATTTTAGTATATCTAACTCTTATATTATCAACTAGATATGCCACTCAAATCATTGATCCATATCATGAATCCACATGTAAAATATTCAAGGGTCATGACGACCATCAAAAGTGGAGGCTTCTATTTTTTTAGGGCTCATGAATCGCTCATCAAGGTTATCATGTTTAAAGTAACTGAAATGATAGTTATATTGGTGACACTTGAGGTGAATTTACGTACAATGGTTATTCATATGATATTTATTGGTCTTTGAGTGCCTTATTCGAGAACTCTCTTAGGGTTCATTTATTTTAAACATGTTGGTTATCTGTGTCTACAGCTCCTCTCAAATAGCCTTAAGAGTACTATTAAGGGTCAAGTCCATAGTAAGTGTAGACTTAAGCATGAATACTAGATGATCATAACACAAATGAATGCAACACTAACTAAAAAATAAAATTGAGATCACATAAAGTTCTTACAAGTGAAATCACAATACAAAAATAAAGCTAATTTTTTTTAATATAAAGATTAATCAAGAACATAAAATACCATAAAAATTTTAAGCATTCAATGTTATACCTTTAAATACAAACAATTAATAAAATAAAGTTATAATGTTCCACTATTTTCAATAAGCTCTAGAAGTAAGACAAAGTATTGATGACTAAATTTAAATGAAAAAGATATAGCGTGCAAAAAAATATAGGAGTATAATGTGTTGGAAGTTACTATTATTGATGTGGAGAAGGTCGCTACATGACAAAGACTGGCTGACATGGCATTGATGCGGCGTCGTTGGCCACTCTAACGAACCAAACAAAAAAATCCTTTGTGAACATGGCATCGTAGATTTTACCCAAGTTTTGCATATGTTAACAAGTCAATACAGTAATTAACATTTGTTAGAATCACCAAGTTCATTCCACAAGTTCTGTTTTCACTTCGAACTGATGAGCTCAAGAGATGACTCACTGATCACAAGCATGTACAGGCTGCAGCAGAAATCAACTAAACACCAAATTCCTGAAAGTTAAATCATAATGTTATAATTTCATTTTTTTATAAAAATGCTATGAATAGGCGAGCCTATTACAAGGGCAATAATGTTGAATGTGCAAATACATTACTCTGGAAAGAGAACAGAACTTAGTAACGAAGAAATCAAAGCAACGAATGGTGAAAATAAGTTGTTTCCATTTCACTGAGAAGGGCATCTTCCTAGAGATAAGAACTCTCTGTATAAGTAAAAAAAGTGGCAATCCAATTGAGCTCCATCTACATAATCCTCGGTTTCGATCCGAAACGGAACTTGTGAACTCATTCATTAGCTCTGGCCAACGTTTTCTCCCTGCAGATCTAAATCTACATTAAATATGTTTCAAAAACTAGACATACTAGGATGACAGTAGATGTGTGGCGTCATGCATGGTGCTCCTTGCATTGTGATGGCTTTTTTATTTTTACATACAACTTGTATATTTATATTCTAATTACCAAATCTAAGCTTTTCAGCTGGATACATCCTGTTCGTTCTACTTCCCTTTTGGCTCTTCAGTGATGAGAAGTTCCGACCACTTGCTTTCCGAAGTCGATTAGATTGCTTGACCGATTGATCTGTTTTCTCTGTGTCATTTTTCCTGCAATGCAAGTAATAAATAACCGTTACAAGTTATCAAAATAAGAATGTATATTTTTTGGCAGCCATATGTTAGAATTTACATGAATGTTGACTAAAAGTATTTTTGGTTTGTGAAAAACAGGTTAGTGCATAGCCTAATTGGGTCTTTGGACACCTTAAGACAGTTGTGGATGTAGGGTTTTGAGTGTGAGCCTAAAGAAACCTAATACAATTCTTAATGGGAGAACTGGTAATCCAAAAACCTCTTGTTTGTTCAATTATCGGTAACGTGTGTTCTAAATATCATGTATTGATCTTGGGATAAAATTCTAATAGTGGTATCACCCTGATATTTTTCTAACACCTTAAGGGAGGACGAACCTGAAATGAAGCAAGAACAGCAGCACCCCAACAACTGCAGTTCCCTTTGCAACAGTTTTAAGGAGTGGCCTCTTTGGAGGCTTGCAGTCTGCCTTTTCTACACTTGGACCTTCAGTTACATTTGAATTCTCGATTGCCAGAATCTGCACCTTTTCGTGGTTTTGATCATCCTGTGACAGAGATTGCTTTAGTCATAGAAAGTTGGGGTAAGAAGTTGAAAAGAGACCTACGATGAAAACATTACAAAAAATCAATAAAACTGACTCACCACCCGATCCATATTTTCTGTGGAACAAATCATATCCTTCTTCTCATATATAGACACTTGATCACTGTTTTCACCTACATTTTCCGAGTATTCTGTTGTTGAGCACCTATGCTCATCTGGTATCTGCGGACCTTGGCTCTGAAAAACAGAACTATCACAGAGCGGCTGAAAACCACTACTATCCTCGCTGCTTTTAAATTCATGACATTTTTCACTATCTACCATTGCTGCGATTCTGTCAGGAGAATCTGATTCCTTGTGTGTTTTGTTTTTTATGCTATTAAAACAAGTGGTTTGTAAACATTTATTTGGAAGTTTGCCATTTTCAAGGTCTGATTCAACCATGGTAGCATTATGTCCCTCTGTGTCATTATCTCCAACGATGCCCTTGATATTTGTGTTCTCAGGCCACAAGGCATCCCCTCTAGCTTTGCTTCGAACAGAAGGAAGATTTTCCTCTGGTGAATCTACTTGTGAAAGAGACAGGGATGAAGCTCTAGTTGGTACTACAGCAAATCTATGTTTACCTTTCTGATCCCATTGATTAAACTCGTGTGAAAAGGAGGACCAATCAGCAAATAACTCCCTGTCTTCACCATATCCAAGATCTGTATTTGCTTGAGACATGCAACTGCCACTCTTGTGCAAAAAAGCATGGTCTGAATGTTCGATTTGTGTACAAGGTACAGAAAGCTTGGAAGAGAAGCCAATATCCATGACTTTCATGTCAAAAGGAGATTCTTCTTCACAGTCAGTTATTAAACTACCCACTGGTGTGTTGTAAATGACCTTTTCCTGAGATTCAGACCTATCTACAGACTTCTTGATCAAAAAAGTCACCATGCTATTTGATGATTCAGGAAACCAGACGGTTTTAAAATCATCTTCCTCATCTAATTGGTCCTCAAAATTCAACTTCTGCACAGGGCCCGATACAGAGCTCATGCTGGAAGTAGAAGACACTTCCACATCATCATTGCGGTTTCCTCTAGGTGTGCTACAATCCTCAGAATCCCCCACTACTGAGGCATCATCTTCTAAACTAAGATCGAAATGAATAAGGTCCATTCCACTATTTTCACAGCTATGTTTGGCTCCAATTTCTGTATAAGAAGACCTACTACCTAAATACATATTGGACTCAACAACAGAGGTAGATAACCCGCCATCCAAATGATGATCATTCTCCAAATGTTGCGAGCAAATAGATCTTGTTGATTCATTTAAATGGTCTTCATGCCATTGACGTTTACTGCATTCATCTCTATGTTGGTTTTGATCTTCTAGTTCTAATGAGCATTGTCCAGGGGAATGACCTTTGACTGACAAGGATGCTCCCAGAGAGTTCATTGAATCAGAGTTCATCTGAGATGAAATATCATTAGAACAACTGCTAACTGAGCTACCAGATTCAAGCATAAAAACACTTTCCACTTCAGCGTACTCTTCAAAATATGAATCACCATTTCCTTCAGAAGTTGCATTTGAATGTTTCTAGAATGCAGGTATGAAGCATAATAAGTAAAACCAAAAGCAGTTCAATAAGTAAACAATAATCTGGAACACAATCTGATTCCTCAACTCAATAAAGTAGACTAGAAAAAGTATTTAATTTTCTTATTGAAGAAAAAAAGAGATTTATAATTATATAAATAAAAAAAGGAGATTCATATACCTGTCTGGATCTTTGTCTTGGTTCGTGGTGTGGAGTCTTGCTAGCAGAGCTGGAGAAGCTATGATGTGAAAGTTCCAGGTTTCTTCGAATATTTCCAACCATATCCGTTGGCATAGTTACGGTATAAGTGACAATATCAAAATCAGGAACCTGCCACAAGAATTTGTCTGTGATCATTGTCAAATTGACACAGGAAAACATTTTGAAAAGGAAATTGCTGCAAGCATATGACTTTAAATGAAAAGAATGCATAGTGTCTTACATTTAAATGCGAAGACCTTGCTTTCTTTGAAAGAGAACGTATACACATACAAACTTTTCTTGTATCTCTTTTTTCGACAACATCTGATGGGGAAAAGAGATCTATGCCTGCCATTCCCAAGATTTTGCAGATCTACAAAAATATAGCAGAACAATAAATTATGTCATTTAGGTAGGATCATATAATTCAGATCACCATACCAAAGAGAAGTAAGATGGCGGCGCTTACCTTCAAAAATGAATCCACATTAGAATAAGGCAGATACCTGCTCCCACAACTCCTCCTAGAAGCAAAAGGCTCATATTTATATGCTTTTACATATCTTAGTTCCATATGCTTCGTCGATAACATTCTCCATATCACTCTTGACGTTTCAAATCTAAGAAACAAAACAAGAAATTAAAGAAATTTCACAAAGCATTGGAAATTCATTAAGAAATAAAATAAGTTGAACACATTCCTGCCTAAATACTGGAAGAAATGCACCTATACATGATTCAAGTAATGACACGAGGTTATAGGAGGTAAAAACAGTTGGAACATACAGCAATTCCCCATCAGCGATTAAATCAGCAATAGGAAGCTGCTCATCTGATCTTGTCTGAAGAACTTCTCCAAGCCATATTCTTGCTTGAGTCTTTTAAAAAAATATACAAGAACAAACAAACAAAGCAAAAATATCAGGCTTACTATATTAGAAAATAATCTACTAATTTATGAACTTTCAAATTCCCAAACAATGTTTCGCATCCGCGAAGAAAATATGGAAAATTAGAGCTAATTTAAGATTGCTGACAATACTAGTAACTTTTATCAGTTGAACTATGATCAAAAGCACTTTACAGAACTTTTTTTTTCTTTCAAAAATTCAGTATTACAGATAATTTAGCTACTTTTAAAAGAAAATGCATCTCAAAAATAGAAGCAAATATCTATCCTTCACAAATGGAGTATTGAAGCATCAAACATGAAAAACTTGAAACTTTCTAAATATCTGTGGTACTACCATAGCCACTAAATCACCCACTAGCTAAAAATCAATTGAACTAAAGAAATTAAGCATCCAACATCATAAAGCTTCAATCTTTCTTTCTGGGTCACCTTCATTAAAGATTTTAACACCAAAGCAACCTTTTTTAAAAGAGAGAGAGAGAGAGAGAGAACAAAAACTTCAACAACCAGTCAAAAATGAAAATAACAAGAAGACGAGATGGTTTGTTTCAGTGCATGACCTGCAAGAAGACATCATCAAGTTCACGAAAGCTGGATTCAGAAGAAGAAGAAGAAGAAGAAGCAGAAGGCCAAGAAGAACTTTCACCACCACCAGCACAACCAAAACTTGCGGCTGAACCAGCTCGCAAAACTTGAGGAGATTCATCACCTCCATCATGACCGGAGACCACCACAACCACCATGCTTGACGGCGGCAGTAACCCAGTTCCCGCCAAAATGGTGGTAGGTCAGTCAGTGAATTTGAGTTATTACACAGTCATGATTTAATGTTTTTAGGATTGTCCGTCGAGTGCAGTGCAGGAAAAGACGGACCGAGGATTCTGCAACTTTTTGTGTCCTTGTGCCGCTTTGCTTTTCTTTTTCTTCGTTGAATATTTAGGTGTCTTTACTTTACGTACGTTGTGTTTGACAAATTTTAGTGTTTGGACTTTGTAGCCTCACCATTTATATCCGAAAATAATTACACTTAGATTCGATTTTTTATTATTATTATTAAATCATGTATAATTGTTTAGCATTATTTTTTAGAAACTGTTTTTTAAACCTTGAATAATAATAATAATAATAATAATAATAATAATAATAATAATAATAATAAACTCATTTACTAATGTTAACTTACTAAAATTTGAATTTGAAGAAATAATATCCTACCATCCTTCTAAAATTCAATTCGGGATGAATTCAAGATAAGATATGGATCATAAATTAAGAGAGTCAAGTCTACTCAAATCAATTATTAAAATAAAATTAAAAATAAAATATAAAATGAACGTATTAAAAGCAAAGTTTTGATTGAGTTAATCCCAGTTCATAGTTTGATTAATTTAAATTTTTGATTAAATGAGTTGGATTTTTTTTATTTTTATTTTTTTTATTTCAGATAGTTTAGATCCTAGATCAACTGAGTTTAAAGTTAATCTATGGAGCATGGTTTTACATGAGTGTTTTATTAGTTAATTTTTAAAAACCTAATTTGATTGAAAGTAAATTTACTCTCTAGAAGTTAAAGAAGTTGTAAACTTCTTGTAATGCATTAAAATTGGTCGAAGATACTTTAATTATCTAAACTAAAGCTTTGTCACGGGTTAATATTAATATTATGAAGAAATCATGAAAGAAAAGATAGATAAACCTTATTCAAATTAATCATATTATTTAATCCAATTCAAGGAGGTAACATCTTATCAATTAATTATTTTTTTAAAAAAAAATTAACAATTGACGAGTATTCTTTTTGTATTTGTTTACGTATACAAAAGAAAATATACGTCATTTGACTGAGTAATTATGGATTTATTGGCTGCAGTTTTTGTCTTGAACTCCCATGATAATTCATGGATGAAAATCTACCCATTTAAATAGTTTTTTAAAAGAAAAGGAAGCAGCAACGTTAGCACTGTTTCGTCCAGGAATTTCATGTGAAGCAGAACTTACTTCCACTCAGAACCATTATTTATTTATTTATTTATTTATTTATTTATGCAGCAGTATGGGCATGCAGAGAAGACCTCACCTGTCACTTTTCTTTGGCTTTTTTTATAGAAAAAGATGAAAGAAATATTGAGATCACACACGCAGTTGATAAGGAGTAGACAACGAACCTTATTTAGAAAATAGAAACTGTTAGCACGATTATATTTTTGAATTTTTAAAAAAAATCTAGTTTTAAATTAATATTTTTTGTGTTTTTAGATTGTTTTGACGTGTTTATATTAAAATTAAATATTAAAAAATAAAAAATATATATTATTTTTATATATTTTCAAATAAAATACATAATAAAGAAAAACTCTTACCAAACCCTCAAACTGTTTTATTATACTGACATCATTTTGCTGCCATTACTCATTTTGTCTGCTTTCTTGTCTTCATTCTTCATTGGTTGGTTGCATTTTGCTTGTGAAAGACCAGAGAAGAACCCACCTAGGATCTACCCATCTTGGGTATGGAGACTTAGTGCCAATTTAATATTAGCCACAAGAACATCTCTTAAAGGAAAGAGAGAGCATTGCCCATCAACCATAATAAATTTAATGTTTTATGACTCGTAGTCATATCCTCAGCTATAGATCGTAGGTTACTTATCGAGTTTGTAATAAAATTATTGTTTGTTTTTTTATTTTAAAAGTATTTTTTAAAAAAATTAAAAAATTTTATTTATTTTGTATTTTAAAATTATTTTGATGCGCTAATATCATAAATAATTTTTAAAAAATAAAAATATATTATTTTAATACATTTACGAGTGAAAAAATATTTTAAAAAACAACAGATTGATATTCTAAAAAAAAAAAAAACCTTAAAATATTAAAATGTTCAAATTTTTATATATGAAGTCAAATCAAACCGAGAAGTAACTTCAGATCCATGCAAAGCAAATCTTTAAATCTCCATGAATCAAGCCTTGTCTCCTTCCATGGAAGACCGCTTCTTTCTCTTCAGACGATTTACAAATCAGATCAAGTCAAGCCAGGTGATATTTCTTCAGACGATGAAGCATCAAGCCTATGGAAGACGGCTTCTTTCTCCTCAAACCCAGATTCTACATCAAATCACTCCAAAGTCTCTTTAATATCCTTGGATCTTACCGATAATCAGAGGACCTAAACCAGATAAATGTAACATGGTACTGATTTGTGAAGTCATTTGGAGCTTTTTTTTTTTTTTTTAACGTGGGTGTCCGGGTCAACTTGCGTGCACCTCGACTAATTCCACGGGCCCTGAAGTTAACGACCATATAAGCCTCCAATAGCCATCATATGAGTAACCATAGGACTCGAACCTGAAACTACAAAAAAAACAAATCTCTTGATCCCAATCTTTTATTACTAGACCACCACCTAGATGATTCATTTGAAGCATTTTGAGATGTCCCCTCGTGCAATTCCTACTCTCCAAAGTTTCTGTTTTCTGATTATTTATTGTGGGTGGTTATTTATTGATTAGATAAGGCCAGTAGCTGTTGGAGTCGAAAGGATGCCACGTTGTGGCCTTGTTCATTGATCTGCAGCTACAAGAAAATTCAAGGATAAGCAACTGTATAGATATAATCTCTCTTTTTTTTACAAAAAATTCCAAGTTATTGGTGTATAAATACACCACAATCACCCATGCAAAAAGGAGCAATTCCATTTTGTGTTTGAAAAATGCTTTTAAATTTATTTTTATTTTTTTTAAATTAATATTTTTTAGTGTTTTTAGATCATTTTGATGCGCTGATATCAAAAATAATTTTTAAAAAATAAATAAATATTATTTTAATATATTGTTAAATAAAAAACACTTTAAAAAATAACCGCAACCACACTTCTAAATAAACTAGATTAGAAGCCGAGCTAGATAACACTTCTTAATCATTATTTTATTTTTTCTCTTACTGTATATTTTTTTCATCTACACACCTATTGATTAAGCATTAGAAAATTCCCTGTTTTTCATGAGAATTTTTTTTTTTGGTCAATCATCAACTCTTTTGTAAAAACTCTAATTTTTATGTTAAGTTTTTTTATATAATTTTATCTTATTTAAATTTTAAAAGTAATTTTCTCATATATATTTATAAATATATTTGGATATTTGGGTATTTTAGATCCATTTCTCCGATAATCGATCTTTAAAATCTTAGGATTTGGTGTGCTAGATTACAACAATTTTTTTTATTGATGAAAACTCAAAGACAAGAATTAGAAATTATACAAAATATCTAAGGACAGGTCTTCAACCTAGGACCTCACCATGTCTTAGATTGCCTGTACTAACCTGTTAACAACTTGAACACACACATAAAAAATATATATATATTCTAGCTACAAGAAAGTTCGTTAAAAAATATTAGAAAATAATAAAAAAAACAATTCCGTACCTAAGGAGGAAAAATCTAAATCAATCTTGTATTATATTAGCTTGGAATCTAATTTGTGTTGGAATAAGATAAGATTTCATGCATTCATTCATGCATTTAAAAACGGCAACATAGTCAAAGGAACATAACTTATTTATCAAGCCAGATTTGTGATAACATGTAGTGATAAATTTTTTATAACCAGAGGAGAATCTATATTATTTGAATAGCCTAGCAGATATATTTATAAACCAATAAAATAGATTTAGAGTTAAGAAAAGATCTAATCGTTCAGTTTAAAATAAAAGTTAAAAATATTATAACTTTTGATTTGATCGTTATATCAAATTTAAATTTTTATGGGAATTTTCAGAGTTCGTTTTCCTTAAAATAGTTACTATATTGCTATACAAACCGTCAACTTTAGATATAAAAAAATCTCGCATAAGATTTCGGTATGAGCAAATTTTGTTATTTTCTTTATTAATTTTGGATTTCATGCATTGTTTTAAATTTTATGATTATTTTTTTATATTTTATTTTGCTTTCTAGTTAATATATGGTTATTAATCTATTTAAAGTTTCATAAACTTTCTAAAGAGATAGACTTTTATATTATTTTAAAAATAATAAAACTACAAAATCATTTTCGCTCATTAAATTTCTATGTTTATTTATTGTTTTTAGCTTCGCTCATCATTTATAAATTATTACTCAGAGACTCAAGACAATTTGAATAATAAAAAATAGTCAATGATGAAATGCACATTAAGAATTAATATTGGATCCATATTCGAATTAGGTGCCACGTGCCAGCATTGAAGTATATGTGAAATATGTACCAGTTGCGTGAGGCAAAATGCAGGGATGATTGTGATTTAAAACATATTAAAATCAAGTAGTTTAGTAATATAGATTCATCTCCAATTTTTTTTTTATTATTATTAATATAAATATCCGGGCCAGCTTGCGCGCACCTCAACTAATTTAACGGGCCCTGAAATTAACGACCATGTAAACTTTTAGTAGCCATCATATTAGCAACAATATGGCTCGAACTTGAGACCACAAGATAAAGAAACCTTTTAATCTCAAATTTTTACTATTGAGTCACCTATTAGATGATTATATCTCCAAACTTTTGATCAATGCAATATTGATATCATTATTTATGCTTTGGGTTTGTGTGTGTATTTGCATTTTTATAAGATAATTTTGAGTGATAAAAGTTGTAATTAAGAAGTTTGCTTTATATTTTCTCTCAATAATTTGAATTTAAATCTCGAGATTAATATTCAAGATAATTTGTTTCTTTAGTATATCAAATTGATGTACATAATGTGTTTCAAAATATGATTTTCATGTGTTTTAACTTTGTATTTAATTAATGTTTTAGAATAGAAGGGATATATACATAAAAAAATAAAAAATGTAAATAATTATAAAATATTTTTTTTATTTTTTAAAACAGAGTATAAAAAAGTATATCATTTTTATACCTATTATCTTTGTTTCTTCTATCTAAAAATAAGTAATTAAACGATATCTAAAAGTTAAAATACAAGTTTGCAATGAAAAAGGCAATAAGAAATTCAATTTAGAATATGATTTTCACGTAGTAAATCATGTTGAAGACATAATAGGCTCGACGGGATGATCCTATATGCAGGAGTTCTCCCTGTACTAATAAAATAAAAGATTTGTGGTTCAGAGACTTGGAAGTTCACATCAGCCACACTTGCAGAGAAGGAAACTTTTGTGACAAATGGTTGGGTGGCCAAAGCTGGGGCAGGCATGGCTCAAGGAATGATCCAGTTTCGATTAGTTCTTGTATGACCTTGGACTTACTTTTTAAGCAGATTGTGTGGTTCTATCAATTTCTTTGTTGTAATATGTAATTTTGGGTTTTTTTTTACTAAAATGCATAGGTTTTTTACTATGCACGATCTTATCGAACATCCTTTTATATATTATTGTAGATAGATTATGTAAAAATTTTTGTTTTATCGATTTCATTCTCAATTTTTTTTGTGATTCAGTTATAATTAAAGATTAATTGACTTTGATTTCTTATGAAAGGTTGTGGTTGAAAGAAGAGTGACCTAAATAAAAACGACACCAAATATGGGTGGCGTGCCATAAGTTTCAAAAAAAAGATGCACTATGATCCTCGAATAAAAAATAACGTAGATTATACAACTTTAACACCTCAATATTTTTCAAATTCAATTTTGATACAAAATTTTATTTTTGTTACTTTTAGTCCTTTATTGAGAGATGAAAAAGAGGTCGTCAGATTCTGATGATAGAGAAAGAAATATGTCGTTAACATCGATTTAGACCACTAAAATGAATGATATTTGTATTAAATTGTTCCTTTTGATGAGGGAGGTTCATATAAGGTTTTTTTTTTTTTTTACCTTTAAAGTTCTTCAAAAAACATATTTGAGCTCGAGTTGATTTATGATTTCAGGTTGATTTTGGTTTTTGGGATAGTTTTTTGATTTTTTTAATGCCATAATAAGTTATCATTGGTAAAAAAAAAAAAAAAAGAGGCTGAAAATTGGGTTTTCGGGTAAAAAAACGGGTTTTCAGGTAAAAAAACTTAAGCTCTGATTTTCTAGCCACTGTGATAGCTGGAATCTGAGCAAGATCAGATGACGCGTTGTCTATCTCGGCAAGTGACTCGTCCTCTAATTTTTTTTCAAAAAGATTAAGGTGGACAATATGTCGTCCACCCCAGGTTCAACAAAAAAACATAAGGGGCTAGTCTCATAGGCCCTAAGAAAATGGGTTAGGCGGGCTGGTCTGGCTAGCCAGGCCTAGCAACGCTTGGTTTTTTTTTCTTTTTTTTTTTCCTATATTTTTTTCAATGAATGCTTCTTTTATATGTTTTTTTTCAAAAAAATATTTATATTTAAATTAATACCTCTTCTCTCTTTTATTTTGCATAGAGAGCCTCTTTTAAAGTATGATTATTTTTTGGTTATGTGTTTAATTTTTGAAGAGGTTTTTCTGATTGATATATAATTTTTTTTTAATCTTTTGTATAGATGAACTATTTTTTTAAAATAATATTTCTAATATATGTAGCCTTGTATAATATTTTTTTTTCTTTTTATTTTATTTAATCAATTTAATGTGTTTTTATATTTCTATTATCATTTGATTTAATAAATAAAATATTAAAATAAACAAAATTTAGAAAACATAACCGGGTAAATGTCCCTTCTTATAATATTAAATATCTTGATTTACACCCATCTCTCAATTTTTTAAATTTTATTTTTAGTTATTGTTAATGACTTTTTATTTATTAATTATTATACATAATTCTCGGTTTATTTGATTTTGTTAATATTTTTTAGTTATTGTATAATATTTTTTTTATTTTTAGTTATTGTTAATATGTATGCATAAACTTTTTTATTTGCACTAAAAAATTTTTAACAATAGAAATGCATTAAAAAAAACCTCCATATACAATTTGTTTTATAGAAAATTAAAATGTTTGACTTGCAATGGAGTGCGAGTCCTATAACTAGTGTCAATCTATGTTAGGTTCTATTTTGACTGTTATATATTGTTTGGACTGCAACTTTACCTATCTATTATATTAGGACTCCACCCTATTAGGATTTTATCAAGTGTAGGCTTGTATTAGATGTTTTTTTTAATATAAAAAAATAATATAGTAAGCTAAAAGCTTTGGCCAGAATAATGCTATTTAAAAAAGATTTGGCAAAATATAACACTTTTCACCTTGTTGCGCTTATGAAGTGTAACATTTACTAAATGTTGTTATTTCTAAGCGTGACAAGATAATTATCATGCTTTAAAAGCACAACAACTTAACATGTCACTTTTCTAAACCGCGATATTAATTAAAATTTAAGTACCTCCCCAAATCAAAGAACACAAACACAACAACTCTTTTCTCTCCAAATCGATGCCCTCAACCCTTGTCTCTCTTAAAAAACCAACCAAACACTTTTTCCCCCTTAAAACACCAAAAAATTAAAATCATCCTTGGATGTTATTACGTTCAAAATCCACCATTGCCTTTTTTTGCCACCGCTGTCCAAATCGTTTTTAGTCTTACAAGCAAAATAAACATACTACATTACTATGAATTTTTATTTGTTTTAGTTGAAACAAAATAATTGTTTAGATTGAATTTAAGACTTGTTGAAGTAAAGATAAATTAGTCATGAATATCTTTAATTAGGGTTGATTTGATATAATTGAACATGAAAATAAGTTAAGTTAATTATGAATTAATTATGTATTATGTTTAATCAATCCAACCAGATCTACCATATTTTATAACTATGAAATGGAGTCCAGAACTGGAGTCCATGTAAGAAAAAATAGAAGCATAGTCAAGTAAGGTAGCCTGCCCAAACATTGAAGGCCTTGTTCGAAATGGGCTTGGGCAGAACCAAGCCTAGTAAGATAGGGTCCCCTTGAGCTGAGACAGCGCTCGGTCAATCCTGAGAAATTGTAGGCTCATAGCCTTTGGTCATTGATGACCCAGCCAATGGCTACAGGGCCTGGTTTAAGTTTCTTTGTTTTCTCCATTAGCCCGACAAGGGGTTCGCTGCCCCAATACATCCGACCCACACACGGTTCAAGCTCATTTCTTAATATCTCGAACCCGATCTGCCTCTTAAATCATAAATTGATGCTCCAAAAAATTAGTTTTGAAAACCGATTTGTTTGATTCTTAAAAGTTTTTTTTAAGGATTATTGCTAGTTTTTATTCTTTTGAGGAAAAACAAAATATGAAAGCGAACAAGTTGTTTCATTTGATTTTCAATTTTTTGAGAAAAGAAAACAAGAAGAAAATAATACTAATTTACAGTATAAAAAGCATGCTAGTATTTCACTTTACATTATAACTTCCATTTATATTTTTTATTTATTGATAGGTACAAGTAATATCTGATTCCATCATAGCTATCAAATTCGATTTAGTTGATTTAGAACATGTTTGGAAACGCGGTGCAAACTGTGTTTCCAAAAAATTTTAAATTTTTTTTTGTTAAAATTTAATATGGTTTGTATGTTTTAGATCGTTTTGATGCGCTGGTGTCAAAAATAATTTTTAAAAAATAAAAAAACATCATTGATATACATTTCGGCACAAAAAATCATTTGAAAAGTAACCGCTACCACACTGCCAAACACCCTCTTAGTTGAAAACGTAAACTTGTTGATAGGTGGCTCAATAATAAGACTTTGTGATTAAGGAATTTGCTTCTCATGTAGTCTCAGGTTCGAGCCATGTGGTTGCTAATATGATTGTCACTGGAGGCTTACATGGTCATTAACTTCAGGATTCGTCGGATTAGTCGAGGTGCGCGCAAGCTAACCCGGACACCCACGTTAATTAAAAAAAAGACTTAATCTAGATAGGTTTATTTTTAATTTGTCCAGTTAATTGATGTAGTCAAGTGATCTGTAAAAAAATATTTTAATTTTTATTTAAAATGATATTATTTTATTATTATAGTTGAGAAAATTAAAAATACCGTAACACAAACCTTATTTAAAAAAACAAAACAAAAACTAGAATTATTGCATTATTACAAGTAGTATACCACAATTGACTGTCACAAACAAAAGAAAATGACAAATACCATGCTTTTATCACCAAAGCACCACACATATTCTTATATGAACAGCAGCATGGAATTTGCAATATATATATATATATATATATATATATGCATTTCATCACCTACTAATTGAAATATCTTTTCTCTCTCTCATAGCAGATTGCTAATCTAACTATCGATTAAGTTCTCCTTTGTTCTAAAATATCCGTGTTCTTCGTCTGCAAAACATTTACAGCAATTTATTTATTAAATTAGAGAATTAGTGCTTATTCTTTATTATCAGATTCTTTTCCTTCACTACAAATAAATTCTGATTTTTCTAAAATCTTAAAAATAAATATGTTTTGATTACAGTAATGTATTCAATAGCTTTCATATTAGACATTTTTCAATTGAATAGGGCTACCTAATTTCGTAACACAATGTCCTTTAAATCTTTTAATGAAACAAAAGAAAAAGATATACCAATTAAATTTTCAATTATACATATTAAACTTAATTATAAGTCAATTTGATGATGAAACAATTCTAAAATAAATAGAGTGATAATTGACTCGATTGTTTGATCAAAATTAAATTTCAACATAATTTTTTTAAAGATAAATTTTTTTTAATATTTTTAAATATTAAAATAATATTATTTTAAATTCACTCTACTTAATCTTCAAACTCGCAAGTTAAATAAAAGATAAATAACTTTATTCTCCACAGCTGTATTTCCACAACTGCCCTAGTAATGGACGGTCCCATAGATAATAGACATGGTCACCATTTCTCTTCCTCATTTAAACGTGCCAGCAGGTAGCCTTGTTGATTATCCATCTCTGCATTTTTCTTTTCATTGCCGCCGGCCAAGTAGCCTGGTCTCCCTCACTCACTTGACCCACCTTGGGATAGGAATCGCACTACTTCTGCCATCTAACTTGCTTGAATTTTGATAGATATAATTCATTCAATTAGTCAAAACATTAATGAAAAGGAAGAAAGTGCCAAATCACTAGTTTTTAAGTATCACTTTCCAATATTGCCGTACTAAAGTGGGAAAAGAGACCGGGGGACATAATGCAGGAAGATTATTGACATTGCTAGACTGCTATGCCGATATTTAGACTTTGGTCGGCCTGAGCATTTATGAACTCCACAGGCGAAATAGACCTCTCCCCCTATGCCATGTAGCCAAGGTCCAATGTCTGAAAATTTTCAACTTACGTTTGAAATACCTTTGATTTGTTGATTGAGAGTCGCAAACTGAGTTTACTTCTCATGTTTCATTTTATACTGGTTGAATTTTTTTTGCGAATTTGATTACAAGAGCAAATTTTGAATTTAATTGAATTGCAGGGGATGGATTAATTTCTCGTGAACTTTCTGATTCGTGTACAGATGATTTTATTACGAATTGATTGAAAAGAAACTTAGGGCGGCTAATTATCACATTGTTGGCCGCATAAATAAACACATAATTAATTTCAATACATGAAAGTTGATGTATACATGAAATATTAAAAATTACTAGCTTTTAAACATGAAAATTTGATTGAAATTAAAAGGGGAAAATGAAGAGAAACAATTTTCAATGGCCAACATGTCTTGGCATTTCCATTTTTCTTTCGTATCAAGTGAAAATCCTATAATTGAAGACTATAATTAGAAAAATAAAAGGTGAATTAAAGGTTTAGTTTTCAATATTTATTTTCACATTATTAGATGATTTTTATATAATGTATCAAAGCTACAATCTATTCTTATATATTCTTTAAAGGAAGATTCTACCTTCATATTGTATTGGTGTTGTTTCCTTATCAATCAAATTACCATCTTGGTTTGAGTTTGTTGTCTTTTAAACTTCTTTCTCTCCTAACATATCTCCAATAATATAGGATATGTTGATGGTAGTAATTAGTGAGTGTTCATCCTTATTCCTGCCATAATCTTGAATATCCTTTATCATTGAATCTACTCACACAATGGCTGTTGTCATTAGATTGTGCATTGTTAACACTATCTCTCAAATTATGTTTGGGTTGAAGGCAAAGTTTATTTTGAAATTTGATGAGAGCAACCTTTGATATTGGCTTGGTGACGAGATCAACAACTTGTTCATTAGTGGAGACATGTTTGGTGATCACTTATCCAAGTGCAACTTGCTCTCGCATAAAATGATAATCTAACTTGATATGTTTGCTACGGGCATGGAAAACAAGATTAATTATCATATGATAGCAGTAAGATTGTCACGGTAAAGCGTTGAAGGTGATGTCACTAGAATGTGAAGATGTTTTAGAACAAAGGTTAACCACGTAAGTTCAACTGCTGTATTAGTCATGAGATGATACCCAGCTTCAGTGCTATAGCGTGATACTATGTGTTGTTTCTTGGTACACTAGGAGTTGAGGTTTTTGCCAAGGAAGATGCAGTATCCAGTGGTGGAACACTTAGTAGTAAGGCAACCTACCTAATCTGTATCTGAAAAAGATTAAGTGAAGTATTGGCAGTGTTAATTATGTAATCCTATTCTAAAAGTTCTTTTGACAGATCGCATAATACATCTAACTAATTTTAAATGTGTTATATTTGGTATATGCATGGATTGAGACACATAATTAACACTGTAAGAAAGATTTGGACGCATGAGTGTGAGATATTGCAATGAACCAACTAGTCCTCTAAAGTAACTATGGTCTTCCAAGGGAGTATCTATTAAGGAATATTTTTTTTTTGCTTCAAGAGGTGTACTCATAGGTTTGCAATATGTTATCTTTACCTGTTCTAGTATAATTAATACATAATATGACTGAGATCAATGAAGACGACTAGTTCTCTTAGATATTTTCAATGCCAAAAAAGTGATGAACAAATCTCAAATCCTTCATTATAAATTCTTTATTTAGGATTTGGATGAAATTGCCAATAAGAGCTTCTGTAGATCTTGTGAGTAAAATATTATCTATATAGAGTAAAAGTACTGATAAGCCATGTTCAAAGTAAAAAACAAACAATGATGGATCAACTAAACTACAAGTAAATCCATATTTAAGGAGAAATGTGCTAAAATGATCAAACCAGAAACAAGGAGCTTATTTAAGTCCATAGAGAGCCTTTCAAAGTTTGCAAACATATTTTGGATGTTGCAGGTCAGTCATTCATGGTTGTTGTTCAATATATATGTCTTCAGAGATAAAACCATGTAGAAATGTATTTTGTATAACATTGTTGAACAAATGTTATAGTGATAATAATTTGTATAGTTCTTTATTTTACAATTAGAGAGAAGGTTTCAGTATAGTCAATTCCACTAATTTGAAGATATCTTTTTGCAACAATACATGCTTTTAATCCGTTTAAAGACCCATCAGGTTTAAGTTTCTTCTTGAACACCCACTTAGAACCAATTATGTTTAGGTTTAAGGTTTGGGGAATCAAAGTCCAAGTTTGATTTAATTATAATGCAATAAGCTCTTTTTTTATTGCAGCTTTCCAATTGAGATTAGCTAAAGCTGACTGGATATTTTATGGCTCACGAGGTACATTGTGAGAGGATATGGAGGTCAGAGCATATTTTGGATTTGGATTTACAACTCCAAGTTGGGATCGAGTAACCATAAAGTAAGAACCTTGACTCTAAAAAGGTTGTTCAATTTCTGTGGCCGATTCAGGTTCTCTCTAAAAAGTTTTAGTTGCTGCAATTAACTCAATATGATTATTCTCTGTAACTACCTCAACGTGTTCTTCTTTTACAACTACATCTGACTCAAGGTGTTCTCCCTCTAACTCACAATGCAATGTTACTACAGCTGACTCAAAATACTTTTCCTCTGTAATTGGCTTAGCATGCTTTTCTTATGCAGCTGCAATTGAATCAAGGTGTTCTCCCTCTAACTCACGGTGCAATATTACTACAGCTGACTCAAAATACTATTTCTCTGTAACTAGCTCAACGTGCTCTCCCTCAACCTATCAGACTGATTAAAAGACCTCGAGCTGCAGGTTATGTGGTTTTGTTCAACGTGTCATGGAAGTGTTGCATCAAAAGTTTGTAGAGCTGGTGTATTAATGGCTATTATGGGCAAAAGACTTAGACATGGAGCTGGAGGTGTGGTCTCATTCATGCTTACAACATAATTGAAGTCAACATTAGGAATCTAAGAGTCAAATATACTCAATGTGTGTGATAAAGATGGAGTAGCATTTGATGCATAAGAATTCTTGTACGAAAAAACCGATTCATTAAAAACATGTCATGAAACCAAAATTTTCTTACTTTTAGGGTGATCGCATTTATAACCTTTATGTTTACTATTACAACCCACAAAGACACAGAGAATAGGTTTTAGATCAAACTTGTGATATTATATGTCCCAAGTGTAAGGAAAACATCTTGGTCCTAACACATGTAAGGATAATCCATATAGGAACCGTGCAATGCAAAGTATGGAGTATCAAAACTAAATATGGATAAAGGTAATCTATTAATAAGATATACATTAGTAGTAAATGCCTCTACCTATAAGAATAGAGGGTCACCACTGTGAAACAACATGATCATTCATAGTTCTCGTATAATCATATGCCACCTTTCAACCATACTTGTTTGTTCAAGAGTATTCGAACAAGAAATTTGATGGATAATACTTATTGTGTGGAAATAAGATGCAAGCTTTGAGTTGACAAAATTCTCCTCCTCCATTCGAGTGAAAAATCTTATTTTGTTTTTGAATTATTTGCTAACATACTGCTCATATACAAATATTCATTAAGAAAATTTGATTTTCACTGCAAGAGAATAATCCATGTATATTTAGAAAATTCATTTACTAAGCATGCATAATATTTAAATTTCTGAAGTGATAAAACAAGAGTAGGTCCCCATAAGTAAAAATGAATTTTGTCAAAAATGCTAGTGCTTGAATTTTCACAACCTGAAAATGGTAATCTACTAAGCTTTCCTAGTTGATAATTATTATAGAGATGTTTTGACTTCATTGTTTCTATGAGATCAATCAAACCTTTATTCTTTAAAATTTATAAAGCTAAAAACTGTAGGTGTCCTAGATGTTGGTGCTATACTTCTGCTGAGCCAAATTTAAAGTAATGAGAAAAATATAGTTCTGGCGAATTCTGAAGCATATAAAGATCACCCTTGTGTCTCCCGGTGGTCACTGGTTGTCTTGCCTCTTGCTCATTGACACAAAAATCAACATTAGAGAATTTACAATTAATAAAAAATTGTGTTGTTAGTTGACTTACATAAAACAAATTCTGTCAAATCAAGATAAACAAAACATCACGAAGAGGTAAGACAATATTACTTTGTCTAATAAAAAAGTCTCCAATGCCAAAAATTGACAGAGAAAAGCTATTACCTATAATAACAGAATCTGTTCCGTTGTAATAATAAAGATTTGTCAACATACCTGATTTACTTGTCATATTATTGGAAGCACCCGTGTCTGTTTTTCATTCGGTTTCTGTTACAAAGTTGTCTAAGGTGAGAGTTGCAAATACTTGGGGAATGTCTCCATGTTGAGTAGATTTCTTTGGTGTTCGCCAACATAATTTGACAATATGACATGTGATCCCATAATATTGACACTTCTTATTACGATAAAGATCCCTTTAAGTTGGAGTCATATGATGTTCACCTAAGGGTAAAGGTCATTGTTGTGGGGCTATAGAGGCATTAGAGTTTTTATTTTGATCCCTAGATTGTTGTGCTTGAAAGTCTCTCCCATTTGATGTGAATTTTTAGGTGTTAACTCGAGATCTTGAATGAGATTGTTGGAAACGTTGTTGTTGCCGCCCATAAAATACAAGTTGCTGAGTGAACTGTGTGTTTGTCATATATATCTGGAATGAGAACTCATTATGAAACCGGTTAAAATTTTGGAGTTGAGACACCAGCTTTGAATTTGATAGTCTTTGGGGCTTCAACATAGTTGTTGTGAAGCTTTCATACTATTGACCAAGTCTTATGAGAAGGTAAAAAAACCTTTTCTTTGTCTGAAACTAGTTTTTCTATTGCTACAAGGCTGGCGCACAAGCTTTTAAAGATGCGAATGTGTTCTTTCATAGACTAGTCTTCATGTTTAGAAAAATAAGTGACCTGTTGGCAAAGTGTAAACTCATGCTCTTGTGAGTCTTTTGCATAAGCATTCTTGAGTGCTTTCCAAACAGTAGATGTTGTTTTTAAGCCAACAACAAAACTAAGCGATTCTTCATATAAGGTTCCAATAATCCATCCATGAAGAAGTCGGGTAGATTTTTACGAGGTAATAATGAAGGCTTCAATTAATGTTGGTTCAAAGTTTTTTGTATTTGAGTTATTAGTTGAATCTTATGTGGTGTATTTCGTTGGAATAGGCTCTTCATTAGTGAGATGGTCGATTAGTTTCTGGCTTTCTGCAAGAGCTAGGGCTCGTTTTTGCCATCATAGATAATTTGTTTGGTTAAGTTTGAGAGAGTAATAAAGTTGCCAACATTGAGAGATAACGAAGTCATTATAAGGAAGTGATCATGTTGTTTTCTTTGTGGTTGCTAAATGTTCATATAGATTCTGATACCAAGAAGAAAAACTAGAATTGTGCAACTTATATATATGCATTGTTATTGTAATTTTGATGTTTATAATTGTGCAACTTATATATATGCATTGTTATTGTAAATTTGATGTTTATAATTGTGAGCACTTAGCAGCATGATATGATTCTACTTATACATGGAATACATTGATTAATTTCCTTAAGAATATGTTGGCTACATTTATCCTCACATTATACAATGTATCAAGACTACAATATGTTCTTGTACATTCTCTAAAGGGAGATTCTCATTGGTATGCATTCATGCATTGTATTGTTGTTAAACTACCATCTTGATTTGAGCTTGTTGTCTTTGAACTTTTTTTAATTTCTCAATTTATGAGTGTTCATCCTTTCTTGAATATCTTTTATTACTCTATCTACTCACACAAGCTTTTGTAATAAGATTTCTCCTTTAGCACATTGAACTTTCAATTTTAATGATTTTCTTACTGGGGCTATTTACTAGCATCTTGGAGTGGAAATGACAATGGCAAATCACATTTGGGGTCACATTGAATGAATTATATGCCTCATTAGGTAACTATACAATCCATCATTTGTTAAGCGGCAAATGACACTGTTTTTGGCATGGCCCATGAGTGAGAAGCAAAGGCCACGACCATCCTTCACCATCCTATTGCTTTGCTGTACTGTTTAGCCTTCTTGGTATTGTTCAAAAGAATGCAAAAAGATACAAGTGTGAAGTGTATTATTGTCTTCTTTGTGCTTTTCAAACTTCCAATATAGAGACAGATCAAGAACATGAGCCAAAGGAAACACCCACATCTTTCTCGTTGCCTTTCTCTTCTTTTAATGGCTTGTTCAATGCAAAAAGCAAACACCCCACCTGATTTTGAATCAATAGGAGAGAGAGGAAGAGAGAAAGGGCAGGGGGGGCTAAAATATTTTGCTCTTTTTTTTTTTTTGTCTTGCTCACTAGGGCAAACCATCTTTTTCAAAATTTTAAATAGATGCCATCAAAAAGAATTTTGTTCACTACCACTCCCATAATGTTTCTCTCTCTCTCTTTTTACAGAAAAGATACTATTTACCCCACTTACTTTTGACTGTACACTTATTTTTCCAATCCCTCCCCAATTTTGCCAGAACCATTTCTCTACTTTCTATGCTCTGTGCTTGCTGATAATCACATTCCAGGGCTGCTCACAACTCAAGAAAACAAACTGCTGTAGTTGCCTGCCTTCACTCTTCAGATTTATACAAGCTCACCTAATCCCTTGACATCTCGTCCGTAGTTGACACTTAAACACCATGGCTAATCTAAAAAATTTAGCCACAAACGTTAAACACCTCAACGCATCCAATGCATCAGCAATCAATGTGCCTTACTTTACACATGCATCACTCGTAAATCTGGCACCAGCTCTTCCGGGATGTCACTGGGAGTTTAATTTCTGGGTGTTAAATTGTGTATAATTTTCCTTTCCTTTCTTTCCCGTCATCACTTGTCCTCTATGAAAATTCTATGTATGAAATCTCGGAATCTTTTCGAGTATAACTTGGGATCAACAGCTGAGATAGACGTGGGATCCACTTGCAAGGACTTGTATGCATGTTCTAGCTTTTTGCTGATATCATAATCTTGGAGGATGTCAATGATACCAAAGTAGAGAACTACATCAAAGATCTCGGTACCATTCTGTGAAGGTGTTGAATTGTTACTTCCACTCCCTGTGCACTGATCCAATTCAGTATTCCTCGACAGACGCTCTGCTCTTGCAGGCATGTTTGCCCCTAGCCGGATAAATGGCCCACTGGAACAGATTTCAAATTAGTACATGCAATGCAAGACACAAAATTTGACATCCCAACACGCAATCACCAAAATTCAAATAATCAAACTAATAAAGAACAAAACGTGATAATGAGGATGATGATCACTCAATCACCACTGAAATTTTATGTTTTGAAGGCACTTTTCATCATTAATTTTCAAGCTTCCAGGCAGACAAAATAGCATTGTTTTGCAGCTACGGTTTCGAAGTCATTATTAGTCCAATAAACTATTGGCGAAAAATTTGTGGGATAGATACAAGTATCATTGAGGCATACTTGGAGATTAATGCTTCAGTTGCCAATCACATTCATGATTTATCTTTGATTTTCTAAAAGGGATTGGAATAGGACCAGACAAAAATTGTTTTCTATCTAAGAAAGAAAGAAGACCCCACTAACATATGCTGTCCACAAACTACCCCCAATTTCGCCATTAGCTTAAGCCGCTTTGAGTCATTCCAACAAACAGGAATGAATTCAAAGGAACAAATCATCAAATACAGGGCTCCTACGTGGGAAAAGGAAAATGTTTCACTACGGAAAAAGAAAAGCTCAATCACAAATTATAGCTTCACTTTTTGTGCACTGTATCTTTTATTTTCTTGGCTATATGCAAATGACATGTTGATATTTTAAGACAAGCATTCTTCGTTGCTTTTCATAACCAAACTCTGGGGTCCATAAACAACTAAAGTTAAAACATGTGACACATGCCTAGTAGAAAAGAAGATGCCATACCACTTGAAGGGTCCCAACATTTAGACTTTTTATGGCAACAAAAGCCAAATTTAAAAAAAGGGTCATCTGATTTGTAAAATGTAGCCAGCACACAACAGGTAAACGATTCAGTTTTCATATAGAGAATGTACCATGTTGTTTAACATCTCTAAGCATAATTTTTGCAATAATCATATATTTTGATCATTCATATCTTTCACCACAGTTCTTTGTCACCACTTCACATGCACACATTCCCATAAAAGAGATAGCATGGAAGATGTTTAATCTATGCAACCAAGAAAGAGAGGATATAAAATTGTCTTTAGTTGATGACAATAAATACAAATCCTAAAAAGTAATATAAGGAAAATAGATTTGGAAAAGATAAAGCAGAAACAAAGCAAAGCACTAACAATTAGGAGGAAAAAAAACATGAATTCTGAAAAAGAAAATACGTACCTGCCTTCCATGACCCAGTCCATATCGGGCAGCAAATGATAACCACGCATCGATGTTTCCTCATTATGTGAATTTCTTTTTTCTGATATAGGACCACAAAACCAAATTAGCTCAAGGTTGTGTTGTAAATTTGCAAGGTAGCCGAATCACAGGATAAAAGAAATTTACCAAAATGCTTGTCATTTAGTGACATCATCTCATCACTTGAGTAATCATCACGGAAATGAAGACCAATTAGAAGACTGTAATCCATAATCCTCTCTGCTTCCAAGAATTCACAGTCCCTATAAATTTGTCTGAGAAAGAAAGAACAGAAGACAAACATATTTTAACTTGGCAAGATTAATGCCCCACCAGAGAACAAGAAAAAGGACACGAAACTTAAAAAAAAAATTGCAATGCTGTGGAATCTACCTTATGAGTTCATTAAACCATGACCGTTCCAGGCGAAATACAAAGTTTAGATCGAGGTCCTTAAGTGTGGTTGTCTCATCAATTTCACCCTCTGGCTTGTCAGTTGTACGTCCATGAGAAGAACCTTTCAGGTCAAAGCGTTTATGGATGCGGTACTCAGAACAAAACAGATTGCCCATTACAACAAAACGGGTCTGGAATTACATTGAAATGTGAGTAACAATCAGATTGAGAGTAAGCATTTTGGGAAATGATCTGAATGAAATAATCCACTATCCCAATTATACCTTTTGACCTCCCATTGGTTTAACACAATGCACGCCAAAGAACTTTGTTACCAATGAGTTCTTGTACTGGCAAACATGTTGGTAATAACTTGGAAGCATCTTAATGAGAACCTGAATAAGGTTCACAAAAGGTGGTGAAAATCTATTCACAGGATAAAAATACATGTTAAAAATAAGTGTCTACAAACTTAAATTGGTGAACAGAACCTAATCACTCATCCCACTTAATACTGCTCGAGTAATAATCACTTTTCATGCATTTTCTTTTCTGTAACATAATGAATGAAGAATTTGAGACTAACCTTGACTTCAGATTTCTTAACGGTTTTGATCATGAAACGGTCATCTTGAGTTAGATAAAAGGAGCTTCCACTCTTCCCAGGGGAGGAAAATTCCCTAAGAGTATCACTTCCACAAATAGCTAGCATGTAGTCCGCTGGATCTATTGCAAACAATTCCCTCAGATGTCTAAATACCAAAAAACCAACCACCACCATAACATAGGAAATCAGAGACAGATTTAATATCTCCTTTCTTGGCTATTCAAAAGAAAATTTGAAAGTGAAGTAATAAAACATTATAAATTCCAAATATCAGCAAAACTTAAAACGTCCTAAAAACAATACCTGAATACCATGGGACAGTAATCCTTCCATTTGAAATCCACAGACTGATGCGGAGGTGTAGACTTCGATCCTTCAGGTGGAAACCTTGTCCAAAACTTCTCTTTGGGATCAAAATCACCCTGTCTTAATTCCCTTGTTATTGACGCATGCTTGCCAACAGAATGCCTAAAAAATACACACATTATCAAATCCAAACTCATTAAAAGAATCTAAAATAAAAAAAAACCAAATTAGCCAGTGACCAAATTACCGGACACCCAGTTGAAGATTAAGCATTAAATCATAATTCTTATGCCCTTTTGAAATCGTTTGTCCTTGTTTCTTATTAACCTCACAATCAACAGAACTACAAGGACTTCTTCCTGGCTGCTGCTGCTGCACATTACCCTCACATCCACCTCCATTATCATCACTACCATCTCTGTAAAACATTGACGCCTCAACATTATCAACAATATCACAAGTAATATCACCAGCCTCTCCATCCAACTCCCAAATACATATCCGCGGAAAGTTACCATCCACTGATGATCTCTTCCTCCCTCCCCCTCCTACCGGATCCAAGGCCACTCTTTTAAGATCCTCTCCGCCGCCACAAACCCTCCCATTCCCACTACCAAATGTAAGCATCCCTTTCCCTTTCGGCACCCCATTTTCCCAATACCCTTCATATCTATTCCCATTATCCCAAACCAACACCCCTTTCCCAAAAATCACCCCGTTTTTCCACTCACCAATATACTCATTCCCATTACTCCAGCTATACTTCCCATCTCCATCTTGCAAATTATCCTTCCATAAACCTTGATAAACATCCCCGTTAGCATACCTTTTCTCACCAAACCCATGTTTTTTATCACTCACCCAATTTCCACTATAAGCTTCACCATCTACACCAATAAAAGTACCAAAACCATCCATTTTCCCCAACTTAAAATGGCCTTCATAAGAAGCTCCTGTTGGCCAAGAAAACTTCCCACCTCCATTAGCCTTCCCTTTCTTCCACTCTCCTTCATACATACACCCATCACTCCACAAATACTTCCCTTTCCCATGTGGAATACCATCTACCAACCCCCCGGTATAAATATCCCCATTGGGCAGCACCTTCTCCACCAAGGCACAGCTGGTGTCGACACTGGCGGTAATGGTGGTGGAAGTCGAGTCGCGAGTTGGCGTCACGCGCCGCGAGTTCGGCTGGGATCGGGTTCTCGTCGAGACGATATGGCACGGCGAGGTGACTAGCAAGGAAACGTCTTTGTTGTTGGCTTTGGTTTTGGGGTTTTCTGATAGTGTAGCTAAAAGGGTCTCTTGCATTTTGATTCTATGCCGGAAAATGCACCGGAAGCAACATTTCCGGCGACTGTGTAATCTTATATGGGGTTGTTTCTTTGCTCTTTTGTGGGTCAAAAATCAAAACTTTAGTGTTACCTTTGCTTCGAAGAATAGGTGAGAGAACAGAAGAGAAAGAAAACAGAGTAATAGATGAGGAAAAGCAAAAGACCAATGACAGAGCGACAGGGAAAGAGAGAGAGGGCAAGCGTTTTGTTGCTGTTGTGTTTGTTATTTGTCTAGGGAAGGTTGCAGCAGGCGTTGGAGCAGCAATGCGAGGGATCGTTTTTGGTGTTTTGAGGAACATAGTGACCAGATTGGGCTTAGATTGTGGGGGTATTTTTGGTTGATTATGAGTTATTGTTTGGGGGATTTTTGAATTTGTTGAGGGTATCTTGGGGTTGTGGGTGGAAAAGGCAAGAAATAATTAAAGTATGACGACAATTTCTTGATTTATGCAAATTTTATTCATACAAAAGAGGGTTTGATTGATAATGCAACCAACAAACATGGAATTGTGTTGACTCAAATAAAGAAACTATCGAATGACAAATCAATCTTGATTATTTGATAGATTTGTCAAATTATTCTATTTTTAGTTCACAAACTTCTTTTCATTGGCTTTTTTTTTTTAATTGTTCACAAATTATTTTATTTTTTATGTTTTAAAACTGAAACCAGATTGCTCAAGCATATTTTGTTTTTTACTTGGGATTATGTTCGAGTGCATCTAGCTATATAAAAAAAATCAAATTAATATTTTTTAGTGTTTTTTTATGGTATTAATTTGCAAAGATAAAAAAATCTAAAAAAAATATTTCAATACATTTTCAAACAAAAAACACTCCACCACAATACCAAACATTTACTAAAACAAATTTATTTCCTTGAGATTTTTTTTTGTTAAAATATGAGATGATAACATGAAATTAACTATTTTCTCTTAAAAGATGACCGATTCTTATTGAAAATATTTTTAGAATTTAAAAACATTGAAAAAAAACTGGAAGGGATGGTAAAAATGTTGTTTCTCTAGATATATTGCACTGTGAACATGAATAGTGTTTTACCATCTTGCCCTTCAAAGAAACCTCGTAGGCTAATGGTTAAGGGTAAAAGTGTCTTTGCAATATGATTATTTTGACATTTTAGAATTGACCATGGACAAGACGAGTATTTTGCTTTCTATTTGTACAGTAAAATGACATCAATACTCTTAATAGTGAGGAATTGTTAGGTTGCCATGAAGGACTTTCTTTGTATTTTCATGTAAAAGTGAACAGTAAAATTATCAATTTACTCTTGCAATAATGAGAGGCCTTTTTTTAGTTAAACATAATAAAAAGAAATCATTATGTTGTTGGTTTTTTGTTGTTGTTATTGTTGTTATTATTGGATTAGGATAGAGACAGATTGGTAATTAGTAAATGTAAAGTAAATAAAAAAAATTGGTTGACTTGTGTTGGGCACGTGTTAGCTACTCCATCGTCTTCGGATGATGTGTACGGATGACTCTAATGGCAAAAAATATCGTTTCAAATGATGCTTGATTAGCCTCAACATTTCCTTCATGACATGACAACTCATGCATTGAAAGGAACTCTGGTTTGGTGTCGACAACTATTTTTTTCCTCTCTCTTCCTTAGTGTTTATGCCATACCCTCAAACTTTCAAATCATCATCTCAGCTTCTCTCTCCTTTCAATTTAGTCTATGTTCTTTGTTTTTTTAAAAAAATAATTTATGAAATTAGAATTTTATTTTAATTTTATCCTCATTTAAATTTTTTTTCTTTATCAAATTTGATACTCATTCTTTTAGTTGTTATTTAAGTAATCTAAGATAAGTTTTAAATTTGATTTTTTTTTATGGTTTCACCCTCCATCATTCTTTTTCCTATTATATTTTATCCTCATACTTTTAATTGTTATTTTTTTTTCCAAATGTTTTAGATTGATTTTTTTTTACCCGATTTCATCTTTCAAAATTAAATTGATTTGGATTTTGATTTATTGGTTAAGCCCATGTCTATGATTTTACGGGTTACAAGTTTCAGAATTTGACCTAATGTTATAAGGTTTACTCGAGATTGCTTTGGTTCTGTTTTATCATTTTTTTAAAGCAATTTTTTTTTTAAATTTCATTCTTTAGTGTTTATTTAATTGAAGATTTGGATCCTTTTTTTACGGCTTTATACATCCTTTGTTTCTTTATTTGATTGAGTTATCTTGAATGTTTTTTATTTGCTATTCTTTGTTAGATTTATTTTTTTAAAATAAATTTGATTCTTGGATTAAATACAATTGATTGATTGAATATACATGGATGATCACTTCATTGTGTTTTGTTCGATTTGCTTTTTCGAGTCGTTGCTCTAGTAGCCTATGCAGTTCCTTTTGATATCATTGCACAACCCTTTTGTAATGAGGTTTGATACTTCTCAACAAACTCTTTTTGTGGTGGGAGATATCCATGATTGAATGATAATGGGTCTTGAATGGTCTTTTTTTTATTCTCCTTGCAGGTGTGATATTAGTGGCACATTTTTTTAGTTAGTTGTTGCAAAATATTTTTTCATGGTTCATTTGTTATCGTTGCCTACAGTTTAAATCATATAACTAGATTACCCGATTTTATTGGATCCAATCAAGTTAATGATCCGAGTATCAAATTTTTCTTGTTTTTTTAAAAACACTACCGTCTCCTTAGCTATCTCTTTTTTTTACATTAAAAAAAATTAGACTAGCTTATGGCATAACATAAGTCACCGATCTAGTTAATCTATTCTATATTCCATCTATTTAAATTAAGTCATATATACTAATTAATAATCACACATTAATTAATAAGGAGCAGCAAATGACCCAAATGGGTTGAATCCGTCTGTACACAACCCAAGACGCACATTCCTTGATTCAGCTAAAAAGTGAGGATGAACACTGTTAAAGCGTTTCCACGCTTCGCCGTCAGAAGGATGAACCATCACTCCATCAACCGCATGGTGTGCTTGGTGCCATGTCATGTGCTCAGCAGTCCTTGGTGACATGAATAACCTCTCCAGTCTAGGTGTGATCGGGAAGTATCTAAGTTTTTTATATGCCACTAGAGTCTTTCCCCTGCCAGTTCTAGGTTTGTAACGGGAATGCCCGCATGTCATGCACTCGGTCATCTCAGCATTTTCAAGGTAGTATAACATGCAGAAGTTAGGGCACATGTCAATTTTCTGGTATCCTAAACCGAGGGGTTTCATCATGGACTTCGCAGCATAGAAGTTCTCTTTCAGCCTGTTCCCTTCAAGTAAAATGCTTCTTGCCCATTCAATAATCTTGTCATACTCGGCCTCACTCAACCCGTGATCTGACTTGATGGTGAACATCTGTGCTACGGCCGATAATTTACTATGGTTCGTGCAGCCATCCCATAATGGTTCGTCAGAATCTTTCAACAAATCAAAAAACCTTGCTGCATCTACATTAGGTTCTTCTTCTACGATTGGACATTGACTGCCATTACCTTGATTCATTCTCATTGCATTCATAACCATATTTCTGTAAGGATTAGTGTTGTCATTTGCCGTTTCATGCACGTTTCTAGCACTAGAAGTAGACCCAACCACCGTTTCTTCCATTCTCCTCTCACTCTCGCTAACAAATACTTCTCCATGTGCATACCAACACTGGTAATTCTCCATAAACCCTTTGTGTAGAAGATGCATCATTACAACATCTGGATGCAGATACTTTTTATTTTCACACTTCCTGCATGGACACCTAATACCGCCTCCAGTAAAATTTCTGGGAATAGATGTTACGAAATTAATAAAACCCTGAACCCCATTACAATAATCCATCCTCCGCAAACCTTGGGGTGAATCTCGATACATCCATGAACGATCATCCATGACTTATATCGAACCTCTATAAAATTATGATGACATCATGTATTAATTAACTAAGTTAGGTAAATAAACTTGTACAAATATTACTTTAACTCGAGATTATCCAACAAACCAATCACAACTTCTCATAAATATTAAATATTCATTATCATTTATCAACGTCCATACGAATTAAAAAATATAAATTTACAGAAATTACCACTCCGCAATACCATTGATAAAACTTTAAACGGGCCCATTAAGCAAGCTATTAATTATTTCAAAATAGCACATGTAATTCGGTAATTCCATAAAGAAATAACAATTTACAAACAAATACAATCTTACAAAATCTAAAACAAACCATAACAGGTACAAAATTATACATTCATATACTACAAGTTTGTTTGAGAACTAACAATAAAACATGTACATCTACTAACAAAATACATATACTAAAAAAACAATAAAATTGACATTTAATTAAATGTTAAAATTTAAAAAGATATAATTACTTATAAAAATTGATAAAATCCGTCGGTAAATCAGAACACGCGCGGATGCTGTGACCACAAAACTTCAAGAAATATAACTTGTTGTGCTGCTATGAGGAAGATTTTTTTTTTGGGGGGGGAGGGGGGCTGGTTGTTTGCAGATGGGGAGAGTTGGGATGAGGAAGAAGAAGGAGAAATAGGGGATGAGAGGGTCGGCAGAGCTGTCATATATTAACTTTTTCCGACGGTTTTACCGACGGACACTCCGTCGGTTATTACGCTGGTGATTCTGACGGAAACATAGACATGTCACCGTACGGATCTGCCATTTCAAATCCCTCGGTGAGTCCGTCGGAAATTTAAACGGCGAACCGGTCACATCACTTTACGGGCACTGTACGGGCAGTCGTTTTTGAATCCGTCGGTGATTCCGTCGGAAAAAAAAACCCGCCAAAACCTCCACGTCAGCGACCCGCCTTTTTTTAAATTCGGAAACTTTTCCGTCCGTAATTCAGTCGGTAAATACCGACGGAAATTTTCAGTCGGTATGTACCGACTGAATTACGGACGGAAAAGTTTGCGTCGGTTTTTACCGACTGAATTACGGACGGAAAGTGGCCGTCGGTAATTTCGACCTCAAAATACCGACAGAAAATATTCCGTCGGTAAATCCGTTGGTATTTAGCGAATTTCTGGTAGTGACATTAATGTGATTTTTACTCTGTTTTTCATTTATTGTTTTTTTTTTAAATTGCATAAAATATATAAAAATTTATATGATTATTTAATTTAAATGGATGAAATACCAAGCGGACTGAAAATATCTCCTCCTCTAATTGTATAATTGAAAGCTCAACAAAAAAATCCTTTTACTTGGACCAACATCTCTAACATACATTACTTTTTCTTATTTTGTTTTAGCGAAGAAGCGCATCTTAGTCAGAGAAGGCAATGCATAATGTATCCACGTAAAATAATTTGTTTATCTCAAAACTTTGCTAGAGGATCATTAACTTGAACTTCTTTATTCTTAAAGTAGAATTTTCGTAAATTCTTGAAACTCTAAACATGATTTGCATTTCAAATTATTATTTAATGAAGCTTATTAAATACGTCAATTAGGCACAAGCAAAAAAGAAGAAGAAGAAAGAAACTATAACTATGCTCTGAATCTCTCTCTCTCTCTCTCTCTCTCATAATATTATGTTCTTAAGTGAAATTCTACTCCCAATTCAGAATATTTCATTGTTTATATTTAGCCCTTAAAGTTTTATTCAGTTTGAACATTGCTCTAATTTTTTTTTCCATTTTTAGTTCTCAGAGTTGTAATAGAATATACCTTTTGCCACACGTAGGCGTGCGATGTGGCGGGATGTCGGGATCGAGGAGTCGCTAACTAGTTGTTTGGTTTAGAGTCACTAGAAGACCCGAGTGTACTAGTCTTATCATAAATTTCAAGGGTAAGAGACTGGTTGTGGCTAAGGAAGGTATTAACACCCCTAGTGCACCATATCTAAGTAAGCTGCATTGTGTGGTCTAGTATGGTTTAAAGGTTTTGATGAGTTTTTAACTGATAGTTTGTCTATGGCTCAATATAAAAATTTACTCCCATGAATAAATCTAACATTTTAAATTTATTATGGGCTTGTATGCCCAGATAAATTCTTATGAGAAGGGTCTATGCAAGTGCCCTGACAAGGTTCACCTATCCTGAAAAGTAAAAGGGTTCTCCACAAGTCGTACATTGTGGTGAAAAATGCTCTCAATTAAAATTGGTGAATATCTAAAATAATCCTGAAAATTTTCTAGTTAACTCCTGATATTTAAATGCCAGCCTACTTATAGGTCTAACATTTTTACCAGGATATTGACCATTAATTTTCATGAATTAAAATTTTTAGGATTATTGAATATTGGCCAAATCTTTAAGGAATTTTACAAACTTGGTGTATATTTCAAAAGATGCAAAGGAAAATCAACACAAGAATTTGTCTAAAACCATGTAAACAAAAAAAAATTCTCTCCTTTTATATAAATAAAAATGCATTTTTTAATAAGGATTGTGCCATATGCAATAAGCAGATTTTTTTTTAAAAGTTTTAATGAATTGTTTTTAGGGCCATGTTTAGCAAAACCATATTTTTGTTCAAAACAAAATTGTTAAAACAAATATAAGAACGTATTTGCCAAACACACTCTTAAGCTGAATTTTTTTTTTTCAAAACAGTGGCAAACCAAAAAAAGCCTTAAGTATTTAAATTGGTTTTAACCTGATCTGGTCAACCTGAAAATATTGGTTCAACCATGAACCGAATCAAAAACCAAGGTTAAACCCAAAACTAAACCAGACAAAGATTTAAATTGAAAAAAAAATCAAAACTAAAAAAAAACATAAATTTTTTTAATGAAAAATATATCAAATACCAAGAAAAACAAAGAACATGAAGAGCATTTAAACTCAAACCCAACAATAAACAGCAAACCGTACTAGATTTTAAGCCATAAAAGGCATTGTTTTGTTCGCAATCAAGCATAGATCAAGAATCAAGTATCTATTTGCTTCAATTATTACTCAAACGTCATAATTTTTTTTTGTCAAAAATGAGTTTAGGTTCAAACCGAAACCATAAGATTAAAACCCACAAAAATACGTTATTGATACATGAAAACCCTAGATCATTTATGATATATGAACTTACAGAAACCAAAATCAAATTAAAATGAAAACTAAAACTAACACTCAAGACAATGTTCATCGGATGAACATCAACTTAGGTTGCCCCAGAAAACCAAACGTACTCTGTCAAACCTAAAAAATACATTTTAGGCCTCTAAATCAAGCTCTTTTAGCCCTAACAAACCATATTATCATAAACAAGCATATTTGAATAAAAAATATTAACAAATAATCTCGAATCATCAATAACCTATATAAGATTTCAACTTCCAAAACTAAAGCCTTATTATCAACCAACAAAAATATCAAAACTCAATCCAAAACTGACTCTTTAAATACTTGACACCCAAACTAAACTCAAGAATTAAGAATATGTATTAGCAACCTAGAAAAAACCATTAAACACCTACTTCTACCTTAGAAAGATTTCAAAACTACTATACTTCATCAAAACCAAACACACAAACACCTTTTAAACACCCCAGCAACATTAACAACAACTTTGAAATATGATTAATTAATCAAAACAATATTTTCATTCATCAATTCACATAAATACTAAAACATAAAATAATGCTAGAAAGATTAAAAAATATATCATTAAACATTAAAAAAAAAATGAATTGGCAGGCCACATGGATTTCACCTTTGAGTTTTCACATAGTTATACCTTCTCTAAGTTTGCTAGTTATAGGTTGCTACTTCCCTTCTCTTTTCCTTTATTCTTTCCCTTTCCATATCTATTCTTTTCAAAGCTTGCTAGAACTTCTATATTAGGTCTTTGAACTTTCACACTAGGGTATTTCTATAGAGCATATCCTCATGTTTTTCTATTTTCTCTGTTTTTTTTTCTTTCTTTGATTTCTAAGGGTATTTATAAGGTTTTTCTAGTTTTTTTTTTATGGATTCCCTCAAAGACTGATCAAAACTCAGTTCTTTAATCAAAATAAAAGAGTTTTGGACAAATATTAACAACTGAAACCTTTGTCCTTCAATGATTTTTGGAGATGATTGTTTTGCTTATGTGATTTTCTTTTTCTTGAAGACAAAGACATGCATTTCTCACCTTCTGATCCCAGATGAAAGATTTATGGCTGTTGATAAGAACCATATGGGAGTTTTTAAGTGTGAACACATAAAAAAGCTAGTTGATTTTGCACAAATATGTATCTTAGTCAAGACTGATTGAGTTGACCATTTTTGAGGTTTCGCCGGAGAAACTCTAATGTAAATGTCATAAGAGACCATCTAAACTTGTTAGAGAAGATGCACACCTTTCGTTTGGATCTATCATTGCTCCATTTGGAGGTCTATAGCTCTATATTCATTCGCTTAAAGGTGCCAACTCGATTAGTCTAGAATCTAAAAATGCAATGATGGCTGATCAAGGACAAGATATTGGAGACTTCCATAAAAGAATTGAGATGTAAACGTTCAATTTCATGGAAATAGGGTTGTAGAGGGGATGTTTCTTTTCCATTTGCAAAAAACTTCGTGACATTTGGAGGTCTAGAACTCCACAATGAGCTCTTAAAAGGTGCTAACCCAATCATCCAAAATTGCCAAGGAATGAGATGAATAATGGGTGAACGACGCATTGTCTAGGTTAAACCCCTGAAACTTAGGGTTTTTAATTTGGGGTCTAACATAATTCGTTTTAGTCCATATTCTTCCAATTACTTTTAATTGCACATGTAATTACCCCCCAAACTCTTAATTTCATACAACGTCACATATGTTAAACTCAATCATCAACCCCAAAGTTTAACATCATTTTTACCTTGGTCCTTGGTTTCTGATTTATGCATTTAGACCTTTAATTGACATCAAACTTTCAATTTTCTTCAATTTGGCCACTGATTTTGTTAATTTCAGCCTTTGAAGTCTCACGTCTTTTATTATTTAGTTCATGATTTTAAATTTCTTCAATCAAACCTCTAATTAGCTATCAAAATTTAATTGTTTTCATAACTAAGCCTCTAATGACCAATTAAACTTTTCAAAGTCCAATTTCAGTCCCCAAGCTTCATTGTTTTTTCAATTGACACCTAAATTGACTCAAAAAACTGATTCTCCTTGCAATTAAGTCCTCAATATAATCAATTAAGCCTTTCAAAAATCCTCATTAAGTCCTTACTCATCCAAATTAGTATTTCTTTACTCCAAATAAAAATATTTTCACCGAATGGGTCTTTTGCTAATCAAAATTGGGTTGCTAATTTTGTCAATCTTGTACATTCTGGTCCTCCAACTTTTCCACCTATTATTTTGATCATTCACCACCAACTTGAGCAATCTTCTAAACTTTCTTCATGTGTATCCTCTTGTATTTTTTAATTTTTTTTTCTATTTTTTATGGGGTAAAAAATGAGTAATAACACCTTTTAATATCATAATTTCTTTAGGTGGTGTTAAATTTTCTATAAAAACTTTAAACAATGGCTTGTTGGAAGAAGATAACTGAAATGCCAACCACTAGTTACCACTTGATGAAATTTGTCACACTTAAAAAGGTATATAGGACCATTATAAAAGTTATTCTTAATGGCAATTTAGTTGGTGGAGATAGAGCATAAATTGAAATAAGTTTGACTTAATTTTAGGGCTAATTATAGATATAGTCCCCAAACTAATGTTATGATATCAATACCCTTATCATCATAATTGTTTTCTTTAGAAATTGTTTATGGAGAGTGTAATAATATAGCAAGTTAGTTTGGGGTATATTTATTATTAACCCAAGCTTTTATAATGGCTTGAAAACTTTTGTCTCTACGTGCTTGTGTGAATATACACATATAAATTTGAATTAATTGTGAACTTGATGAGTTGGTTTAGTGGTTAAGAATGTTCGCTTTGAACATGTTTGGTATTGTGATAAAAGTTGCTTTTCAAAGTGCTTTTCGCTTGGAAATGTACTAAAATAATATTTTATCATATGTTTAAATTTGTTTGTGATATTAATACATCAAAAAGATCTAAAAATATTAAAAAATTAATTTTAAAAAAATTAATTTTTTGTAAAAATACTTTCCAACCGTAAAAAACAAACATAACCTTCTTTCTTGATTTTTTGAATTTAAATATTGGGTGTTCATCTATGAAGATTTTTTTTTAATGTACTAGGTCAATATGGAAAAGGTATTCTTCTTAGATCATCTCAAAATCATTTAATCTCGATTGGCATATGAGCTGGAGGATATCTTTTACTATTGAATAAAAAAATGAGTTCATTTTTGAAATATTAATTAAAAGTTTTTAACTATTGAAGATTTATGAGTTGATTTTGATATTTGAAGGATTGGATATTGGATGGAAATGACTTGAAGAAACATTTTTGCCTTAGTCCAAATCTATTAGATTTTACTTTGTTATCACATTGGCTACTAGTCGTCTAGCTGTGACAAATATTCTTAAATATTTACAAAGAGAGTTTTTATTTAATATAGACATGTAAAAGTCTATACATTTTTTTTGGGTTGAAAAAGTGTTTAATTTGGGTGGAAATTTGAAAACTTAACACCATTAAGAAAATCACTCAATTGAAATGTCATGTATATTTTGAGGACCAATAAGAAAACAAAAACACTGAAGAGCATGTTTTCATCAAAGAAAGCAAGTATTTGGACTAAAACTAGCAAAAATAATTCTAGGGACAGAAAGGCAAGTTTGAGATAAGGAATTTGTCAATAGAATGCATGTTTATCCATGGGAATGTGATCTTTCAAACATGTCCAAGGGGCAAGGAGGGAGAGTGCTTTAAAAATAGACTAGAGAATAAAACAGGGACCAATGCTTGTGAACATGCATTGCTTAACTTCTAGCTTATATGGTTCTGTTTTGGAAGGACAAAACTTCACAATACTCCTTCACAAGTCCTTTTCTATGCTGTCATTAACATCTGATGACAAGAGACATTAGAATGACAAATTTTTGGTCATGTTTAATTATTGCCTCTTTCCATTTTCATCACGGGGAGATTCCATTTATATATATATATATAAAATTAAAGTTTAAGAAAAAAAATTAAGTGGATTTTATATAAAATTATGGTGTTTGCTAATTAATTAGACAATTTTAAAACTATAGCCGATGCAAATCGCAGTTTTAACCACGTTTCATTACATTACCCAGCAAACATTGAAATCCAAGATGATAGTATAAAAAATAAACCCACTTCCTAATTGAAGTTAAAGAGTTAAGTTCATAGACTCGTCCAAGAAATACATGAATTTTTATGGAATGTGAAAACCACCATTACATTTTTGTATACTGTATATGCCATGAATACATCTATTTCAACTGTTCACTACATTCCTTTTGTGGTTACTATGGCAGTCCATCCTTGCAGTATATTCGGGAAAGAGGAAAACAAAGAATGGGGTAAATCAAAAGGGAAAAAAAGGCGGTGAGGTTTATGCTGCCAGTGAAAAAATTCTATCAGGACATGATTCCCAGTTGCCCTTTTCCTTGGCTTCGTAATAATCGTCGATATAGCAGTAATTAAGTTTGGCTGCCTTTCTCCTTCACTAACCGCCGAGGCTTCCAACCTCTCTCTCTTGCATCTTCCATGCCTGCGATCTTATGAAAAGAATTCATATTATCCTCTAATTTACCAAAAATATGCAGTAGAAGCATCATGAAGCGTGTGCCAAAGACAAATGCATAGGTGCAAATACAGCAAGATCACTACTTCATGGCTGTATTTACATGTAGTTGCCTCTGCTTTAGTCGTAACTTTTCTTCTTTGGCCTTTGCGTACTCTCCATTCTCTAAGCATCCATGATCAGTTCTCAGCCTAGAAACTGTTGGTGGCAGCTTCTCATGTGTATAAAATTTAAAGTCAGCAGCTATGAATGGAGGTCTTATCCTATACTGCAGAGGAGCGCATGACATTCTCGTAAACAAAGATAACTAGCATTGTTCATGTCTTTTACCAATCTTGAGTCCAGTTGAGAATAATTAGGCTGCAATCTGCAAGGAAGAAGGAACAAAAGGCAAAGTAATGGTGCCATGCTTGAGATAATGACAAGTAAGATGACAATCGATCTCAATGTGCTTAGTTCGCTGATCATGAAAAACCGAGTTGTGAGCAATCTGAATAGAACTATAGTTGTCACAATACACAGGAGTAGGATGAGAAAAGAAAACTCTCATATCAGCAAGTAACCAACGTAACCAAACAATCTCTTTGGTAGTATATGCCATGGCAGAAGCTGAAGGAAAGTCGAAATACCAGATTTTGCAGAAGCAGAAGACAAAATATCACTCCAAAAAAAATTACAGAAACTGAACGCAAATACCAAATTGCAGAAACTGAAGAGAAGATGAAATACCAAAACAATTGCAGAGACAGAACAGAAATACCAAATTGCAGAAGCAGAAGAAAAGTCAAAATACCAGATTTTGCAGAAGCGAAAGACAAAATATCACTAAATTTTTTTTTGCAGAAACTGCAGAAATACCAAATTGCAAAAGCTGAAGGAAAGTCGAAATACTAGATTTTGCAGAAGCGGAAGATAAAATATCACTCTAAATTTTTTTTGCTGAAACTGAACGCAAATACCAAATTGTAGAAACTGAAGAGAAGACGAAATACCAAAACAATTGCAGAGATATAACAGAAATACCAAATTGCAGAAGCAGAAGGAAAGTCAAAATACTAGATTTTGCAGAAGCGGAAGACAAAATATCACTCTAAAAAAATTGCAGAAACTGCAGAAATACCAAATTGCAGAAGTAGAAGGAAAGTCAAAATACCAGATTTTGCAGAAGCGGAAGACAAAATATCACTCTAATTTTTTTTTGCAGAAACTGAACACAAATACCAAATTGCAGAAATTGAAGAGAAGATAAAATACCAAAACAATTGCAGAGACAAAATAGAAATACCAAATTGCAGAAGCTGAAGGAAAGTTGAAATACCAGATTTTGCAGAAGCGAAAGATAAAATATCACTCTAAAACAATTTGTAGAAACTGAACGCAAATACCAAATTGCGGAAACTGAAGAGAAGATGAAATACCAAAACAATTACAGAGACAGAACAAAAATACCAAATTGCAGAAGCTAAAGAATCCAAAATAAAGGTTTAGATATTAATTCTTCAGCCACAAGCACACAACTTGATCTTCATCCTCTATCTTTTAATAGGTCAAACAACCCATGTCTGATGTTTTGAAAAATGGATCTGAAGTTAAGCTTCAAAGGAATGCATTGAGCGTGCTGGAACATCCTCCAAGGAATGAAGTGGATTATGATAACGATTTTGATATGAGCAGTGGCTCTGACATTGGTGAACATGATTTCTACAGGGGCAGCGAGTTCCATAAAATTAGTAAGCCAAGGGTTCGACCAACCAGGCTCTGATACCATGTTAAAGTAATTCAGATCAAACATAAAAGGAGGCTAGAATTTTTAATAATCTGTTTATTATGAGTGCTTAAGTTAACCTAAATACAAAGGAATTATGTATAGGTTAAACTGAAAATACTATTCTACCCTTAATAAATAAGACTAGATAAATATTATTTAAAGCAATGGTGGAGGTTACCACATAAGAGTATGTCTACAATATTTTCTGCATACAATATTTTCTATATAAGTAAATTCTATAATATGCCCCATCAAGCTGAGGGTGGAGGATCAACCCGAAACTTGAAACGAAAAGCAGTAAACGAAGAAGTAGGAAGTGGCTTAGTGAAGACATCGGCATGTTGATCCTGAGAGAAAATAAAACGAATATGAATCTCCTTCTTTGCAACTCTATCTCGGACAAAATGATAATCGACCTCAACATGTTTTGTGCGAGCATGAAAAACAGGATTCACAGACAAATAAGTGGCACCAAGGTTGTCACACCAGATGATAGGAGCAGAAGCAGACGGAATCTGGAGATCTGTTAATAAGTTCTGAAGCCAGATAACCTCAGCAGTGCCATTGGCAAAGGCTTTGTACTCAGCTTCAGTAGAAGAGTGAGCAATTGTGCGTTGCTTACTGGATTTCCACGAAATCGACGTCTGACCAAAAAACACAAGGTAACCACCCGTAGATTTTCTATCCTCAACACTGCCTGCCCAATCTGCATCTGTAAAACCATGTAAGGCAAAAGAAGAACTGCGAGTAATATATAAACCATGTAGGGCACCCACAATTTGGCGAAAACATGTAGTAGCATCAGAAAACAATGGATCGGGCAGAATGGTAGCTTTGGATGTAGAGATATGAGTATCAACAGGTTTGCAAGATAACATACCAGCCCGAGTGAGGACGTCAAGTGTATATTTATGCTAGCGGAGCATAAGACCCATACTAGTAGACTGAACCTCAATACCCAAAAAATAATGAATAGAACCCAAGTCGCGAAGCTTAAATTCTGAGCTCAGTAGCTGAATGAGGCGTTGGAGCAGAAGAGAGTTACTACCCGTAAGCAGAATATCATCAACGTAGACCAGAAGATAACAAATATCAGCACCAACAGAGAAGATAAACAATGAGGTATCTACCTTAGAGGCACGGAAACCAATAGATAATAGGAAATAATTCAAACGAGTGTACCAAGCCCGCGGAGCCTGTTTTAAACCATATAAGAGATTTATACAATCGACACACATGAGAGGGGAGAGCAGAATCAACAAAACTTGGAGGTTGTTTCATGTAGACCTCCTCGTCAAGAACACCATTGAGGAAGGCATTATGGATATCAAGTTGATGAATTTTCCAACCACACGAAACGACAATGGAGAAGACTAATCTGACGGTCGCCTGTTTGATGACAGGACTAAAGGTTTCAGAGTAATCAATACCTTTTTGTTGAGTGAAACCTCTAGCAAGCAGATGTGCCTTATACCTCTCGATGCTACCATCAGATCTGCATTTAATCTTGTACACCCATCGATTACCAACAACATTCATGGAGGGGTGAAACGACACTAAGGTCCAAGTTCTGTTTGCGCGTAAGGCCTGAATTTCCTCACGCATAGCATTATGCCACGCCTCATATCTGTTAGCACCATTAAAAACAAGTGGCTCATGAGAGGGAGGAGAAACTACCCAACTGAAGGAGGCAGCAGAGGTTGCGGCAGTGGCGGTGGACAACATTGTCTTGGGCTGTCTTGAACGAAGGACCATGGCATGTTGACAAGCAGCTGGGCATGGAGAAGTGTGGCCTATACCTGGAAGGTGCTAAAGAGGATATGAGGAGAGGTCTACACAGAGATGTAGACCAGCTGGAGAAGCAGTGGAGGGACTGGTCGGCACTGCAGACACTGGTGAGGCTGCTGCAGAACCGGGCTGCTCTGCTGCAGCAAACCTAAGAACATGCGCATCCAGTGATGGAGAACCTGTTCCTGTATAATGATCATTGGAAAGACAAGCATATTATGACAGTATGGCAATGTGGGATGGTGATGAAGGGGTGGCAGAATCTATGGGCAAAGGGGTAGTCTAGTGGGGTGCGGCAAAGAGCAGAATTAGGTTATTGTTGGGGCTAGTTTGGTAAGTAGTAGGCTGAAAACATGGAGGAGGGTTCAAGGATGGAAGATAGGTAGGTTGGGTAGGAGGTACCGGTGAGGATGTTACCTGTTCAGACTTAGCAAAAGGAAAGACATTTTCATGAAAACAAACATGATGGGAGATATAAATACGATGAGATTCTAAATCAAGACAACGATAACCAAGATGGGATGAGCTATAACCTAAAAACACACAAGGAGCATAGGTGTAAATATGCAGTAGAAGCATCATGAAGCGTGTGCCAAAGACAAATGCATAGGTGCAAATATGCAGTAGAAGCATCATGAAGCGTGTGCCAAAGACAAATGCATAGGTGCAAATACAACAAGATCACTATTTCATGGCTGTATTTACATGTAGTTGCCTCTGCTTTAGTCGTAACTTTTCTTCTTTGGCCTTTGCGTACTCTCCATTCTCTAAGCATCCATGATCAGTTCTCAGCCTAGAAACTGTTGGTGGTAGCTTCTCATGTGTATAAAATTTAAAGTTAGCAGCTATGAATGGAGGCCTTATCCTATACTGCAGAGGAGCACATGACATTATCGTAAAGAAAGATAACCAGCAAGGTTGTTAAAATCGCGTTTTGACTCGTAAAATCGTACGATTTTACAAGTCAAAACATGCTTTGCGTGTTGAATCGTTTGGAAAAATCGAAAATGGGTGAAATCGGGTTGAAATCGAGTGAAAACGTTGAAATCGGGTGAAATCGCATAAAATCGCGATTTCAGGACCGATTGAACGATTTCACCAATACGCATAAACTAAAGTAAATGTTTCTCCCATGCTCCAGCTGTCCGGCGCCTATTGGCTGGCTAAATGCACAGTCACTCCAAATCTTCACTCCAGTCATCGCGCCAGATCGCATTTTGGGTGTTTCTTTCTTTTCATTGAATACAAATCCCTAATCTCCTTCTCTATTAACCAACCAACTACCACAAAAGCGGCGACGATCAGTCCAGTCTTCACTCCAATGACCCAATCATCGGTCCGGTCTTCACTCCAGTCATCAGTCTAGTCTTCACTCCAGTCACCAGTGCTCACGGTCATGGCTTCCTTTTCATCAACAGCGGCGAGGCGACGACAATCTCCTTTATTTCCCATCATCAACAGCTCACGGCTTCCTCTTCATCAACAGCAGCAGGCGACATCTCTCTCCTCTTCAGCCTTCATCATCAACGACTTCCTGTTCACCGTAAGTTGCTCCCCTGTATCTTCAGCCTTCATGTGATTGCCCATGATGTAATATTCCCCTGTGTAGGCCTTCAAAATGTTAAACTGTAATAATGTAATATTCCCCTGTACAGATGTTGATGAATTGAATTGATGGAATGATTTTATAATGTTTTGCTTAGTATGATGAATTGAATTGATGGAATGATTTTAATGATTTTAGTGTAAAGCTGATGTTTTTCTTAGTATCCTGATCAAGGTCCTTTCACCGAAATCCATCAATATTGCCCCGGATAGGATTCCTGATAATGTTTTGTAAAACTGTAAAAGCATTGAGTTCGTTTAGTATGATGAATTGATGGAATGATTTTAATGGAATGTGTTTGCCTGATTGAATGTGTCCGTGGAATGTGGAAATTAGAATGTGTCTCTGCCTGATTTTATGAAAAATTTAATTGTATAGTATATGTACTGAAGTAGATTGAAAGTATTATAGTTTTGTGAATTGTAATATATAACAAAAAGTTTGTTAATTATTAATTAATAAAAAGTTATTTAAATTATGTATGAATTTTTATTTGAACCATGTATTTTAAAGTGCTATGAATTTTTATTTGAAGCATGAATTTTTTTTAATGTATTTTAAAATTCCTTACAATTTTACGATCCGTTTTTACGATCCGAGTTTGTTTGGCATTTTCCGTGCCGTGTCAAAATCGTGATTTTAACAACTTTGATAACTAGCATTGTTCATGTCTTTTACCAATCTTGAGTCCTGGTGTGAGCTCATTCAGAGCGATGGTAAACCGTCAGATTATATCTGGTTGGACAGTTCGCTGGTTTACTCCGCTTATAGAGAAAATGGGGCTCTAACTAGTGGCGGAGCCAGAGTTTTTTAAATAAGGGGACAAATTATCAACAAATACTATATTATGTAGATACGTATTAGAAATCAAATCGAAACAAATATACTAACTCATATAAAGCAAAATTAATTTAAAACTATTTTTAAAATGAAAAAACTTCCATTATAATTGTTCTCTTTGAGTTTTCATATTAACAAAATTCAGTTGAGTTACGTAATAATTATAAATCTTCCATATGAAATTTATAGTAAAATACATATCAATTCATCAAAACTCATTTCACACCCTATTACCATGTAGCATGTTGTCCATAATGCATGGATATGGATTAGGATTGATAGTCTAAATTTATCATGACAAGTCATTTTTAAAGGCAAAAAAATAGTTTGTTTCTTTTCTTTTTAAAGAAAAAACCAACTTGCACTGAATAAAATCAGGCTTGCATGTACGTGTTAATTCTTCTTCGCAAAACACAAATTGTCTAACGAAAATAAAAAAGAAAAAAAAACAAATAAAATATAAATTATTTAATTATCTATCTTGATTATTTTATAGGATGGCACAAAGAAATTAACATCATAAAATGAACCAATCTTAAGCTCAAACAATTTTAATTCTGCAAAATATCAATCTTTATTCACTGACAACAATTGGAATGTTTGCTTGTTCATCTCGTGAAAAAGTTTAGTTCCATACCATAGCCAATTCAATTGAAAATGATATAACCTTTAATTAATCCAAAACAATTGAATCAATGTATATTGTTCAAAAACAATTTAAAACAATCAAAAAAAAAAATTAAGGGGGCAATTGCCCCTTTTTGCTCCCATGTGGCTCCGCCACTGGCTCTGACCCGTTTACATTCCTTAAGCTATTATTCATTTTATAGTGCATGCTATCATCATATTTGCCAAATAAACTTGCCACTGCCTTACCATTCTTATCTTGAACATCACCTTGTACCTATATTTGTCATACCGGCCTAAGGTTCGTTCCGGTGAGGGTATGAGTTGCATGCATGGTCAACCTTTGAGTCATTATGTCAACCATGATCAATTTTAAAATGACATATTTTATATAAAAGTTTAGAAAAATAAAATGATGTTGTTTTAAGATAATTGTTTTTTAAAAAATATATTAAAATTGACCTATCAATCACACTTGGGTTCAGCTAGGTCAATCGGGTTGTGAATGACCTGTCATGTCAATCTTTAAAATGATTCAAAAACAAATCCAACCCTGGTTTTACTCTAAATCAGCGAGTCAGGTCCACCTACATAGTTTAACAACTATGCTTGTACATGTTAGGATTGTTGCCATTCATTTGAGATGGTAGCTCTCCCAGTCCAAGAAGGTGGCTAGGAAAAGACAAAGAAGCTCAACTGAAAGTGAGCTAAAAGCAAGAAATGGCAACACCATCTATAGTCAAATAAGGTTGTTGGAGTAGCTCAAAAGTCACAAGGTTGGCACAAGTTAGGTGGCTAGAATTGTTGATAATGAGCAAGAGTTGATGGCCATTCAAGCCTATAAATAGAGGCATCATTTGGAGAGAAAATAGGAGAGAAAATAGGAGAAAAATAGAGAGAAACATGTAAGGAGAGAAAGAGAGAGGGGCTATTAAAGGTAGGAACTGCAAGTGCAGCAGTGAGCAAATGAGAGTTGAGTGAGTTGATGATTGATCCTCCTTCTATATGAATGTGTAAACGTGTACCCTTTCTCTATCTCTTATAATATAGGCTGCTCCTATGGATGTAGGCAATTTGAACATGTTAAACATTGTGTTATGCGCGCTCAAACTCCAATGAGCATTGATTTTGAACACCACGCGATCCACAACAATTGGTATAAGAGCTTGGTGAATAGTGGTGTTTGATCTATGCCTATAAATGAAAGTGGTTTATATATGTTTTTGGACATACCATCATGTAGAGGTGATCAAGAGGAGAACTCTAGCGAAAACAATGTAAAACTATGACATGGGATATGGCTGCACGCGCCATCATGAGCCAAAGATGGAGGCTGCCAAAATGTGCCAAATCACCCTACGCACTACACCCATCTTCTTCACTCGAATAGGCTGCCTTGACTTGAATACTAAATGACCCGACCCATATGAATGACCTGAACCAGAGGGTGATGTCATCATTGTATAAGCATGGCATCATCATGCATAAATGGCATGCCATGTTAGTGAACAGTCAGCATCTAGTCATCTAACACATTATCACAATGGGTCCCCACAATCCGTGTCAACAAGTCACAAGCCGAGCTGAACTAAAGCTAAGTCGCAAGCTGAGAGTTAGGATCTAATGTGTGTGATCCTACATGCAACTTGATTTGATATTGAATCTGGGCTGTTCATTAGGCCAAAATAGTTTTGATCAAATCATAGCCATCTGGAATGTGATTTGGATGATTTTAAACTTGTGTCAATCTAATTTAATCATCCTAGATGCAATGGTACGGTCCGATTGTTGAGATTTGAAGTGAATATGGCCGTGGTGAATTAATAAGAGAGATTGCTTGCTGATGAGGCATATAAAGGTTATCGTGGTGGTTGATATAGATAAAGATGATGAAGAAGAAGCTGTACATGTTAGCCTAATTATGCGTGTTGAATTGCTAAATAGGGATTTTTCATTACTTAAAGGGAAGGGAAAATTAGGATACTCTAGACACTCAATCATGTGGAATGTAAAAGATTAAAAGCGTGGAGTGAAAATTAACGAAGACCAATCACGACGAATCTAAAGCATTGATAGTTTTGCCAGATGTTGAGAAATCAAGTAGAAAAGCAAGACATTCCAAATCACTTGTAAAGGAAAGTTATAATAGAGCTAGAAAATAGTTGTATATACAAAGAGATAGTACGATGGATAAATATGGCCTAAAAAGTTCTATCTCGGAGATTGAGTTTTAAATGAGACTGATATGACCCCTCCAATATTTTCTGGGAACTTGCTTAGTTGAAGGATTATCCCTATTTTCATATATATATAACAGTTTGTAATGAAACATCGAAGACTAGCAAGTTGATGACACAAAGGAACATTTAGGTTTCGTATGTTCAAGGATCTGATGGAGTAGTGATTTCTCTAAAAGCTAGATTCCGTGACTGATTTCTCAAGGGTAGAACTAAATGAGTCACTGATAAAGAAAGAGAAATACAACAAGAGGATAAAGATTGACACCTTATTTTCACTCGAACAGGTGTTATGATGGGATGAGTTACTGTCAGACATAAGCGAGGAATAGGGAGAAAAGTAAAATCCGGAAAAAAACAGAATGATGAATGATGAAATGAAATAAAATGAAATACAAAATAAATAAATATAATAATTAAGAAATCAAAATGAGAAAAATATGAAAGACATAAAGAGTGTGACTCTAATTTTAAAGAAAAAAAAAAGAAAAGGGGCCAATGTGTAATTAGAAAGAATGGGGCTATAAATACCCTATTTCTTCCTTTTTCATGGCTGGTTGAACACCATAGAAAAAAAGGGGAGAGTGGAGATTTTTCTTCATCGAAAGAGAGGAAAAAACACCAAATCTTTAAGAACTATACAAACCTAAGGCCTTTCAGTAGAGAGGACACTTATTAACAAGGACTTTAACAAGGAAAACAAGTGAAGAAATTGGAGAAAAAGGGGGAAGAGGGTCGGTTGCATGCAAGAGAGGAGAGTCCAAAAATCTTCAACTAAATTGAAGTGAAATTCTGAAATTTCTCAAAGTATGGACACTAGACTTAATGGTAAAAAACACTTTAACAATTAATTAGGAATTATGCACCAATTTCAGATTTTATAAATTAGGGTTCTTGAGTGAAAATTTAGGGGAAGTGCAGAAATTATTAAAATGAAGTTAGTTGAGCTAACATAAGATGTTCTGAACATGAAAAACATACAAAATTATTAAAGAAAAATCAATAACTTAAAGGCTTAAGTGGCTAGCCATGTGAGGATTGAATGGGGGAAGAATGAAATTTTGAAATTTATATTGATGACCACTTATAGTATGTACATGATCATGACAATGAGTGAATGAAGCAAGAAAAAAATTGACTAGAAAGAAAAAGGGAACCCTAAGTTCCCTTAGGCCAAGTTCGGCCAAGAGTCAATTAAGGGGAAGGAAGAAGAGTTCTAGTGTATTATATGACCTTGATACATGAATTAATTGTAGTGGAAAGCTCACTAATAGGGAAAAAGTGTGAAAACAAATTGATAGTAGGAGACTTCGCGAGTTTGATGCGTGTTATATGAAGGGAAGATGAAATTGTTAACCATGGTTATAGCTAATGATTTCAGCATGGGAGAAATCATAAAATGTAGGAAAACATAGAAAATAAATATCGTAGAAGAAAAAGAGAAAAAAGGTTGGCAGATGTAAGAAACATCTCTAATAGAAAATTTGGGTAGATTCATCACCCCTGTTCTAGAGGAGATTCGGACCTAGAATGACAAAATGTAAGAAACATCTCTAATAGAAAATGTAGCCGGAGATGTTAGCTTTCCAACAAATTTGACCACGCCTGATTTGGAGCTCTAAAACTCCAGATATAGGTAAATGTATAAGGAAAAGTCGAGATGCCACCCTTACCGGCAAATTCAGCGAGATTGATAAAATGGGGAAGTTTAGCCGTGATAGGAGCAGAACCTGGTTTCCTTCATACCAGAATTTTATAACATCGTACCTTGACATTGAAAGGGTTTGAACCACATTTGAAAGTGAATTTGATAATATGTGCAATGATTTAAGATAATGGAACGCAAAGAGTAAATGTTGAGGGTTCTTAAGTGAAAATTTAGGGGAAATGCAGAAATTGTTTGAATGAAGTTAGTTGAGCAAACATAAGATGTTCTGAACATAAAAAAACATACATAATTCTTAAAGAAAAATCATTAACTCAAAGGCTTGAGTGGCCGTCCATGTAAGGATTGAATGGGGGAATAAGGGAATTCTAAAATTTATGTTGTTGAACACTTATAGTATGTACATGATGAGAACAATGAGTGAATGAAGAAAGAAAAAAATTGACTAAAAAGAAAAAGGGAACCCTCAGTTCCCTCAGGCCAAGTTCGGCCAAGAGTCAATTGAGGGGAAGGAAGAAGAATTCTGGCGTATTATATGACCTTGATGCATGAATTAATTGTAATGGAAAGCTCACTAATAGGGAAAAAATGTGAAAACAAATTAATAGTAAGAGACTTCGCGAGTTTGATGCGTGTTATATGAAGGGAAGATGAAATTATTAACCATGGTTATAGCTAATGATTTCGGCATGGGAGAAATCATAAAATGTAAGAATACATAGAAAATAAATATCGTAGAAGAAAAACAGACGGAAGCTTAGCGGAAAACTCACTTAGGAAGAATCGCCGATGAAATTTGGGTAGATTCATCACCCCTGCTCTAGAGGAGATTCGGGCCCCGAAATGACAAAATTTAGGAAACATCTCTACATAAAAAATGTATCCGGAGATGTTAGCTTTCCAACAAATCTGACCTCGCTTGATTTGGAGCACTAGAGCTCAGGTAAATGTATAAGGAAAGGTCGAGCTGTCACCCTTGCTAACAAATTCGGCGAGATTTATAAAATGGAGAAGTTTAGCCGCGATAGGGGTAGAACTTGGTTTTCTTCCCACCATAATTTTGTAACATCGTACCTTGACATTGAAAGGGAATAAACTATATTTGAAAATGAATTTGATAATATGCATAATGATTTAAGATAACATAATTCAAAAGAGTAAATGGTGTTGTTGTTGCCTTGTTATTTGCAAAATGTAAATTAAACATGAACTAATGTGGTGTTCTTGTTGATTCAGGAGAAACTGCGGGAGGAGTACAACAACAACAAGGGAGCGCAAACCGAGCATCGGTGGCATGTACGTGTTTCACACCTATACTCTCTTTAGTTAATAGTAAAATTAATATTCTTTTTTATTTTAGAGTTTGACACTTGCGAAAAAAGTTAGAGAAATGAAAGATATGATGAAACAAATGTGGATTGAAATCTGATTTTGGTTGTGGACCTATGAACTTTGATCTTGAATAATGAACTATAATGATGAACCCAAAACAACCGCCTCTGAACTTGATTAGTCGATCCCAAATAAGGGCGGCTAATGATGTTAGCAAGATTTGCTAACATCAACATGATCTTGATGGAAATATAACGAATGTTGAACTTGATTAACTATTCGGGTCAAGAATAGTTAATGATACTGACGGACAATGTCAGTATCAGCAAACCCAGGATAATTTGATTAGCTTTCCAAGAAGGAAGCTAATGATGTCAAAAGACCTTGGCATCAACATTTTCAGCAAACCTTCATGGTGAGGCAGAAAAGAATTGATTGACTATTTTAGGTTGGAAATAGTTAATGACACCGAAAGATTAAGTTGGTGTCGACATTACTAAGGATATGATTTGTCAATCCGAGTTAGGATGGCTAATGACACTAATAGAAATTATTAGTGTCGATAGTAATTTTCCTAAATTTAGGGTAGGGTAGTAAGATAAGTGTACCTAGTGAAAAACAATGGATAATAGTTGAGAAAGAAAAACTATAAGTGGGTTGTGGAATGATAGGCTCTAGGTGTAGTAAAGAAATAGTTAAGTGTGGGTTTCTAGGACAACTATGATTGTGTATTATCGAGTAGGTAATTATATATGTAGATATATGTATTGGTGACTCTCCCTCATCTCTACTGTATTTTCACTTTTAATATAATAATTTTCATATTTTGATATTGCAGGTCCTTCATATTTACGCTAGGAGTAGTGTCCTAGGTTCCTAGTTCCTTTTGTATGAATTAGACAATTCATATTTCTAATTCCTTTTGCATGAATTAGAAAATTAGCGTTTCTAGTTCCTTTTGTATGAATTAGACAATTCATGTTTCTAATTCCTTTTGTATGAATTAGAAAATTAGTATTTCTAGTTCCTTTTGTATGAATTAGGAATGAAATGAATGCCAATTTATTTTACCTTAAGTAATTATATGACTCGAATTGTATTAGTATCTCTTTATATTAATCATCGAGACTTAAGATTCTTACTATTTTCTGGTTGTAATATTAATGTTGTTATCCATGTTTAACTACCATCTCATATGTGTTTGCAAATGAGAAGGAAAAAAAATGAATATGTGAGTTATTATGCTTGTGACTGGTAATGATTGTGGTTGCGATATGATTGCAAAATGAACATAAAATACATGCAGGATAAATTGTTGATAACTTGGGATCTCCCGGTATAGGGAAGACTTTACCCAAATTTTAGTAGAAATTTCAGTAAACCTTAAATAAGTTGAAAAAAAAAATTACCCACAAATTTTCAGTAGTATAATTGCTTTTTTAATCCTAGAAATTGGAATGTTACAAGAAATCTAGTGAACTAAAATTGCACAAAGGCATATGAAGATTGTGTAGGGGTACATGTAGGATCCAACATAATACTATAATGAGACAATAAGTGCAATAAGAAGATGTGTTCCTAGTAAAGCTTAGAGCAGAGACCGTGTGAAGGTTGTACAAAACAATGTCTTTTATGCCCTTGAAGAAAACAATAGTGAAGAACTTTTCAATGCATGCAAGGATGGAAAGAAGAGCTATTGCATAGGCACCTAATTGAGGTGGTGCGAATGCTTGTGATAAAAGACGATTGCCTATAATAAAAAGCGAAGACACCTTGTTTAAGAAGGTATGGATGAAGCTATTACGAGTGAGTGGGTGCAAACGTGATGGTAAAAGGTGTAGAAGCTCTAAACATATAAATTGAGATGGAGAATTGCGAGGATTGTACCATAGCTCTGTTTTTCTATATAAATAGTGGCAATAATCTCTCCCATAAATACACATGATAGTATAGGATCTTGGAGTCACTTTAAGACATCTCAGATGAAGAATAATGCAACAACTTCACGATAACCGGTGAAAACACTTTAAAAGAATGTGTGAGGGCCATAATATGAGCCCGAGTTCAGATCACCCTAGAGCCAATGTTACGATTGAATATGAGTGGACATATGTATGGATAACAAATAAAGTGACTATGATGAGTATAAAGACAAGTGTCGAATTGACTTTCATGGATATTTTCCCCATGTTAAAGATCAATTAGCTATAAAACATTTGCTTTAAACAATAAGTGGATGACTTGTGGAACATTAAGATGCGACTACTAGGTATGAGTAGAGGGGATGCGCAGGTTTCGGGAACAAATTGACTATTGTCAATGTGGTAAGCTTGGTAATGGCATTATAATACTCATAGTATGAAGATAGATGTGGATTAACCGTTAATGGGCTGCCCCATAGTTAAAGGTGGAGAGCTAGTTAGACTATTAGGACTAAGAGTAAGAGACTCATAAAGAAGTAAAACATGGTTCCTGGATAAGTAGATTATTGGAAGAGTGGTGAGCTCGTGATGACATTGGAATACTCAATTAATGATTGTCACACTTGAAAATAGATATTTCTGCTTGATGGGTTGTTTTAAGCTTTGATGAAAGGCTTGATAAATCATTCCGGACCGAGAATGGTTGATAATCTCGATGGGGGAATGTTATGTGTGCTAAAGACAAACGTTAACACTCTTTAGATGTGATGTGGCAAACCATCTAGTTGTGGTGATCCTTTGGTGTGAGCAAATGTGTGCTTTAGTGATTGAAAGGTTTGTAAGTTCCTATAAACTTGGTCAAAGACACTCTCATAATGAAAAGCTTGAAATAGTTATAAGATGCAAACATATGCTAAATAAGTTAAGAGGATAATTGCCCCACATAAGGCTAATTGTTAGAATTGTTTCCATTCATGTGAGATGATAGCTCTCCTGGTCCAAGAAGGTGGTTAGAGAGAGACAAAAAATCTCAATCGAAAGTGAGCTGGGAAGCAAGAAATGGAAACACCATATATAATCAAAGAGAGCTGCTGGAGTAGCTCAAAAGTCACAAGGTTGGCACAAGTTAGGTGGCCAGAATTGTTGACACTAAGCTAGAGTTGGTGTCCATTAAATCCTATAAATAGAGGCACCATTTGGAGAGCAAATAGGAGCATAATAGAGAGAAACATGCGAGGAAAGAAAAAGAGAAGGGCTGCCAAGGGAAACAACCTTGCTGCCTTATGCAGAAGCTGCAAGTGCAACATTAAACGAATGGAAGTTAAGTGAGTTGACGATCCTCCTCCTCCATGAATGTGTAAATGTGTACCGCTTTTCTATCTCTAATAATATAGACTACTCTTGTGGATGTAAGCGACTTGCTGAACCACTTTAAACATTGTGTTGTGCGTGCTCAGCCTCCAACGAGCATTGATCTTTTACACCACGCGGTCCACAACAAAACCTATCAAAGAAATTATATTGTGTGCCATTAGTGATAATGCCCAATCATGATTCATTCACAAAATGAGGGAATGCAATGCAGATCCTAATCGTGGCAAAAACATCAACAAGCAATTATTGATAGTCTCATGGGTTTCATGCTAATGGTTAAATGATTTGCAACAAGCAAGTTTAATGTCAATAAAGAAAACTGTGTTGTAAATTGTTGTATGAAAATGACAAAACATTTGAAGCAAGTAACCATAAGGTGCGTCAGTTCACACATTTGACTAAACAACCAAGGGAAAAGAATAAGCCAGAAATCATAGCATCATGAGTATACCTACAGTACTAGACCTGAGCTTAGTTCATGTTTGGTATTGTGTCTTCACCTGGGTTTGGGTGTGTTTGCCTTGAAAAAACATCAAATTAATGTTTTTTTTTAGTATTTCTAATGATTTAGACATATTAATATCTAATTACTATAATGCATTTCTAAGTAAAAAATACTTTGATGAAAAATATGGATATGAAGGGATTGGAACCTGGTAGGCATTCCCGTCAAGAATTGACTGTTTTTTGAATTTTAGCTTGCAGGAGTAGCTCTGATTCCCCTTTATATTCATTGTACCATAGTGATTACAGTATAGTTTTCCTAAAATGTGGTTGTAAATAGATGTTGTCACCAGATAAGAGAAAGTCAGCTTAGCAAGTACCTTATAAAGAATCGTAAGTGCTATTAAATGTAAAAAAAACCCCCTTACTCCACTTGGAAATTTCTCCATCATCAAGCTCTAGAGTTAAAATTTAGGCTGATTTGAAAGACTCCAAAATTTACTTTTTAAATTGTTGTCACCCTAAAACTTCCAACCTCACCTTCACAATGTCAAGCAACAATCATTTGGTGATGACTAGCCTGTTTCTAGATCAGACAAACTAAAGTAGGATGTTCTCGAGTATTTGAAGAGATTAAAAGGTTTTGGAAGACCTGACAATCAGACATGTTGCAATTACACTATATGGAAAACCTAACTCAAATACATTTATGGACGATTGACAAGTCCAAGATAAGAAAATATCCGGCAGAGTCAAACAACCAATATTACAAAAACTAACATAACTTTTGTTTTGATGATCACTGGAATGTGTTCGAAATACTTTTAAATTAGGCTTGGAAAATGCTTTTTTTTTTCAGTTTCAGTTTTTTCTATTTAATTTCATATTTTGACTTTGAATTTTCCTATTTGTCTAGGATTGTTTTTTCAATTTTGGTTGAGATAGGAGATAGACCTATTTAAGTTATTATAAACCTCTTCTGTGAAGGAGATTTTGTGGCAGAAGAATGTTATTCAAAATATAACAGTCCAGCTAATGTATTTGTTTGACTCTTTTCGTGAATTCTGTCTTCTAGTGTCCATTAATTCTTAACCTAGTTAGTTCAGGCTGCAGTGGCCTTTGCTACTTTCGGATAATGACTGTTTCCAATAGATCATATGTACAAATACGTTTTTTCTTGAGAAGCAATCATGAAAAACCATGTCATACTAAACATGTATAAAACAGGAATAGCAATTGCTTATGATGCTTCTGGCATTGAAAACGATACCTTCTCAGAGAAAAAGCTAATGCTTTTATCCGGATAATCGGTCTCATATGTCTCCCCCAGAAGTGGATCGAATGGCTTGCAATGTCTTCCATCAGTACAAGCATATCCTGATACTGCAAATGCCGCCACATTGAATGTTCACACAAGGCTAATGTCTTCCATCAGTACAAGCATATCCTGATACTGCAAATGCCGCCACATTGAATGTTCACACAAGGCTATTGCCCCGCAAAAACTTCTCCAAGATAGTAAGCAAATATAATTTGTTAAAAGAACAGTAAAGTGTGAAAGGGTGATGAGTTTAAGATTCTTCCAATAAAACTAAAAATCTGTACACTTGGGCACTGAGATGAAAGACTTCCATCAACACTGGAAATGGTGCAGAATAAAAATAACAAAACATAGTTTAGTGACTCCATTTGGCTTTAGGACCACACTTCCACAGTCAAGCACAGAGACCTTGCAGCAACAATATTTTGATTGATATGCAGTAGTTCACCCTAGTACCGCAGCTACGTACAACTGCAAACACTACCAGAAAATTGATAAATACAAAAGGAAATACCGAGGGAATATTTCCTTTGGTAAATTTCCGAGGGATTTTACCGACGGAAATATTCCCTCGGTATATACCGAGGGAATTACCGTGGGAAAAAAAATTAAAACAAAGCAAAAAAAAAAAATGATGACGTGTCATTTTTACCAACGGAATTACCGACAGAATAAATTCCGTTGGTGATTCCGTCGGTAAATTTGTTGGTAAATTGTGAACACTGTTCATCATGTTAATTACAAAGGGAATCACCGACGGAATATTCCGTCGGTATTTTCCAAAGAGTAAATCACCGACGGATTGAAAAGTCGTCGGTGTTATTTTGACTGTTTTCTGAAAAAATTCAATTAATTTAAAATTTTCATTTAAATATTACAGACGGATTGAAAAATCGTCGGTAATTTTTTGGCGGTTTCTGAAAAAATTTTACGAAATTGAAAATTTAAATTAAATATTACCGATGGAATTACCGACGGAATAATTAAAAAATATTAATATTTAATTATCCGTCGGGAAATCCGTCGGTAAAGCGTCCCAATAAAAAGCCTGAATGCCCTTATTTCACAAGAGACAGACCCGTTTCTTCTTCTTCTTCTTCTTCTTCTTCACTATATGTAAAAAACATCATTAAGGTATGTCTTCTTCTTCTTCTTCACTTTATGTAAAAAACATCATTTCTTATCTATTTATTTCTCTTCTTTTCTCTCCTCATCTCCTTCTCTTTTTCTCCATGCTTGGGTATGTCTTCTTCTTCTTCTTTCTTCTTTTATCCTCTTAGTTTTTTTTTTAATTAATATGCTTAATGAAATTTTTTTTCTCTCCTTAGCTTCACTTGCAACTACATTAAGGTAAGATTTTTCTTTTTTCTTCTTTTTTCATGATTTTTTTCACTATATTTGTTCTTTATTTTATTTTTAATTGTTTTTGTTCTTAATAATTGTATAAATGTTGTTGTGAGATTTTTTTTTCATATGAGATCAATTTTTAGTAGATTTATTTATAGGATTTTTAAATTTTTAGCAATTGCAACTTCATTTTTTTCATATGAATTTTTTTAGTTGAATTTATTTTTTTATTTTATTTATTTGTTGCAAATTTGTTTGAATTGATTTTCTTATTCTTTTTTCCAAGCATTTTGAGTATATATTATACAGTGTTAATTTATGTTAATTTAATTATTTTATAATTTTATAAAATGAATTTTTTTTAAATGTTTTTCAATAATTATCGACGGAATTACCGACGGAACTTCCGTCGGTAATTCCGTCGGTACGTCCATCGGTAAATCCTTCGGTAATTCCGTTGGTAATAAAAAAATTATTACCGACGCGTCTGTTCCGTCAGTGAATCCATCGGTAATTCTATTACCAACGAATTTACCGACGGACAAAACATTACCGACGAACGATTCACCGACGGATCATTTCCGTTTTTGATTCCGTCGGTAATATAATTACCGATGGAATATGTGTCTTACACCGACGGAAAAATTCCGTCGGTAAAACTGTTAAATCTTGTAGTGAAAATCTCCTTAGTTTCTTCCAGAATTCGTCACGAGTATTCCAAATCCTCAAAACATTTCTGTAAAGAAGAGATGGGCTCATTGAAATAAACTGGAAGATAAACTCTAGTGAGCTCTTTCCCGATATTATCTTTAATCATCGACCAAAGACTAACCCCCTCCTCTTTTTCGACCGTGTCAGGCAATTTCAAGGATAGTTACATCCAACAGATTTAATGCAGGAATCCATGCCATCTTCAATATCAGGAGGCCCTTTAACATCATCATAATCAGAATCATATGGTATTTTACAGAATTCAGATTCAACACTTCTAAATGAATTTGATGAAAGAAAATCTTGAGTGTCAAGGAATTCATTGTCATCCTCGTCTGTCATGAATCTCTTGATCATCATCTGAGCCACCCACACTTCCCTCTGATATATATTCCATGAAAAGAGGGCAAAAAAAAGAAAAAGAAAAAAGAAGAGGTTAAAATGGACGATCATAGTTTAAAAGGAAAATGGAGAAAGAGGATAGATGATGGGGATGAAGGGCAACTGTGAAAATTGATATTTATTTATTTATTAAATTTTAATGCTTTAAAATTATTCTAAATTATGTTATTTAGGAATATTAGCATTTATTAGTTAAATTAGGATTTGGGTTTCCTTGTTGAATTAAAACTAATTGTGTTTTTTTTTTTAATTTTGTTCAGTTTAGTGCATATATATAAATAATTATCTAAATACCCTATGTTTTTGTTTAAAACTACATCAATTTATTTCAAAATTATTTTAAAAACATATTTATTATATATATATATATATATATATATATATATATATATATATATATATATATTTATCTCAATTTCTTTAATCAAACATGTTTTTTTTTTAATTTAATTCTCCGTATATTCATTAGTTTGAATCATAGTTTTGAAACATGGTTCGGCCCGGCGGGTTGACCCGGGACCTGGCTGACCTGGGACCGGAACCGGGCCGGGTTGAAGAAAAAAAGAAGGAAGGAAAAACCCGGTGTGACCCGGCTGACCCAGCGAGTCGACCCGGCAAGACCCGGTCAAGACCGGGTTGCAAACCCGTTGACTTTTGTTTTTTTACTAAAACGACGTCGTTTTGATTTTTTTTTAAAAAATTGACCCGGCCGACCCGGTTAAACCCGGTGACCCGGTCAAAACCCGGAACCCGGGCCTTGGACCGGGCCGGGTCTTAAAACTATGGTTTGAATTGAAAAATATACAACGGAGTTGATGCAACATCAACAAGTGGATGAATATGGCTGCTAGCATGCAATGAATTCAGGAATTTTGAAGCACAAAAACTCCAAACCAGGCTACACTAACATGCCACACAAGAATTTATTAGAAAAACAGATGGAGTATCAAATTTAACCCTGCCATTTACAAGCAACACCTATAAAAGTGCGATACATGACTAATGAGGATCATGGTAGGCTGCTAAAAAATGCCTTGAATAGAGCTAGAAGGCGAAGGAAAAAAGCAAGGAAGTAGCTAGCAGCTGTAAGTCAGCAATAAGGGGGAGTTTTCCAGATGGAAGAATATTACAAGGAATAGGAGAAGAGAAGTTCAGAAATAAGAGGCATTCTATGCGGCAAAAACACCCCTAAAACCAGCCCTTTAGCCAGCCTAGCTCAAGTTCCTGAGTCGAGTCTGTGTTCTGATTTGTGTTAACTATCTTAGGATTAGATTAAGATTATCTTATTTATTTAATTTTCAGCAATCAGAATCCTTCTTCTTAGCCTAGGATAGAAGTCTATATAAATAGCAAGGATATATGGAACATTCATTCAAGTAATTATAAGAAATTATCAAACACCTTTTAGAACTTTCTGAAGCTGTTTTTCTTTCTCTTCTTGACTTATATCATCAATGATATATAACATCCATTTTCAGAATGAAGGAAATCCTAACCAGGCAGAGCTAAAAATCGCCAAATAAAATCTAATTATAATACATTGATAGTCCACCAAAATATTACTTCTTCCCATTTCATTAGCTCTGATAAAACAAAGAAACATGCATTACTTCCTCATGACTCTCATGACTTGTGTCGAATTTAAAATTTATTATTATCTTTCTGTCCAATCGTTATATATTTTAGAAGCATCCCACATAATTTTCCAGCAAAAGGCTTTGACGATTCAACTGCAGAATAGAAACAACAGATGCTAGTCATGAATTCAAATTTCAATCCAACATAAAAGGATTAAAGGTAATCACAAATTAGTCATATATTTAGTTGTTTCACAGAAAAAAGGTTGTTTCACATTCTAACAGACTAACACTAGGTTCCATCCAAGGTTTAGTTCCTGCTTGGGACCGACCACAATATTGAAAAATAACTAATAAATATATAATTAACTATAACTAAAAATGATCAGTGTTTCACTATAGTGTAGAATATTGTTCGTTGTGGATTGCACTATAGACTGTTAGTGCTTTCACTGTTGACTGTACTGTTGGTGGGGGCATGTGGGGGAAGCTGCAGCCTGCAGGATCCAAGCGCCAGGCTGGAAGAGATCCAAGGGGGGCTATAGACACCTGACGCTTGGCTGCCAAGCCTGGGTGCTGTACAGGCCACGCCCACTGGCCACACCCCGGGCTACAGCCACCTGGCGCTAGGTCTGCTCAGCCTTGGACGCTTAGGCTGCTTGCCTGTGTGCTGGGATGCCCAAGCGTAAACGTGGCGCTTAGGCTCCTGCCTGAGTGGTTGGCACACCCCTGCGCACACGTGGCACTTGGGCTATCTGCCTCGGGGCTGGGCACGTCCCAGCGCACATAATTTTTAAACCCGGCCCAGCCCGGCGGGTTGACCCGGGACCTGGTGGTTGGACCGGTCCGGGTTTAATAAAAGACCAGTGTAGGCAATAACCCAGCAAAACCCGGTCGACCCGGCGGGTCGACTCATGACCCGAGTGACCCGGGCAAACTCGGACAAGACCTGTTGGATATTGTATCAAGAATGGGTGATAAAGGGCTGGTGCTGTGGTTGTCAAGGAGAGTGAAGAGAGTTGTAGCTGCTGGTCTGAGCTGGAAGGAGAGACCTTGTGATAGGAGTTGTCTGATTATTACCGTTGACTTGATCGAATAGATGTAATGTTGTTGTACTTCTTGTGCTGGTGTGTCATGTTGTAGTTTAGAGAATCCATTTTCGTTGTCTGGTAGAAGGATCTTGATGGGGCTAAATCATCTTTAGAGTCTTCTTCTTGCTGTTGAGGAGTTGCCATGCGCCGTCAAGGCAGAAGTTGCTTTGATTTTGAAAGGGTTGTTTATATACATGTTGACTATGTGTTGGTGAATTTTCTATCTTGCCCTTTGTCTTGTTTTGCCAACAAACTTTTGAAATGGATTACTGTTGGAGAAAGGCTGATGTTGATTATTTAACCTTCATGTTTATAAATTAATACGAGTAAAATATAAGAATTTAATAAAAAAATAAAATATGTTTTTAAACTTTATTATTTACAATATATATAGCCTATATTTACATGATGTTTTTAAAAAAACTTTCATATGAAATATTAAAAATTTAAATATTTTTTTTTATTTTTTTCTGGTTGATTCAGGTTAACCCGGGTTGACCCATGAAACCCGGGACCCGGCCCCTTAGCCGGGTCAATCCCCGAGCCGGGTTTAAAAACTATGCTAGCGCACACATGACGCTTGGGCTGCACTGAGCGTGAACCATGCCCGCGCCCCACTTGGGGACACCTGATGCTTGGGTCTTGCCGCTAAACCCAAGGGGAATGGGTCCGGCATCAGGACCCACAATGAATGGGTATAGCGTCAGGACCCAATTATTATTGGGTCCTAGCTAGGATTCTAAATATTATTATTTATTTAAAAATATTATTATTTTTATTATAATTAATATTATTAATAAAATAATTAATTAATTCCAAAGAAAATATTAGTATTAATATTGAAAACATATTATTATTTATATTATAATTTTTTATAGTATTTTTTATAAAAATAGAAAGTGAACCCGCGGCATAGTATTATTAAAAATATACAACAATTCGAGGTGTTAATATAAAAAATATTATAATTTGTGTTGTAAATATTATTATTTTTCTTGTAATACAAAGTATGCATCTAAAATTTATTATTATTTTTCTTATTATTCAAAGTATTCATATCAAAAAATTATTATTTTTCATATAATTAAACATATTCATATCAAAAATATTATTATTTTTCTTATTATTCAAAGTATTCATATCAAAATATTATTATTTTTCTTATAATTTAACACATTCATATCAAAGATATTATTATTGGTGTTATAATATTATTATTTTTATAAAAATTCAAATTTTGAATATAAAAAAATATTATTATTTTTGTTTTGAATATTATTATTTTTACTATAATCAAAATTTTTAATATTAAAAATATTATCTTTTGTGTTATAAATATTATTATTTTTATAATAATTAATATTATTAATCAAATAATTACTAAATTAGGAAAAAAAATATTTTTAATATTGAAAAAAAACCATAGATTTGATTTGAAAGGTAAAACTAAAAATTATCATCATCATCATCATCATCATCATCATCATTAATAAACTTTAAAAAATTGTTATTACTATTGAAGAAAAATCACGTATGGACATGTGGCGTTTGGGCTTATGTCTGGGGCTGGGTACACCCATCCGCGCGTGTGGCGCTTAGGTCCTGCCTCTGTGCTGGGCACCACCCTGCGCCCACGTGGCGCTTGGGCTGCCTGCCTGAAGCTCACACGTGCTGCTTGGGTCCTGCCTCAGTGTAGGCCACACCACTGCACCCACGTGGCGCTTGGGCTGCCTGCTTGAGGCTGGGCACAACCCAGCGCCCACGTTACGCTTGGGCTATGCTGGACGTGACCCATGTTCGCGCCCACTTGGGGACACCTGGTGCTTGGGTCGTGCCGCTGGACCCAAGTGGAATAGGTCCGGCGTCAAGACCCACGATGAATGGGTCTAGCGACAGGACCCAATTATTTTTGGGTCCTCCATCAAGACCCAAGGTTCCTGGGTCTTAGAATTCTAAATATTATTATTTGTTTGAAAAATATTATTTTTATTATTATTATTACTATTATTAATAAAATAATTAATAAATTTCAAAGAAAATATTATTATTCATATTGAAAACATATTATTATTTATATTATAAATTTTTATGGTATTTTTTCTAAAAATAAAAAGTGAGCCCGCGGCGTAGTAATATTAAAAATATTCAATAATTCTAGGTATTAATATAAAACATATTATAATTTGCGTTGTAAATATTATTATTTTTCTTATAACACAAAATATTCATATAAAACATATTATTATTTTTCTTATTTCATATCAAAGATATTATTATTTTTCTTATAGTTCAACATATTCATATCAAAGATATTATTATTTTTCTTATTATTCAAAGTATTCATATCAAAATATTATTATTTTTCTTATAATTTAACATATTCATATCAAAGATATTATTATTGGTGTTATAATATTATTATTTTTATAAGAAGTCAAATTCTTAATATATAAAAATATTATTATTTGATTTTTCAATATTCTTGGAATTAAAAATAGTAGTATTTGTGTTATGAATATTATTATTTTTATTATAATCAAAAGTATAAATACTTAAAATATTATATTTGGTGTTATAAATATTATTATTTTTATAATAATTAATATTATTAATAAAATAATTACTAAATTAGAAAAAAATTATTCTTAATATTAAAAAATAACCATAGATTTGATTTGAAAGGTAATCTAAAAATTACTATTACTATTATTATTGTTATCATCATTAATAAATTTTAAAAAACTGTTATTATTATCGGAAAAAAACTACGTGGAGACACGTGGTGCTTGGGCTGGTGCCTGGGTGTTGGGCACACCCCCTGTGCCCACGTGGCGATTAGGTTCTGCCTCAGTGCTGGGCACACCACCTGCACCCACGTGGCGTTTGGGTCCTGCCAAGTGCTGGGCAAACCCCTGCACATACGTGGCGTTTGGGCTACGTTAGGAGGGAACCATGCCCGCTTTCCACTTGGGGACACCTGGCGCTTGGGTCATTGCACTGGAACCAAGGGAAATGGGTCCGTTGTCAAGACCCATGATCAATGGGTCATGCGTAAGGACCCAATTTTGTTGGGTCCTCCATCAAGACCCAAGGTTCTTGGATCCTAGGATTTTAAATATTATTATTTTTATTATAATTAATATTATTAATAAAATAATTAATAAATTTCAAAGAAAATATTAGTATTAATATTGAAAACATATTATCATTTATATTATAAATGTTTATGGTATTTTTTTATAAAAATAAAAATTTAGCTTGCGGTGTAATATTAATAAAAATAATCAACAATTCCGGGTATTAATATAAAAAATATTATAATTTGCGTTGTAAATATTATTATTTTTCTTATAATACAAAGTATTCATCTAAAAAATATTATTATTTTTCTTATTATTCAAAGTATTCATATCAAAATATTATTATTTGTGTTCTAAATATTATTATTTTTCTTATAATTTAACATATTCATATCAAAGATATTATTATTTGTGTTATAATATTATTATTTTTATAAGAATTCAAATTTTTAATATAAAAAATATTATTATTTGCGTTCTAAATATTCTTGGAATTAAAAATAGTATTATTTGTGTTATGAATATTATTATTTTTACTATAGTCAAAAGTAATATTAAAAATATTATCTTTTGTGTTATAAATATCATTATTTTTATAATGATTAATATTATTAATCAAATAATTACTAAATTAGAAAAAAATTATTCTTAATATTGAAAAAGAACCTTAGATTTGATTTGAAAGGTGAAACAAAAAATTTCTATTATTATTATTATTATTATTATTATTATTATTATCATCATCATTAATAAATTTTAAAAAATTGTTATTACTATCGAAGAAAAACTACGTGGGGACACGTGGCGCTTCGGGTTGCTCCTCGAGGGCTGGGCACACTCCCTGCACCTACGTGGCGCTCAGGTCCAGCTCGAGTGGTGGCCACACCCCTGCGCACACATGGCGCTTAGGTCCTGCCTCTGTGCTGGGCACACTACTGCGCACACGTGTCGCTTGGGCTGCTTACCTAGGGCTTTGACATTTTCTTACGCAAAACCCAAAATAACCTTGGGTCGTTGGCTGATCCAAATAGCCTTTGATCCTGCCAGCATTAGGATCAACTTTTTAGAAAATAAAAGATGAGGCTATGATGTAGTGCGGCCACCTAACTACTCATATTCTAATATGAGATAGCTGCGAGAAATTAGAACTCTCAACTTAAGTTATAACCCAGAACTTCTCAACTCAGAGACCTAAATATGCCATGTTGAGTTGCTGACTTCAACGTTGTTTCTGCCACATATAAAATCTCTTAAATCTAGATTTTTTCTCTCCATTTCCTTGTAGGAAACTTCTTCTTTCTTCCTGCCGAGTTGCCTCAAGAAAACCGCCTCTGGTTGCCGATTTATAGCTGCTTGAATTTCTACTGCTATCCATTCTTGATTGTTGTTGATTTATATATGGCTTACCTTGGTTCTCATCAATATCTCTTAACATGTGTGGATTTTAGAAAAATATAATGTTATTTATACACCATTGCTTTATAATTAAACTCTATAATTATAGGAGTTGTGTGCTTTTTTTTTGTCATCAAGGTTCAAATATTAAAAAATAATACTAGTTTTTTTTCAATTTTTTTTTTAAAATTTGACATATATATGCAATCTATCTTTCGCAAAACTACAAAAATAAACTTAATTTTTGTGAGCCAAATTGAATCGGTATCACCTAGCTACAATACCTTTCTATTCATAAAAAAATAAAATAGTAAATCGGTACTCGAGAAAACAAGAAGAAAATTAAGATTCCCAACAGGGTTTTGGCCATAAAATTAAATATAGCAGGTCCATAATATTATCATCACAGAGAGCACACCATTATTCTGAGTGCTAAATCCAGTGGCATCTCTAAAGCAAGACCTCATAAAGTAATACCAAGTTACATGCATATGAAATTCATGGAAGGCTTATGGGCAGTGACATCTCCCAAGTCCTCACTACTGGGGAAGCTTATTGAGTTTACAGTACGTGTAATCCTTGAATTTTTTGGTCTTGAACTTTGGAGGATTGTCTTTGTTAATGAATTGAGGAAGAGGACCAACCACAAGCTCGCCTGGTGGCTCCAAGAAAACTGGCCATGACATTCTTGTCCTATTTTTAGCCACCGTGGTTCGATGCAAAACAGCCTTGTACTTACCATTGCTAAGGATCTGCATTCCAATTGCCAAGTGTATATGTAGTTGACAAATTTTAGAAACCATTAACACAATAAGTCAAGAGAAATAATTATACAGGTAGCCTAAAAAGGCCTTTAAATCTTTTATTAAAAAAATAAAACAATCTTCTAATAATTATATAGTAAACTTTGAAAAGAATTAATAACCAACTATAATATATAAAAAAAGATGAGTCTTTGACTAGAAGAAAAAACACATTTGAAAAAAAACAAATGGTTTTGTCCGGTCACCCGGGTCACGGGTCAACCCGATGGTTCAACAAGGCTTTTTCAAGTTTTTGCCCATCCTGATCTTTTATCTTACCCAGATCAGTCCAGCCACCAGGTTAACCGGATTTCGGGTCAACCCGCCAGGCTGGATTTAATAACTATGATGTCATGCATGGTGTGTAAGACAATGCAATCATTATTTTTTTCTAAATGTTTTGTGAAGAGTTTAATTCATCACAAAATTGAAACAGTAATAATGATTATGTTGTATCTAAGATAAATATTTTGTAATCAGAAAAAAAAAATTAAAATGTTCTAAACTTTTTTGTAGTTAATTTCATGAGTAGACCGATAGTCACAAAAAATATCTAAGTATTCGGAGAAAATGATGTATCACAAAATATAGCCATGTTAATTAGGTATGCTACGAGCTTTGTGCCCACACCCTTCTTTTGCCATGAATGAAGGATGGACTCCTCATAAAGGCTTCATTAACTCCTCCTCCACTAAATGCCAACTGGTTGTAAGTAATAACTTGCTATTAATGAAAAACTTACCATTGTCGCATATATTTTCAAGATTGAAATTTATTTGATTTGTTGTTAGAAATGGAAAAGAAAGAAAAACAAAAAAGATGGCTAATAAAGGGGCTAAGAATAGAGAATGCAATAAAAGAACTAAAAGAAAAATTGAGTGAAAAATCAAATAAAGGGCTACGAAAATTACCTCAATTTGATCACCAATGTGAATGATCAAGGCATCAGGAATATACTTAGCTTCAATCCAATGGTCATCCTTGAAGATTTGCAATCCGGGGACCTCATTAGGCACAAGAATGGTGATGGCAGATAGATCAGTATGAGCGACTACCCCAAGTGTTAGGTCTGGACGTGGGCATGGTGGATAGTAATTTATTTTGAGCATGTATTCAATTTGTTCACCTCCGGCAGCTTCTTTCAACACATGCCCTTCAAGCCCTAACCCTAAAGAGAGGGTTGTGAATAGCTTATCTACCACATCTCTCATATACTTAGCATACTCCTTGGTAACTTCTCTGCTCATAGAAAAATATTATCATTTAGTAAAAGGGACGAATCAAGGGTTTGAAAAGTGGGAGGGTCAAAAAGTGTAGTTTAGTGTCAGGGGTGGCATTTCGTATAAATATTCCAAGATTTTGTAAGTTCAATGATATTTTGAAAAAGTTAGAGACATGACCACCACCTAGATTCTCAATCGAATAATCTACAAAACGCTTACTGTATCTTGATGCAAACAGTTTCAAGCAGCTGAGGATTACTTGTGTTGTCAAAAGAAACGGTACCCCCCAAAGTGGAAAGTGAGGCATCTAGGACTGTGGAAACAAAATATGTTAATTTCTAACCACTTAGGGGTTCCTACAAAAGTTTTTGGTTGTTTTCATGTGCGCTGACTACTGAAAATTCTCTGTCCCCCTTCGCAAGAACTTGGATTTAGTCCTTACGTGGGAGTCCTTGTGTCTTATGCAGTACATTTTTATTTTTTTACCCAATTTAAATGGTAGAAAACAGACCTGTAAGAAGGAGGGTTTTCGGGCCAGAACTGGTAATTGATGGAAGGAGGAGGCCATATCCTATGAAAGAGATGATCAACCCAAGATTTTTTTTCTTGGGGATCTTTCTGCAATTTGGAATCATAGCCTTCAATGCTTTTTGAATCAGGAGGCCTAGCACACACCTCTTTCTCTTCCTGAGGGAGTTCGAAGAATTTCTTACCAGCACCCTGTAGTTCGGCAATAACACCACTTGGAATTCCATGGTTTATAACCTGGAATATCCCCCATTCCTTGCTAGCATCGGCGATCAAACCCACTAATTTCTCTTGATCAGGGTCACTGAGATCAATGGCTGGAATCTCAGGGGCTAGACCACGAAATGTGGTTATTGCTGGCTGCTCTTTCTCTGGCCTGATGAACTCTAAAGGAATCGCTTCCTTGTCAAATGACAAAGAAGCGATGGTTTGAACTCTATCAAACTCCATCCTGAGGGTTATCTTCTTCTTTCTTAATTTCTCTTCAAAGCAAAATAAACTGCCCTCAATATATAGAGAGAGACTTGAGTTACGAGCATGTAAAAAAGTGTCTGTAATTTATTATAGGTAGGGCAGTTCAATCCCGTGATTCACCGATTAGGTTGGATTGTTAAATTCTTTACTAATTCAAGATATAAAAAACGAAAATAGTAGAAAGGTTTTTGTTTGTCATCTTGATATATATAAAATACGAAAATATAGTAGAAAGATGTGTCATCCCGTGATGACACATCTTTCAGACTTTAAAATCATCATGAAAACATTTATTTTATATTTTCGTATTTATTTGTTTTACTAAACATGTTTTTATTTCTTCTATAATTTGATTCTGATTAAATGCTGCATTGATCAAGGTTCTAAAAACGACAATTGGATTCCTTGCTAATGTCAAAATCAGTCTTTATTAGTATGATTAACTCAAGAAAACACATGTGGGATGCTGATTGGTTGAGAAATCCAAACCAAATTTATCTTTAGCGAAGATTAAGAGTAACGAAATTGGAAGTCAGCCACTAATCAGAACCACCGCACACAGATGATCAATGAATAAATCTGTCCATTTTTTATTTTATTTTGAGCAGCATCGATTGCATCGATCGTTTCTAGGTTGGTAGATCCAACGTCAATCTAGCCAGGAGATATTTGAGATGACAGAATCCGATGCAGAAGAAAGTGTACAAATCTCCAGAAGAAAGTCATCAAATTCTAGCCTCACATTCTTAAAAACAACAACTCTAAGCTAACGTGGACGTCGAGGGACTATCCAAACCTTTCTTCTTTTTATTCTGAAAATGTCTGAATTGGAAATTAATGCGCTGTCGGCAACCTCATTTCAGACCATGAAAGATAATCATTGAGAGAGCGTTTACGTGGCACTGTATGAACTTTTCCTTTTCGAACTTCTTTACAACTTTTTTTTTTAAAAACAAATATTAAATTAATATATATATTTTTTATTGTTTAGATGATGATATAAAAAATAAAAATAAAATATTATTTTAAAATATTTCAATTAAAAATCATTTTTAAAAATATCTTACACCACATTACTAAATAGATATTAAAAATTATCATATTTTCACATGCATATATATACGCCACACACACTATTTTCTTCTGATCACGTAAGAAGGACCGTGCCCCTACCTAAAATAAGACAGTATTCAAATGGAAATAGATTGTGTTAGACTTGATAGATCTAAGAATGTTTTTAGAATAATTTACATTTAGATTCTAACGTGGAAAAAATAAATAGATCAAAATATACCATCCGTAATTGATGAAAAATACTCAATTTTTTTTTAAGGTTTTGGTATTTCTAATCTCTGGCTCACTCAAATTTAATTGTGTATTTTTAAGGTAAAAGTTTGTGTATTAGTGTGTAAACCTAGAGATCTCACTTAACGAAAAAACCTTAAGTTTATTCTTGGTCCTATACAACCACTTTCTTTTTTTTTAACACGTTCTCTCATGACTAAATATTTGATGTTGATATGTTTACTTCGCCTACCACTTTTGTTGTTTTTAGCTATAAAAACATCTAAATTGTCGCAATATATTATTAATAGCTTAGAAATAGAATCCATAATTCTAAGCCTAGATATGAAACTTTTAAAAAATACACCATATGCAATAGCCTAAAAATAAGAAATGAACTCAGCTTTCATAGTGGAAGTAGCACTCAAATTCTACTTAACACTTCTACAAGATACAACTCCACTAGCCAATATAAAAATAGATCCTGATGTTGATTTGCATGAATCAACTCAAACAACAAAGTCTGAATCTGATTAGCCAATTGCTTTTAGATTGTTTGTATATCTATACATAAGTATGTAGTGTTTGATCCTTTAAAGGTATATCATTACTTTCTATACAACTCTCCAGTAGTCTATACTTGGATCACTCTGATATTGTCCTAACATTCCCACAACAAATGTAATGTCAGGCCTTGTATAGATCTGAGTGTACATTAGGCTTCCTACAACAAAAACACATGGAATGTTCTTCATTTGTTCCCTTACAAGATTATTTTTCGGGCATTGATTCAAATTAAACTTATCACCCTTCACAATCAAAGTAACACTTGGTAAACAATCTTTCATCTAAAATCTCTTTACAACTTTATTGATATAGGTTTTTTGAGACAGACCTAAAATGCCTTTAAATTTGTCTTTGTATATCTTAATGTCAATGACATAAGATGTCTCATCTATATCCTTTATGTCAAAGCCCTTAGAGAGATTGTTTCACCTCATGTAACAACTCATATCATTGGTCGTAAGTAGAATATCATCCATATATAAAACAAGAAAAAAAGTCTTACTCCCATTGATTTTTTTGGTATATGCATTGATCCATGATGTTTTCTTCAAGTCCAAATAAATAAATTACATCATAGAATTTAAAGTACCATTATTGGGATGCTTGTTTTAAACCATATATGGATTTCTTGAACGTGCAAACCAAACGCTCATCATCACTAGAGGAGAATCCTTCAGGTTGTTTCATATAAACCTCCTCCTCTAGATCTTCATTGAGAAATATGGTTTTCACATTGATTCGTTGCATTTCTAAGTCAAAATATGCTTACAATACCAAAATAATACGTAGAGAATCTTTCTTAGATATAAGGGAGAAAGTCTCTATGTAATTAGTTCCTTTATTTTGAATGAATCCCTTAGCAACGAACCTTGCTTTATATTTTTCAATGTTGTCAAATGAGTCTATCTTTGTCTTAAAGACTCATTTACATTCAATGAATCTTGTATTATTAGGCAACTCAATAAGATCTTAGACTTTGTTACTCTTTATAGAATTCATCTCTTCCTTTATGGCATTATACAAGAATTTTGATTCTTTGCAACTTATAGTATGTAAAAAAAATTCAGGATTATTTTTTGCTTCAATGTTATAGTTTGATTCTTATAGATACATAACATAATCATTATGAATTGTAAATCTCTATATTCTAGTAGATCTTCTCAATACTGTACCATTATCTTCTTAAGAAGTATTTGGTTTAACTGTTATTCGAAAATTCTTGGTAATGCTTGAACTACCTATTCTACTGAAATGTTGTTATCAGCTCGTGGAACTTCAACAATTGGTCTTAAAACCCCATTTTGTACTTGAACGATGCTGTTAACAATAACCAATATATAACTTGATGTGGAAGGTTATGATAATAAATGATCTTTCTCAAAAACTATGTTCCTGAATTGATTACTCTCACCGATCAAGTCATTTTCAAAAAACTTTTCATTTCTTGATTCCACAATTCTAGTACTATGAGATGGACAGTAAAATCTATACTCTTATACCTTTCAATAACAAGACACACACTAATGGTCCTTGGGTCTCACTTCTTTTCTTGTGGATTATAAATTCCTACTTCAGATGGGCATCCCTAAACACACATGTCGCAAACTTGATTTCCAACCTTTCAATAACTCAAATGATATTTTTGGAACAACCTTGGTTGGAACTCGATTTAATATATATACTGTTGTCTTTCATGCTTCAATCTACAAGGACTCATGTAGATTAAAGTTGTTAAGCATACTTCGTACCATGTTCAATAATGTTTGGTTTTTTTTCTTCTACACCATTCTGATCTAGTGAACCGAACATAGTGTATTAGGCAACTATCTCATTCTCTTGAAAAAAATTTGAAAGCGAACTAGGTGTTTATCCATCCTTTATGTATTTTTCATAATATTCTCTACCTTTAATTGATCTCACAATCTTAATTTGTTTCCTATATTATTTCTTTACTTCAATCTTAACAATCTTAAAGGCATGTCATGCTTTATTTTTGTTATTAAGCAAGTAAATATATATGTATTGTGAGTAATTATCTATAAAAAAGATGATGTATTTCTTATTATGTGAGTCTTTGTCTATAGACAACATATATCAGTATGAATGATTTCTAATATGTTTGAACTACTCCTTTCTTTGACTTGTTGGTTTGCTTTGTCTTAATGCAATCCATACAAGTTCAAAGTCAGTAAAATCAAGAATACTAAGTATCTTATTATTTACTAATCTCTTAATTTTTTTATGAAAATATATCCTAATTTCTAGTGCCATAACATAGAGGGATCCTTATTAATAACACATCTTGTAATGCTAGTGAACATGCATTGAACTAGACATTCTTAACCTAGTTAGATCAGGCTGTAGTGGCCTTTGCTACTTTCGGATAATGACTGTTTCCAATAGATATGTACAAATACGCTCTCAACTACAATACGTTTTTTCTTGAGAAGCAATCGCGAAAAACCATGTCATACTAAACATGTATAAAATAGGAATAGCAATTGCTTATGATGCTTCTGGCATTGAGAACGATACCTTCTCAAAGAAAAAGCTAATGCTTTATTCCGGATAATCGGTCTCATATGTTTCCCCCAGAAGTGGATCGAATGGCTTGCAATGTCTTCCATCAATACATGCATATCCTGATACTGCAAATGCCGCCACATTGAGTGTTCACACAAGGCTATTGCCCCACAAAAACTTCTCCAAGATAGTAAGCAAATATTTGTTAAAAGAACAGTAAAGTGCGAGAGGGTGATGGGTTTAAGATTCTTCCAATAAAACTAAAAATATGTACACTTGGGCACTGAGAAGAAAGACTTCCATCAACACTGGAAATGGTGCAGAATAGAAATAACAAAACAGAGTTTAGTGACTCCATTAGGCTTTAGGACCACACTTCCACAGTCAAGCACAGAGACCTTGCAGCAACAACATTTTGATTGATATATAGTACTGCAGCTACGTATAACTGCAAAATCTCCTTAGTTTCTTCCAGAATTCGGCACGAGTATTTCAAATCCTCAAAACATTTCTGTAAAGAAGAGATGGGCTCATTGAAATAAACTGGAAGATGAACTCTAGTGAGGTCTTTCCCGATATTATCTTTAATCATCAACCAAAGACTACCCCCTCCTCTTTTTCGACCGTGTCAGGCAGTTTCAAGGATAGTTACATCCAACAGATTTAATGCAGGAATCCATGCCATCTTCAATATCAGGAGGCCCTTTAACATCATCGTAATCAGAATCATATCGTATTTTACAGAATTCAGATTCAGCACTTCTAAGTGAATTTGATGAAAGAAAGTCTTGAGTGTCAAGGAATTCATTGTCATCCTCGTATGTCATGAATCTCTTGATCATCATCAGAGCCACCCACACTTCCCTCTGATATATATTCCATGAAAAGAGAGGAAAAAAAGAGAGGTTAAAATGGATGATCACAGTTTAAAAGAAAAATGGAGAAAGAAGATAGATGATGGGGATGAGGGCAACAGTGAAAATTAATATTTATTTATTTTGTAAATTTTTATGCTTTAAAATTATTCTAAATTATGTTATTTAGGAATATTAGCATTTATTAGTTAAATTAGGATTTGGGTTTCCTTGTTGAATTAAAATTTATTGTGTTTTTTTTTTTGTTCAGTTTAGTGCATATAAATAATTATCTAAATACCCTATATTTTTGTTTAAAACTACATCAATTTATTTCAAAATTATTTTAAAAACATATTTATTGTATATATATTTTTATCTTAGTTTCTTTAATCAGATATATATATATATATATTTTTTTTGTATTTATTTCTCCGTATGTCCATTAGTTTGAATTGAAAAATATACAACGGAGTTGATGCAACATCAACAAGTGGATGAATATGGCTGCTAGCATGGCAATGAACTCAGGTATTTTGAAGCACAAAAACTCCAAACCAGGCTACACTAACATGCCACACAAGAATTTATTAGAAAAACAGATGCAGTATCAAATTTAACCGTGCCATTTACAAACAACACACATAAAAGTGCGATCAAGGTAGGCTGCTAAAAAAGGCCTAAAATAGAGCTAGAAGGCGAAGGAAAAAGCAAGGAAGCAGCAACTATAAGTCAGCAACAAGGTGAAGTTTTCCAGATGGAAGAATATTACAAGGAATAGGAGAACCGAAGTTCAGAAATAAGAGGCATTCTATGCGGCAAAAACACCCCTAAAACCAGCCTTTCCGCCAGCCAAGCTCAGGTTCTTAAGTCGAGTCGTGTTCTGATTTGTGTTAACTATCTTAGGATTAGATTAAGATTATCTTATTTATTTAATTATCAGCACTCAGAATCCTTTGGGATGTTGCCATTAATGGGCAACAACATCTACAGCCCTACTCTAGAAGAGGGTTGCCATTGTCAAGGCTACAATGGTGGGTTGTTAGTTGCAGCTGCTAATGTCAAAAGAAGCTGCACCAACCATTAACAAAAGGTGACCACCATTATTGACAAAAGAGCAAGAGGGGCTGCCATTAAAGCCTATAAATAGAGGCATCACTTGGAGAGCAAAATGAGAGAGAGTGCAGTAGAAGAACAAGAGAGAGGAGGAGAGAAAGTGGAGTGGCTGCCAAGGGCAGCAGCCCTGCTGCCAAGTGCAGTAGTGTGTGAGAGCAATGGGAGTTGAGTTTGAGTGAAGTGATCCTCCTCCTCCATGTGTGTTGTAACCCTTTCTCTATCTATCTCTAATAATATTTATTTCTCCCCTGGATGTAGGCGATTTGCCGAACCACGTTAAATAATGTGTCAGTGTGCTTAGCCTCCAATGGGCAACTAACAGAACATCACCGGTCGGAATTCCCAACAATTGGTATCAGAGCTTATGGTTTAAAGTAGTGTTTGATTTTTGCCAAAAAATGAAAGTTGTCAAAATGGTGTTTTGTCCATACCACTGTGAAAAGAAGGAAGAGACAAGCATACTGGTGAAAACGACGCAAAAATGATACGTGGGACATGGCCGCACGCGTTCACACGCGCTGATGAGGAGGCTACCCACGCGCTTCGACGCGCCCCACGCGTGCCATGCGTCTTCATGGCGTCAGTATGCCAGTTGGCATGCCATGTCAGCTGACACGGTAGCACAGTGAGACCTATCTGCCACGTCATCAGCCGCGAGCCGAGCCGAGCCGAGCCAAGTTGGAGTCGAGCCACGAGCCGAGGGATAGGATCCTGTGTGGCTGATCTTACGTGCAACTGGATCTGAGATTGAATCTGGGCCGTTCATCAGGCCAGAATTGTTTTTATCAAATCTTAGCAGTCTGAAATGCGATTTGGATGATTTCAGGCTCGTTTCCAGCTAATTTGTTTGTTTCAGATGCAATAGTACGATCTGATTGTTGAGATTTGGACTGAAAGTGGTGGTGGTGAATTAACAAAAGAGATTGCCCGATTAGGAGGCATCTGAAGGTCATCATGGTGGTCGATGGAGATGAAAAATAAGAAATTGCACATGTTTGCCCAGTTACATGTGCTGAACTGCTAAGTGGGGAGATTTTTTAGTTGCCTTGAAGGAAGGCAAAATTGGGATACTCTGGACACCCGATCATGTGGATGATTTGAGGTGGAGAATGGAAATTGATGAAGACCAATCTTGACGAATCTAAGCATTGGTAGTCTCGCTAGATGTTGAGAAATCAGGTATAAAACCAGGATATCCCAGATCACTTGTAAAGAAAAGCCGCAACAAAGCTAGCAAATGGTTGTAAAGAAAGACAATACAATGGATAGATACGTTCTAAGAAGTTCTGTCTAGAAGATTGGGTTTTAAACGGGACCAGTGTGACCCCTCCAATCTTTCCTGGGAACTTGCTTAGTTGAAGAATCATCCACACAGTACTATTTTCGTATATGTAACAATTTGTAATGAAACTGTTGAAGACTAGCAAGATGACGACACAAAAGAACAGTTGGGTTCTGTATGTTCAAGGATCTAATGGAGTGGTGATTTCTCCAAAAAGGTTAGATTCGGTGACTGTGATTTCTCGAAGGGAGATTTGATGAAGACCTTGATAATGGAAGAGAAATACATCAAGGGGATAAAGATTGACACCCTATTTTGACTTGGATAGGTATTGTGACAGGATGAGTTGCTGTCAAACATAAAAGTAAAGAATAGAGAGAAATATAGAGAATAGAAATTGCACGAGGGCACACAGAGATTGTGCAGGAGTACCCGTAAGATCCAACGAGGTACTGTAATGAGATGACAGGTGCAAGTAGAAGAAGAGTTTCCAGATGAAGCTCAGAGTAGAGACTGTGTGAAAAGTTGTACAACAGTGTGCTCTTGATGAAAACAACATGCGAGGACCTTTCCAATGCATACAAGGATGGAAAGATAAGTTGTTGTAGAGGCACCTAATTAAGGGGGTGCGACCGCCTATGTTGAAAGGCGAAAACACTAAAGAGAGTTAGTGTAGATAGAGCTGTCAAGTGCGATGATGAAAGGCGCATAAGCTCCAAACATAGAAAATGAGATGGAAGATTGCGATGAGTGTACTGCAACTTTCTATTTCTATGTGATCAGTGGAAGTGATCTCTCCCATAGTCCACATGGTGGTAGAGAATAGGGGTGAGCAAAAAAACCGAAAAACCGAGAAAACTAAAAAAACAAAACCAAGAAAAAAAACTGATTAAACCGATTAAAATTTTGAAAAAAACCAACTGGTCCAGTTCGGTTTCGGTTTTATAAGTCTAAAACCGAACCGAACTCAACTGAACCCAAACTGAAAAAAAACCTAAAAAAAACCGAGCCAAACCAGAAAACAACTGAGCTAAAACCGAGCCAAACCGAAAAAACCCAGTCAAACCAGAAAAAACCGAGCCAAAACCGAGCCAAACTAAGCCAAAACCGAGCCAAACTAAGCCAAACCGAGCCAAACCAGTTTGAATCGGTTTTTGTCCTAAAAACCGAACCGAACCGAAACCGACCGGTTTGAACCGATTTTGGTTTTTTTCTTAAATTTTTTTTGATTTGGTTACTTTTTTTTGATAAAAACCGAACCGTACCGAAAATGATCACCCCTAGTAGAGAATCTTAGAGTCACTGGAGTAATCCCCGATGAAAGAGGATGTGACCGCCCCATAACAACGAGGAGAGACACCTCAGAAAGATGGTGTGAGGGCCATGATATGAGCCCAAGTATAAATTGACCCATGATGACGGGCGGAGACACCTCAGACAGAAGGTGTGAGAGCCATAATATGAGCTCAGGTTTAGACCGCCGCATGACGATGGGCGGATACACGTCAGATGGAAAGTGTTAGGGTCATGATATGAGCCCAAGTATAAATCGCCCCATGATGACGGGCGGAGACACCTCAGACTGAAAGTGTGAGGGCCATGAAATGAGCCCAAGTTCATATCGCACCATGACAACAAGCGGAGACACCTCAGGAGGTGTGAGGGCCATGATAGGAGCCCAATTATATAACGCCCCAGAGCCAATATGATGGCTAGATATGAGTGGACAAGTGTATGGATAGTCAATAGAGTGGTTATGATGAGTATGGAGATAAATACAGGATTGACTTTCATGGATATTACCCCTATGCTAAAGATCAATGAGCTAGAAGACATTTGCCTTGGACAATAAGTGGATGACTTGTGGAGCATTAAGACGCGACTGCTATGTAGGAGCAGAGGGCATGCACAGGTTCCGGGAACAAGTTGACTCAGGTGGTGAGCTCCGTAATGACATTATAATACTTAGAGTATGAAGATAGATATCAACCTTTAATGGGTTGCCCTTATGGTTAAAGGTGGAGAGCTACCTGGACTCTTGGACTAACAGTGAGAGACTCATAGAGAAGTAAGGCGTGATTCCTAGGGTGGAACAGAGGACAGACGCAACTCCGGGATGAGTAGATTTTTGAAAGAGTAGTGAGCTCGTGATCACATTGAAATACTCAATGACTGTCGCACTTGGGAATAGAAATTTCTGTTTGAGAGGGTGTTGTAAGCCTCGGTGTAAGGCTTGATAAATCATTCTGGACCGAGCATGGTTGATACGCTCGAAGGGTAATGTTATGGTGCTCCAGAGACAAACGTTAACACTCTTCAGATGTGGTGTGGTAGATCATATGGTTGAAGTGAGCAAAGGGGTGCTTGGTGACTCTGGTGATTGAAAGGTTTGGCAAGTACCTGTAAACTTGGCCACAGACGCTTTCAAAATGATAAGCTTGGAAGAGCTGCAGAATGCAAGCATGTGCTGAAAAAGCAAGAGGACAATTACCCATATAAATAGCAAAAGGTGTGATTGTTGGGATATTGCCATTAATGGGCAACAGTATCTGCAGGCCTACTTTAGAAGAGGGTTGCCATTGTCAAAGGTTATAATGGTGGGTTATTGGTGGCAGCTGCTAATGTCAAAAGAAGCTGCACCAACCATTAACAAAAGGTGGCCACCATTGTTGACAAAAGAGCAAGAGGGGCTGCCATTGAAGCCTATAAATAGAGGCATCATTTGGAGAGCAAAATGAGAGAGAGTGCAGTAGAAGAACAAGAGAGAAGAGGAGAGAAAGTGGAATGGCTGCCAAGGGCAGCAGCCCTGCTACCATGTGCAGCAGTGTATGAGAGCAATGGGAGTTGAGTTTGAGTGAAGTGATCCTCCTCCTTCATGTGTGTTGTAACCCTTTCTCTATCTATCTCTAATAATATTGACTTCTCCCGTGGATGTAGGCGATTTGCCGAACCACGTTAAATATTGTGTCACTGTGCTTCATCTCCAATGGGTAACTAACAGAACATCACCGGTCAGAATTCCTAACAAATCCTTCTTCTTAGCCTAGGATAGAAGTCTATATAAATAGCAAGGATGTATGAACATTCATTCAAGTAATTATAAGAAATTATCAAGCACCTTTTAGAACTTTCTGAAGCTGTTTTTCTTTCTCTTTTTGACTTACATCATCAATGATATATAACATCAGTTTTCAGAATGAAGGAAATCCTAATCAGACAATGCTAAAAATCACCAAATAAAATATAATTATAATACATTGATAGTCCACCAAAATATTACTACTTCCCATTTCATTAGCTCTGATAAAACAAAGAAATATGCATTACTTCCTCATGACTTGTGTGTCGAATTTAAAATTTATTATTATCTTTCTGTCCAATCGTTATATATTTTAAAAGGGTCCCCATAATTTTCTAGCAAAAAAGCTTTGACAGTTCTATTGCATAATAGAAACAACAGATGCTAGTCATGAATTCAAATTTCAATCCAACATGGAAGGATTAAAGGTAATCACAAATGAGTCATATATTTAGTTGTTTCACAGCAAATAGGTTGTTTCACATTCTAACAGACAAACACTAGGTTCCATCCAAGGTTTAGTGTCTGCTTGGGACTGACCACAATATTGGAAAATAACTAATAAATATATAATCATATTCTAATCTAAGATAGCTGTGACAAATTAGAACTCTCAACTTAAGTTAAAACCCAGAACTTCTCAACTCAGAGACCTAATTATGCCATGTTGAGATGTGGACTTCAATGTTGTTTCTGCCACATATAAAGTCTCTTAAATCTAGACTTTTTTTCTCCATTTCCTTGTAGGAAACTTCTTCTTTCTTCTTGTCGAGTTGCCTCAAGAAAACCGCCTCTGGTTGCCGATTTATAGCTGCTTGAATTTCTACTGCTATCCATCTTGGTTGTTGTTGATTTATATATGGTTTCCCTAGGTTCTCATCAATATCTCTTAACATGTGTGAATTTAAGAAAAATATAATGTTTTTTATATAATTAGTGAGATAATGTTATTTATACACCATTGCTTTATAATTAAACTCTATAATTATAGGAATTGTGTGCTTTTTTTTGTGTCATCAAGGTTCAAATATTAAAAAATAATACTAGTTCTTTTTCAAAAAAAATTTAAAAAAATTTGACATATAATGATACAAAGAATTTATGGGGGAAGAATAACAGAGAAGAATCAGGGGATTAGGATATAATTCATACCTTCTATTAAAATTAACATTGGCATTTATAGCCTTACATTGCATAACTAAATTAATAATAGAATTAATAAAACAATAAGAAAGAATTAAAACATTGCTAACTGCCCATTTCCTGCAGCACGTCCCACGTTCACATTCCTTCAGCACGTCCCACGTTCTCATTCATGCAACCTGATCCTCATGTTCACATTCATGCAGCATGCAGCATGATCCCTTGTCCACAATGTGTAGTGGATGTTGTAGTGTATATATCATTCCCACCCACTTAAGAATCCTTGGCCACAAGGATGGAAGAAGGATAAGTCTTAGTAAAATGCCATTCATTCTCCCACGTTGCATCCTCGACAGGAGCCCCCTTCCACTAACCAGAATTTTAGATTTAGGCTGATACTGTCCCTTATGAATTATACGTTGATCTAAGATAACCTCAGGTTCTGGAAGAATGGTAGATGTATCGGACACCAAGGGAAGATGGGTTGATGGTTGTGTAACTTGCCCATGATGCTTCCTTAACAGACTAACATGAAACACATCATGAATTAATGAACCTGGTGGCAACAATAATCTTTAAGCAACCAGACCAACCTTCCCCACAATTTGATAAGGACCAAAGAAATGTGGAGAAAGTTTCATAGAAGCTCGAAAGGCCACCGAAGACTGTCTATAAGGCTACAACTTCAAATACATATGATCTCCCACCTCAAAGGAAATGTCACGCAGGTGCTGATCCGCTTGACATTTCATATGGTTTTAGGCCAGTGAGAGATTATGTCGTAATTCCCTTAAAATTGCATCACGATCACGCAAACTTTCATCCACGACCTGGATGCGTGAAATTCCTGGAACATATGTTAGCAAAGTTGGAGGAGGGGTTCCATAAACAGCTTCAAAGGGGGTTGTTTTGGTGGAGAAGTGAAGAGAAGTATTGTAACTGAATTCTGCCAATGGAAGCCATTCAACCCATTTTCTGGGTTGGTCACCAGCAAAACAACGCAAATACTGCTCTAAGGTGCGATTCATTACTTCAGTTTGGCCATCAGACTGGGGGTAATAACTAGAACTCATGCATAACTGGGTACTCTGTAGCTGGAATAGTGCCTGCCAAAAAGAACTAAGAAATACCCTGTCTCGGTCAGTAATGACGGACGTTGGAATCCCATGCAGACGAACCACATTGGCAATAAAAACCTTAGCCACAGTTGCAGCAGTAAATGGATGTTTTAATGCAGCAAAATAAGCATATTTTGTCAAACAGTCGACAATGACCATAATGACAGTATAACCATTGGAAGGTGGCAGACCTTCGATAAAATCCATGGAGACATCAGTCCATATTGTTGTAGGAATTGGCAGAGATTGCAGTAAGCCGGCAGGTTTCATGCAGTCACTCTTGAACCGTTGGCAGACATCACACTCCTTCAAGAACTCCTTAACCATCCCACGCATTCTAGACCAAATGAAGTTCTGTTTGATGCGAGCGAGAGTTTTATGATAACCAAAATGGCCACCTACTGGTGAAGAGTGACCATAGTCTAAAATTTTAGGAATGAACTATGTAGAGAGATTTAAGAAAACTTTGTTATTCTTAAACCATACCCCATCCCGCTGAAGCAGTGGAGCAGAACCCTTCGTTAGCAGATCACCATAAAAAGAATCCTGTTGTATTTCTTTTTGAAGCAAAGACCACCAATCTGCTGATGGCAACGAAAGAGACATGAACTAAAATTCAACTACACGGGATAAAGAGTCTGCACCTTGGTTTTCCAATCCTCGTTTATACTCAATCTGGTAGTCATACCCCAGTAACTTGGGCAACCATCGTGTCTGTGCAGGAGTAGTAATGCGTTGCTCCAACAGATACTTAAGGCTTTTCTGGTCTGTGCGAACAATAAATGATCTCCCCAGCAAGTAAGGGCGCCACTTCTGGACAACCTTGATAATGGCTAACATCTCATTTTCATAGATGGACAATGCTAAAGCTGACCCCTTCAGTGCTTCACTGAAATATGCCACTAGATGACTATTTTGGGAAAGAATTGCTCCAAAATCAATACCATTTGCGTCACATTCCACAACAAATTGTTGGGAGAAGTCTGGAAGATATAAAACTGGAGGTGTAGTCAATGCTTCCTTGAGTTTTATGAAGGCTTGCTCTGCAGCCTCTGACCAATGAAAACTATCTTTGGCTAAAAGTTGTGTCAAAGGTGCTGCTATACTGCCAAAATGACGGATAAACTTTCGATAATATCCAGCTAAATCAAGGAAGCCACACATACCTTTTACTGTTGTAGGGTTCGGCCAATCCAACACAGCTTGTATTTTTATGGGATCCACCGATACACCTTGTTTAGAGATTTGATGTCCCAAGTAATCCACCTGTAAAACACCGAAACGACATTTTTCTGCCTTTGCAAATAAAGAATTAGTGGACAAGATTTGTAGTACAATTTGCAAATGTACAAGGTGATCTTCCCATGATTTTGAATACACAAGGATATCATCAAAAAAACACCAAGATAAACTTTCGAAGATGAGGATGAAAGAGTTCATTCATGAGACTTTGAAATGTTGATGGTGCATTCGTGAGGCCAAATGGCATCACTACAAACTCGTAATGACCTTCATGAGTACGAAAAGCTGTTTTAGGAATGTCTTCTTCTCGTACTCTAATTTGGTGGTAACCCGACCGTAAATCCAATTTGGAGTAAATTTTTGTTCCATGGAGCTCATCTAATAATTCATCAATCGCAGGAATATGATACTTATCTTTGATTGTGATATCATTCAGAGCGCGGTAATCGATACACAATCTCCAAGCTCCATCCGGCTTCTTTACAAACAATACTGGTGAAGAGAAAGGACTGCGGCTTGGCCTTATCAGACCCGATTGTAATAACTCCTGCACCATTTTTTCAATCTCATTTTTCTGATAGTAGGGATATCGGTAAGGTCTCACACTTATTGGCCTGGTTTGTGGCTGCAGGGGAATGTGATGGTCATGTTCTTGTTGAAGTGGTAAACCAGTAGAGGCTGCAAAAAGAGAAGAATATTGCTCCAACAGTGAGCTAATTTCAGACGGGTAAGATGAAAAATGGTTACTGCTTCCAACTGATAGGATTTGGAAGAACAACCCCACACCATGCAAGCCATAGAGTTCTTTATCAGATAAAGCCGTGAGGCTTGTTGGCTTAATTCCATGAAAAATATGTGAAGTATTCCCTTCTTTGAATGACATGGTCAGCTGTTTATCATCCATTTCCACAGGACCAAGAGTTTGCAACAATTGCACCCCCAATACTAACTGACATGCTGCAACAGGTGGAATGTAGAAATCGGCGATGACTGGATATCCCTCTATGTGGATGGTGAGTGCCCGACATTGTCCCACACAATCGATCTTCTCCCTATTAGCCACCATAACTTGAAACTTCTTTTCTCGGTTAACTGGTAACGCCAACTTAGAGACAATAGCTTCATCAATAAAATTATGAGTGCTACCACCGTCTATGAGCAATATTACCTTCTTGTTTTTCAGTTGACCTATGACATGCATAGTTTGTGGATGCTCAGTTCCTGTCATGGCGTGGAAAGAAATCTCAGGGATGACATCTTCCTCTACTGGTTCAAGCAAATCAAGCACACTGTCCTCACTGCCCGTGATAGAAGAATCCCAAATCATAAACAACTGTGGCCGCTGGCAACGATGTCCTGGAACAAACCTTTCGTCACAATAGTAGCATAAACCTTTCTCTCTTCGTTCGCGTGCTTCCTGATTAGTGATTCTGTGAAAAGATGTATTAGAACTGACAGGTAACCGAGGACCCTGTGCCGGCCCCAATACTCCAGCCGTGGGGTTGGCTGACGGTTTTGCTAACACTGAAGCTGGTATTGGAGGTGGTACAGATCGTATAGGAAGAGGGGCTCTCTTTTGCAGCTGATTCCTCTCCTCTATTAAACGTGCCACACCTATAACATCTGCCAAGGAATGGGGCTGTTTGATTTTAACATCCAAACGAATCTCACCGCGAAGTCCTGCAATAAAACAACTGATCAAAAACTTTTCTGGTAGACCATCCACCTGGGATAAAAGTCTCTCAAAAGCCTCCTGGTAAGCTGCTACTGTAGTGTTTTGTTTAAGGCGAGTTAAGGCTTCTGACGGATCCTCATAGTCGGTTGGGCTGAATCTTTGCTGTATAGCTTTGGTAAACTCATCCCATGTTAATGGTCCGCGAAACTTAATTAACCACCTATGCCACTGTAATGCAATACCCTCTAAATGGAAAGAGGCCAACTGAACCTGCTGGTTTGGCATAATATTTTGAAACTCAAAATATAGTTCTGCTTTATAGATCCACGCTGTTGGATCATCTCCATTAAATTTTGGAAATGATAACTTGAGACTGTGGTGTTGATGGCTATTTATAGGATGGCGATGAGGGTTTTGTTGGTGTGAAGACTCTTTATTAGAAAATGGGTTGATTTCAGGAGAATTGGTGTTTTGGGGACGGGTGGTGTGAAGAGATTGAAGTTCTGTCAAAACTACTTGTAAGGTAGCATTAACCTGATCAAAGCTTGTTTCGTGTCTAACTAGGATTTCATTGACTTCATTGCGAAATTCTGCATTTGATTTGTCGCGAGTATCCATGGTTGTAACCAAGAATAACTAGGCTCTGATACCACTGATACAAAGAATTTGTGGAGGAAGAATAACAGAGAAGAATCAGGGGATTAGGATATAATTCATACCTTCTATTAAAATTAACGTTGGCATTTATAGCCTTACATTGCATAACTAAATTAACAATAGAATTAATGAAACAATAAGAAAGAATTAAAGCATTGCTAACTGCCCACTTCCTGCAGCACGTCCCACGTTCACATTCCTTCAGCACATCCCACGTTCTCATTCATGCAACCTGATCCTCACGTTCACGTTCATACAGCATGATCCCCTGTCCACAATGTGTAGTGGATGTTGTAGTGGATGTATCATATATATGCAATCTATCTTTCCCAGAACTACAAGAATAAACTTAATTTTTGTGAGCCAAATTGAATCGGTATCACCTAACTATATTACCTTTCTATTCATAAAAAAATAAAATAGTAAATTTGCACTCGAGAAAACAAGAAGAAAATTAAGATTCCCAACAGGGTTTTGGCCATAAAATTAAATATAGCAGGTCCATAATATTATCATCACAGAGAGCACACCATTATTCTGAGTGCTAAATCCAGTGGCATCTCTAAGGCAAGACCTCATAAAGTAATACAAAGTTATTCATGGAAGGCTTATGGGCAGTGACATCTCCCAAGTCCTCACTACTGGGGAAGCTTATTGAGTTTAAAGTACATGTAATCCTTGAATTTTTTGGTCTTGAACTTTGGAGGATTGTCTTTGTTGATGAATTGAGGAAGAGGACCAACCACAAGCTCGCCTGGTGGCTCCAAGAAAACTGGCCATGACATTCTTGCCCTATCTTTAGCCACCGTGGTTCGATGCAAAACAGCCTTGTACTTACCATTGCTAAGGATCTGCATTCCAATTGCCAAGTGTATATGTAGTTGACAAATTTTAGTAACCATTAACACAATAAGTCAAGAGAAATAATTATACAGATAGCCTTTAAATGATAGTGCCCATGCCTGGTGTAAAACAATGCAATCATTATTTTTTCTAAATGCTTTGTGCCCACACCCTTCTTTTGCCATGAATGAAGGATGGACTCCTCATAAAGGCTCATTAACTCCTCCTCCACTAAATGCCAACTGGTTCTAAGTAATAACTTGCTGTTAAAGCATCCGTTTCTTGGAAGGAATGCATAGTCATACCAAGTTGTTTTCAACACTTTCAATCTGTTAATCCCCCCCCCCCAATTAAATTAGGTGTTAGATAGATAATTGATTAATTGGTGAGGTGATGATTTGATATTGCTGATAAATTTATAGCCCAGTTAGCATTTATATATGTCCTTTAAAAAAAAGAATTCAAATCTCTTCTTTGTAATTAACTAATTAAAGAAAAAGAAAAAGAAAAACTTAACATTATCGCATATATTTCCAAGATTGAAATTGATTTGATTTGTTGTTAGAAATGGAAAAGAAAGAAAAACAAAAAAGATAGCTAGTAGTTCCATGAGAACAAACAAGAATAGAGAATGCAATAAAAGAACTAAAAGAAAAATTGAGTGAAAAATCAAATAAAGGGCTAAGAAAATACCTCAATTTGATCACCAATGTGAATGATCAAGGCATCAGGAATATACTTAGCTTCAATCCAATGGTCATCCTTGAAGATTTGCAATCCGGGGACCTCATTAGGCACAAGAATGGTGATGGCAGATAGATCAGTATGAGCCTCTACCCCAAGTGTTAGGTCTGGACGTGGGCATGGTGGATAGTAATTTATTTTGAGCTTGTATTCAATTTGTTCACCTCCAGCAGCTTCTTTCAACACATGCCCTTCAAGCCCTAACCCTAAAGAGAGGGTTGTGAATAGCTTATCTACCACATCTCTCATATACTTAGCATACTCCTTGTTAACTTCTCTGCTCATAGAAAAATATTATCATTTAGTAAGGTAGTGTTTGACATTGCATTTCAGAAACGTTTTTGAAAACATTTAAATTTTATTTTATTTTATTTTTGTTTTAAATTAATATTTTTTCGATGTTTTCAAATTATTTTAATGTGTTGATGTCAAAAATAATTTTTAAAAAAATATTATTTTGATATGTTTTGAAATGAAAAGCATTTTGAAAAAGAACAAATCTTAGGTTTGAAAAGAGACGAATCTAGAATTTGTAAAGTGGAAGGGTCAAAATGTGTAGTTTTCGTGTAGGGGTTTTTGTAAGTTAAATGATATTTTGAAAAAGTTTGAGACATGACAACCACCTAATTCTCGTTTCTAATGGTTAAGAAATTGATAATAATAAAAATAAAAATAAAAATAAAAATAAATTATATATATTTTTAGGAGCGTATTTCTTAAACTTAGCTAAGTTAGTTAACCTAAAAATTTCAAAACTCTAATCTTATTTGAGTTAAGTTTTTAATTAAATTAAATAAAATATTTACCTAATTAAACTTGAATAATCTAACTGAGATTTTAATGATCTAGTTTACCTTACCAAAAACTCAATATAAATATAATCATATCAACACAAGGATTAAAAAAAAAAAAACAATTCTTTATTAAAAAAAATTGACTCATGATCTAGACTCTTTTCAAATCTAGCCTCACAATTATCGGTACAAGTGTGGTGAGAATTACAATGAACTAAATCAGTGGTTATAAACTAAATTAGTGGTGCACATTACGCTGTGGATTAAAATAAAAAAAAAATTAAAGTAAAGTTTTTATTAATCAATTTAATTTATCAAACTCGCAATTTAAATCATTAAACTAAAATAACTTTGTAAAAGATAAATTAAAAAAAATAAAACTCAATCCTCAATCATCAATAAATCTAAACCTAATATTAAAAGATAAAATTAAAATTAAAAAAAAAAGAAAAAAAATAAGTAAATAGTATTATGTGATCTCCTCGTTTATTTATTTTTTTGTTTATTTTTTTTTATGTTAATGTTAATTAACTAGGAAGCATGGTCATGTCTAGAATTACAGTTCGGTCCTTACTACCCTAGTATTCCTAAATCCTTTATGGTGTCAAGTTTAGGGTTTTGAGACTCCATTTAATAATCTACAAAACGCTTACTGTATCTTGATGCAAACAGTTTCAAGCAGCTGAGGATTCCTTGTGTTATCAAAAGAAACGGTACCCCCCAAAGTGGAAAGTGAGGCATCTACGACTGTGGAAACCATGGGTAGCCCCAAATGACCCCTCAAAGTCGAAACAAAATATGTTAATTTCTAACTAATTAGGTTCCTACAAAAGTTTTTGGTTGTTTTCATGTGCGCTGTCTACTGAAATTATCTGTCCCCCTTCGCAAGAACATGGATTTAGTCCTTACGTGGGAGTAATTGTGTCTTATGCAGCACATTTTTTAATATTTTTTTACCCAATTTAATTAAATGGTAGAAAACAGACCTGTAAGAAGGAGGGTTTTCGGGCCAGAACTGGTAATTGATGGAAGGAGGAGGCCATATCCTATGAAAGAGATGATCAACCCAAGTTTTTTTTTCTTGGGGATCATTCAGCAATTTGGAACCATAGCCTTCAATGCTTTCTGAATCACGAGGCCTAGCACACACCTCTTTCTCTTCCTGAGGGAGTTCGAAGAATTTCTTACCAGCACCCTGTAGTTCGGCAATAAGATCACTTGGAATTCCATGGTTGATAACCTGGAATATCCCCCATTCCTTGCTAGCATCCGCAATCAAACCCACTAATTTCTCTTGATCAGGGTCACTGAGATCAATGGCTGGAATCTCAGGGGCTAGACCACGAAATGTGGTTATTGCTGGCTGCTCTTTCTCTGGCATAATGAACTCCTCAGGAATCGCCTCCTTGTCAAATGACAAAGAAGCGATGGTTTGAACTCTATCAAACTCCATCCTGAAGGCTATCTTCTTGTTTCTTAATTTCTCTACGAAGCAAAATAAACTGCCCACAATATATAGAGAGACTTGAGTTACGAGCATGTAAATAAAGTGTCTGTAATTTATTAGGTTGAAGTATTAAATTCTTTACTAATTAATTCAAGATATAAAAAACGAAAATAGGAGAATGGTTTTTGTTTGTCATCTCTTTTCAGACTTCAAAATCATCATGAAAATATTTATTTTATATTTTCATATTTATTTGTTTTACTAAATATGTTTTTCTTTTTTCTATATTTTGATTTTGATTGTGTTTGGTATTGCGGTTGCTGTTGTGGTTGTGGTTTTAAAAAAATTGTTTTATGAAAAGTACTTTTAGTTGAGGTTGGTTTGGAAAAATATATGTTTGGTTAAAACTGTGGTTGAAATTGAGGTTGGACAAAAAGTAGTTTAATGTGTTTGGTTAAAAATATGCTTTTCAAATTGAGGTTATAAAATAATTAAAAATATTTTTAATTTAAATATTGTAGATTTAACTACTATTATTACATCATGAAATAAATAATATTGATATCAAAATTTATTTATTATTTCATTAAACTACTTGCAATGTCATCACATACGAAATCTATCCAACAATGACTATATTTTTCATGGTTTCTTAAGCACGCAACAACAAAAACTGAATTTTTTGTTATTCATCAAGCGATATCCTTCTAATTTAATGAATAAAACACAATTAAAATAAAAATAAAAACTGAATTTTTTTTAACTGGGTCGGACCCGGCAAAAACATAATTGGAATTGCGATCAAATTTCACAAATGCTACGTCATCATGCGATAACCTTCTAATTTATATAGTGTTATTAAATAATATTAAATACTAGTTTTTCAAGTAAAACTCAATTTTTTTTAAAAAAAATTTACAATTTCATTACGTCCAAAATTTATTCGATAAGAACTACAGTTTTCATGATTTTTTGAGCGTGCAATAAAATTAGGTAACATATTATCAGGAATAAAATTGAGATTACAGTACGAGTAAATTTAATTCACCTTAAACTAATTTTTTTAAAAAACAAAAAAAAATTAGAAGTTCACGTTCACGTGAACAGTACAAGTGAAATAAATTAACTGCACTGATTTTTAAAAAAAAAAAACTGTTCACTAAAGTGAACAGTACAACAGTGGAGCTATGCTCCACTGTTAAGAGGAAATCACCACGAGATGCTGCTTCTCCAAACTAGTGGCGCAACAGTGAAAATTAATGGATTCCATCAATGAAAATCACTTTTTTTATTGTTATCAAACAATAAAATATGTGGTTGCCGGTGAACCTCACCCGCAACCACATTAGCAAAAGCATCTAAATGCTGCATGCATCATGGTTCTAAAAACGACAGTTGGATTCCTTGCATATGTCAAAATCAGTAGTCATTATTATTATTATTATGAACTCAAGAAAACACATGTGGGATGCAGAAGAAAGTGTACAAATCTCCAGGTTTTTTATTTTTGAATTGTCATCTATTCATCATCAAATTCTAGTACAAGAAAATCTCTAGCCTCACATTCTTAAAAACAAAAACTCTAAGCTAACGTGGACGTCGAGAGGCTATCCAAATCTTCTTCTTTTTATTCTGAAAATGTCTGAATTGTAAATTAATGCACTCTCGGCAACCTCGTTTCAGACCATGAAAGATAATCATTGAGAAAGAGTTTACGTGGCACTGTATGAACTTTTCCTTTTCAGACTTCTTTACAAGGTTTTTTTTAAAAACAATATTAAATTAATATATATATATATATTAATTTAAAATATTTCAATTAAAAATCACTTTTAAATATTTCTTACACCACATTACTAAACAAATACTAAAAAATATCATATTTTCACATACACATATACATGCACCACACACACTAATTTCTTCTGATAATAATCAAATGGAAATAGATTGTGTTAGACTTGATAGATCTAAACATGTTTTTAAAATAATTTACATTTAGATTAGATCCTGATGTTGATTTTCATGAATCAACACAAACAACAAAGTCTGAATCTGATTAGCCAATTACTTTTAGATTGTTTGTATATCTATACGTAAGTATGTAGTGTTTGATCCTTTGAAGGTATCTCATTACTTTCCATACAACTCTCCAGTGGTTTATACTTGGATCACTCTGATATTGTCCTAACATTCCCACAACAATTGTAATGTTAGGCCTTGTACAGATCTGAGTGTACATTAGGCTTCCTACAACAAAAACACATGGAATGTTTTTCATTTGTTCCCTTTCAAGATTATTTTTCGGGCATTGATTCAAATTAAATTTATCACCCTTCACAATCAAAGCAACACTTGGTAAACAATCTTTCATCTAAAATCTCTTTACAACTTTATTGATATAGGTTTTTCGAGACAAACCTAAAATGCCTTTAAATCTGTCTTTATTTATCTTAATGTCAATGACATAAAATGCCTCACCTAAATCCTTCATGTCAAAGCTCTTATAAAGAAATTGTTTCACCTCATGTAACAACCTTTATCATTGGTCGTAAGTAGAATATCATCCATTTATAAAACAAGAAAAAAAAATTCTTACTCCCACTGATTTTTCTGGTATATGCATTGATCATGATGTTTTCTTTAAGTCCAAATAAATAAATTACATCATGGAATTTAAAATATCATTGTTGGGATGCTTGTTTTAAATCATATATGGATTTCTTGAGCTTGCAAACCAGATACTCATCATCACTAAAGGAGAATCCTTCATGTTGTTTCATGTAAACCTCCTTCTCTAAATCTCTATTGAGAAATATGATTTTCACATTCATTCGATGCATTTCTAAGTCAAAATATGCTTATAATACCAAAATAATACGTAGAGAATCTTTCTTAGATATAAGGGAGAAAGTCTCTTTGTAATTAGTTCCTTCATTTTGAATGAATCCCTTAGCAATGAATCTTGCTTTATATTTTTCAATTTTGCCTAATGAGTCTATCTTTGTCTTAAAGACTCATTTACATTTAATGAATCTTATATTATTAGGTAACTCAACAAGATCTTAGACTTTGTTACTCTTTATAGAATTCATCTCTTCCTTTATGGCGTTATATAAGAATTTTGATTCTTTGCAACTTATGGCCTGTAAAAAAAATTCATGATTATTTTTTGCTCCAATGTTATAGTCAGATATATTCTTATATATACATAACATAATCATTATGAATTGTTGATCTCTTTATTCTAGTAGATCTTCTCAATATTGTACCATCATCTTCTTAAGAAGTATTTGGTTTAACTGGTTATTCAGAAATTCTTAGTAATGCTTGAACTACCTGATCTACTGAAATGTTGTTATCAGCTTGTTGAACTTCAACAATTAGTCTTAAAACCCTATTTTGTACACTTGAACAATGTTGTTAACAATAACCAATAAATAACTTGATGTGGAAGGTTGTGATTCTGAATGATCTTTCTTAAAAACTATGTTCTTGAATTGATTGCTCTTACTCATCAAGTCATTTTCAGAAAACTTTGCATTTCTTGATTTCACAATCCTAGTACTATGAGATGGACAGTAAAATCTATACTTTTATACCTTTTAACATATGTAACGAAACACCCACTAATTGTCCTTGTGTCTGACTTCTTTTCTTATGGATTATAAATTCCTACTTCAGATGGGCATCCCTAAACACACACATGTCGCAAACTTGATTTCCAACCTTTCAATAACTTAAATGGCATTTCTGGAACAACCTTGGTTGGAACTCGATATAATATGTAAATTGTTGTCTTTAATGCTTCAATCTACAAGGACTCAGGTAGATTAAAGTTGTCAAGCGTACTTTGTACCATGTTCAATAATATTTGGTTTCTTCTTTCTTCTACACCATTCTAATCTAGTGAACCAGACATAGTGTATTAGGCAACTGTTTCATTCTCTTGAAAAAAATTTGCAAGCGAACCAGGTGTTTGTCTATCATTTATATATCTTTCATAATATTTTATACCTTTATTTGATCTCACAATCTTAATTTGTTTCGTTTATTATTTCTCTACTTCAGTCTTAACAATCTTAAAGGCATGTCATGCTTTATTTTTTGTTATTAAGCAAGTAAATATATATGTATCATGAGTAATTATATATAAAAAAGATGACGTATTTCTTACCATGTGAGTCTATGTTTATAGACTACATATATTAGTATGAATGATTTCTAATATGTTTTAACTCCTACTGACTCCTTTCTTTTGACTTGTTGGTTTGTTTTCCTTTAATGCAATCCATATAAGTCCAAAATCAGTAAAATCAAGAGTACTAAGTATCTTATCATTTACTAATCTATTAATTCTTTTTATGAAAATATGTTCTAATCTCTAGTGCCATAACTTAGAGGGATGCTCATTAATAACACATTTTGTAATGCAGTGTGAACATGCATTGAACTATAAATGGCATTGTTTTGTAAATTAATGCAATAAAGACTATCAGACGAAATACCATTTCCAACACAATCAAATTTATAAAATAATCTGAAAATTTCTGAAAACTTAACGGAATATCCAAAAAAAATAATCTTGAAACTGAAATCAAGTTTCTAGAAAAACTTGGAAGATAAAAAGTCCTTTCCAACTCTAAAAAAAAACCATTACTTAGAGTTAAATAACACGGTCATATAGCCTTCATTTGTGAACACATCTTGTTTTCTGAATAGATGTTTTACTCAGTTCCCATTGGTTTTCTTAGGTTTTGCATACCTTGTAAGGTATTTGAAAAATGGATTATAAAACACAGTCAATTCACCATGTGTTATAATTAATATCAACCATATTAGATTTATAACAAATAAATGAGATTGAAATACCTTTCGTTTCAAGTCATTTCTGAATTTTGGCACGTTTCTTCTCCAACTGTCCTTTTTTTTTCTAAAAAAAACATGTGGATTCCTTTTTAATATCAACTTGGAGAGGAGTTTTACCTTTCCCCTTCATCAAGATTCTTCAATTGTGCCACAATATACCTCATTTGTATGATGTGCTCATACAAACCTCTTATATTGGTAAGCCTCATGGATGAGAACTTATGATTACGGTGCTGTTGGTGCCTTATTTAAAGTGATAAATTGATCATTAATTGCTTTTAGCAAATCCTGGACTTTTTCATGTTGATCAACTGAACTATATATACAACTTGATATTCTTGTTTTTATAAACATTATACTAATACGATTAGGTTACTCCTATTGTTCATAAAGAACAATATCCTTTGAAGTACTAGTATTAGTAATTGCAAGTAGTTCATCTTTTCTAATTGTATAATCTATGTCCATCCACCCCAAATAAAGAAGAAGTATTTCCTTCTATACTTTATATTTATCACTCTTTAGATCGGGAATATCACAACGAATATAAGAAAAACTAACATGTTGTATAACTACAAAAACAAATTTAAAGTGCATGCTTACGTCTAAATTGAGAACTAAATAAAATTTCATGTTTTTCTAATGTAAATCATGCTAAAATTGAATCTAATGACATAAAAATTGCATATGGACTGAATTTTTAATTCAATCAAATTCAAATATATCATATGATAGAATTATCAAATTATGTACTTAATTTATAATTTTATGGTTATATATTATGAGAATAATTTGATATTTTATCGTAAATCTTATGGTAAAACTATCATATTATGTACTTAATGTATAATTCTTGTGGGTATATTATAAAAATAATTTGATATTTTATTCTAATCAATTATATAAATATAATGAAAAATTATTGTGGGATAATATTTATTATAATTAATTACAATTAATGTCTATAATTCTTTATGTGATCCTAACATAGCATAATATATAATTTTATTTAATTAAAGATGTTGTGGCTAATCCCTAATTATAGAAAATCATATAGATCACTAGACATTAAGTTGAGGTATAATTTTATATGACATAAAATAACATGTTACCTTTTTTTATTAATTCATAAAAGAAGCACCATAAAAAAAACAAAATAAAACTATGAAAATAAACCACGCAAAAAATCAAAGTGACGGCCACACAAATTACATAGCCCGAAGGAAAAAAAATGGATAGCCCAAACATTGAATGATTAAAAATTAGTTTTCCTAATGATTTGTAACCATACAAAGCATCAAAACAACAAATAAAACAAAAGCCCCAAAATATTTATTTTTGGCACAAATGGTTTTCAATTTATTCTTACACTATTGAGCATGTTCATGTAATTATTTCCTTCGCTACTAGGCATCATATTCATGACAATTATCAAAACTCATTCCACCATAAACTAAACTCTCAAGCCATAAATAAAGTCAGATTAATCATTAATTCAATTCAGGAACCAATGTTCCTAAAATTCTCAAGGCAAATAGCGGAATAAAAAAATCAACTGACCACAAAAAAATCCCATGACAAATATAATTAAACATATTAATTAATATACTTGAACACAAAAATTTCTAGATAGATATATCAACATAGATATCAAGGCAGAAGCACTATTACAAACTCTAATATCAATTGTTAAACTTGATAGATTTAAACATGTTTTTAGAACAAATTACATTTAGGTTTAATATGAAAAAAATAAATATATCAAAATATACCTCCTATCTTTGATGAAAAACACTCCCGAAAGCTTTTGAAAAAGTTTTTGGTACTTTTAAACTCTAACACATTAATATGGCGATTCCCTTTAACTAGAACTCAAACTCTGTCTTTAGCTCGGTTAACCTGAGATCCCAATCTGACAATCCTTTAACCAGAACCCAAACTCTTTGTCTTTAGCTCGGTCAACCTAAAATCTCAATCTGGCAATCCCCTTTAACCAAAATATTTGTCTTCAGCTCGATTAACCTAAGATCCCAGTCTGACAATACCCTTTAACTAGAATTACAATCTTTGTCTTCAGCTCAGTTAACCTGAGATTCTAATCTAACGATCCCCTTTAACTAGAACCAAAATCTTTATCTTTAGCTCGGTCAACCTAAGACCCCAATCTAGCTATCCCCTTTAATCAAAACTAAAATCTGTCATTAGCTCAACTAACTTGAGATCCCAATTTGGCGATACCCTTTAACCAGAACCAAAATTTGTCTTTAAGGAGAACCATATTCGCACAATTATGTTTTCAGTTTAGTTGACCTAAAATCTTAATCTTGTGATTCCCTAGAACTGTCCAAAGGCATCTTGATTGAATCCAAAACACTTTGATTACAGGGTTGACTTCTGATACTTTCGATTGCGGGGTTTAAACATTTCAACATTGTTCAATGCCAAAGAATTGAGAAGTTCCTAATGGAAAGATTTTTCTCCTCCTCTTTTTTATTGTAGGGTTAAAACTGATATCCCTTACTATCATTGATTATTTTTCAATTGATTTCATTGTGGATTTTCTTGTAAAATTTCAAAAACATTTATGCAATGGTTATGGTTAAATGACTTGCATATATCCTTACCTAGTTTGAAATACAGCCCCCCTCTTTGATGCTTCATCGTCATAGAGTGCCTTGGCTTGCCATCTAAAGCCTTCTCAATCATTTGATTCACCAGCCCATTTGAGTTTACCATGTGCTAATCCTCTGCTTGAATATAAGTGCACCTCTTGGATTGTCTACCGCGATTACTACTCTCATTGCTTATCAAGCCTAACCAAGCCCCCTAAGTGTGGTGTTGCTTGCTTTGTTAAAAATGAGTTTAAAAAATCATTTAACTTTTTGAATTATTTCAAAAACTACCCCCTAATTAGCTGTGTGCATTCTACTAATAATTCTCAAAATGTTTTTTTGGTGTCAACCCCATCTTAGATTGTAAATCAACCATGACATTGCCCCTAGTTGAACCATATTCTTCAAGCATATGTTATCATCAATCTTCATGTAATTCTCAAATCATCTAGCCATGTATCTCATTACTTGTAGTAAACGCTTATCTTTATATGCTCGGTGTTTTTCACAGTAAATGGCCTTCAACTCGTCTAATCTTATCAAACAACTCCTACATATTTCTAGCAGCCATTACAGGTACTTATGTAGCCATGAAGTTGTCCCTTAATTGGGCCATGCTTCCCTAATATGACAATATTTCCTATATTCTTGAAGAAAACCATTACAGTCATCCTTTGCTAATGATCTTCAACATCTCTTTAGTTGATATAGCTGGGTTCATCCAAATCTATCTTTAGAGATTATCCCTTATTTCAAGGCTTTTTAATCATCTAGACTCGAACATGGAAAGAAATACATTATCATCATAAATGACATATCTTTTATCACCCCACATCTATATGGTGAAATGCATCTTTTCCCCTAAACAGTCTAGGTAATGTGCATCCTTTCAACTTTTATCTAAATGCACCAACGTGATAACATCTTTCAAGAGTCATAACCATATTTCAAATGTTAAACCAAGCTTTTAGATATGAAGATACCCCTCAAGTGCAGTGTTACTCTCAACTGTTATAAACGTTTTAGGCAACATTACCCTCAATTGAAATAGTTGTGTTCGCTCTTCTTCTTATCATCAAAAGGCATTTGACAGACGCTAATCATAGCTTTGATGGGTTTCACTGAAATATCATTTGATTATGTGTTTCTTTGCCCTCAGCTAATCTGAATGTTGTTTGTTTTCCCTCTCAAGGTCCACTGCATTGCTCCTAGGCTGCTCAACTTTTCAAGGACGACTTATAAGAAGTGTTAATGTCATTTCTGTCAAGGATTTTGCAAACTCGGTAGATTTTTTGTTTGAAAATCTTTCTTGTTTGAAAATCTTTCTTGTTCTGAAATCAACTCGCAAATTTCAAGGATCATGTCCATTCAAGTGTAATTATTGCAATGAAATTAAAGAGATGTCAGTTTTAAAAGTATTTTAAAAATTAAGCTTCTTTAGTCAAATATCCAACACATACTATTCAATACATACAGTCCTTTGATTATCTTGTATTTTGAAAACAGAAATTGACCCATTATAAGATTAAAATAGTTTGTTTAGCTCTTTTGTAGTTCTTTGTGTCAATTTTAATCTCTTATTTTGGGTATGTCATTTGATGGTACTTGACAGAGTGACCTTATATTGATTTCATCAGCAAAAGGCTCGAGTCAAGACTCGAGACACTATCAAGAAAGATTGTCTCTTTTGAGCATCCATTTTATCAGTATGTACAATAATTAATAGCTTAATTCGTAAAGCCACGACCCTTATGGAAAAGCTCTTCATATTTTGAGAGCATCATTTATTGGTTCAAATTGCTTACTTGATTAGAAAGTGCTTTTAAAAGCATGTAATGTAGGTTATATGTCATGACTATGAAAGAAAGGGAAATTTATAGGTTTAAAAGGTGTTTGAGGGTTTCAAAGACATAGGATCACCATCAACTATTTACTTCTCTCTTTCTTTTGCTATATTTGTAATGACATATAACCATGCCATATATTTCATCAAAAAGTCATGTTTTCTAAAACTAGATAGGAAACTCTATTTTCATTAATCATAATCAAGCAGTGGCATATAACCGTGCCTCACCTCTTTATAGGACTTTTCATCAATAAAAAACCTTTTGATGTTATCAATCAAAGTCAAACATTGGCATATAACCATGCCACTTTTTTTAATAGGAATTTTCACCTAATTCAATCAATGGTTCAAGAAGTTTCATTCTTATCAATCATTGGCATATAACAATGCCATTCCTTTTATTGTCAATCTCAAACTTAAAGAGAATACTAAAGCTCATTGCCCATCATTTATCTTATGATACTCTTTCATCTTTTTATTATCTCACGTTTCAATTCGAAGGAAAGGTTAAGGTTCACTGTAAATCATTAGCCTCATCATTTCCTTATTTTTCTTTCATTATCTTTGTAAGCAAATGGCATATAATTGTGCCACACATTCCATTTTCACTTAAAAAAATCAATAATCTCTTAGCAGAGGCCATGAAACAACTCTAACTTTTTCTTTGATGGATAACCAATATAATCATTTGAAGACACTGAAGGCTTTATCACATATACCAAAAGACATGTTCATGATTCAATATTTTCTTCTTTTTTACTCTTGCCCCAAACGTTAACTTTTGGCATTTGTTGTGCCTTTTCTCAATTAAAACCTCTCCATCCCCTCCTAGACATGAATGCATTTTCCTACCTTTAACCTTTTTATGGCATTCCACCAATCATCAAAACTTGATTTGCCTTTAAGTGTGGGCAATTCTACTTTTGGCTTTCTCACAGCCTTTCTCAAAGTTTTCTTAGATGCCCCTTAGTCTAGGGATTTTTTTCCATTTTTAGCACCTTTTTAATTGTTAGGCTTTTGTTCTTAGCATTCCACTTACCATTGATTCCACTATTGTCTTCATTTTTTCAACTAAAAGATCCCTCATGTTGCGATGTCGCGGTTGCACAAATTAATTGCCCTAGCTTCAAACACAACACACAAGATAGTATAGAGCAAGGAAGGGGTCGATCCCACGAAGAAGGTTTAAGTAAGATTTTTATGCTAGATGATATGCAATTTAGGGGGGGTTTGGATGTTATCTAGGCTAAAGCAAAAGAAAACAGAAAACTATCAAGCGAAATTAAATAAAATCAGAAAATTATCAAGAGAACAAACATTGGTCACAAGCACACATCCACCTACAGAAATTAGAACTGATCATAGAAACGAAACATCAATTTATATTCTGAATATTTATCTCTTCTTAACATTGATTAGTCAACGGATCCGCCGTATAACTAACCCTAACCATCAAACAACCACAGTGTTCGCACTAGTAATTTAATTCAATGGCAGCCTTAAGAACTAGGTAAGTTGATTAATCAAGAAAACATAATTGTCCGCAGTCTATGTTTGATTTGATTGAATGTTCTCCCTAAGATTAATAACGTAGATCCGCCACAATTACTAAACTCAGTTGCTTCACAAGTTCATATACCACAACTTTGGTTTTGATATCAAACTTACCAATAGATTGTCTATAATAATAACTTAGAGTCCGCTCTAGCAATTAAAATAAACAATCATAGAAAAAATAAGCATAGGAGAACAAACATATTCATCATATAAACTGAAAAGAAAAGGTTATATAAATCTCACTGTTCTTGAAATCCGAAGGTTTTCGTGTCCTTGCAACCAAGAAAACGAATTTAGCCTTGCATGTTTGTTGAACAACTAATCAAAAAGGAGGAATGCATGATTTCCAGTTTCTTAGAGGAAGGGGGAGTTTTTCTCTTCTTGGCTGGCTGCCCCCCTTCTCTTCTCTCATTCTTTTTATATCCTAGGAAACCCTAGTCTCTATTTTACAAAATAGTCCTCCCTTAAGTAGACAATTTACATTTAAGTACTTCAATAACTATTTTCCTAAAAAAAAGAAGAAATAGCCTTGCATGAAATCTTCAAGCTTTGACTTAGAGGAGGTAAATTGCTGAAATAAAAACTTGGATATCGGTTTAGATGCTTTGGAATGTAATTTGGACTCGTTTCTTCACGAAACCTGTTTGATGGCAGAATTCAGTTGTCATCTTTGAAAAATCATATCTCCCTCATATGACATCGTTTTTGGCTAAAATTTAGAGAGTTGATAGGCCTTTGAGTTAGGAATCCAATACAATTGAGTTTTCATCAATTGGACTTCTTTAGATCCAGATATTCAAGTTGGAATGGACAAAGGTCAACATTGGCAGATTGCAATATTTGACTTTGAAGGCTACGATTCAATGATCTTCCTTATTTTATTTTCTTGCCTTAGATTTACAGAAAGGTATGGATGTTTGCTTTTTAATGCCACTAGAATCACTTCATTTCAACCTCTAGTACTCACGCTCTGCACAAAACATCGACTGAAGGTCAAATCTGCCAATTACCTCCAATTTACTCCTTTTTGCATCTTTCATCCAAAAGTGCCTTCAAAACATAAAACAAAGAATGTCAAGGTATTTTATATATGAAATATAGACAAAACACTAGTTAAATGTGGGTGAGACTATCAAATAATATGGTTGCATCACCCCAAACGTTAACTTTTGGCATTTGTTGTGCCTTTTCTCAATTAAAACCTCTCTATCCCCTCTTAGACATGAATGCATTTTCCTACCTTTAACCTTTTTATGGCATTCCACCAATCATCAAAACTTGATTTGCCTTCAAGTGTGGGCAATTCTACTTTTGGCTTTCTCACATCCTTTCTCAAAGTTTTCTTAGATGTCCCTTAGTCTAGGGCTTTTTTCCATTTTTAGCACCTTTTCAATTGTTAGGCTTTCGTTCTTAGCATTCCACTTACCATTGATTCCACTATTGTCTTTATCTTTTCAACTAAAAGATCCCTCATTTGCCCCCAGTATGGGGTGTGATCTAGGTCAGGGTTTCTTTTTAAAAGAAAGATTACAATCAGGCTCAAATTAGGATTGCAAGGGATATATATGTTAGTGTTTCTCTCTTGATTTCGCAAGAATGGGTATAAAACTCCCTATTTTCTCTCCTTATGGTTCCTGCAGATTTTTGGTGAGGAGAGAGTACTTATACTCTATATTTTCCCTTATTTGCATTTAGGCCCCCTTTTCCTTTAAGTGTATTATTCTCTTCAATTAAATCCAACCCTCAACAGTACCGGGTTTATTATAATGTCTCGAATTATTTCACTCGGAAATTTATATTCAAAAATTTCTGAATTCCTGTTTTTATTTAACCATATGCATGAATTTCTTCACTTTTATTTATTTATTTTTTTCTCGGGGTTTACATTCTCTCCTCCTAATAGAAATTTTGTCCTTGAAATTTGAGTTATGTACCTGAGTTTATAAACAAGTCGGGGAATTTTCGTCTCATTTCTAATTCTCTCTCCCATGTTTCTTCCTCGATTTATGAGCTTCGCCATAAGACTCTGATGATGGGAACTTTCTTATTACGAAGTTCTTTCTCGCCCCAATCGAGTATCTTTATCGGTCTTACCTCAAGTGTTAAGTCTTTTTTTACCTCCACTGGCACTTGAGGTAACACTCTCGAAGGATCTAAATCGGCTTTTCGCAGCAAAGAAACATGGAATACATTGTGAACCTTGGCCAACTGTGAGGGCAAGTTTATTTCATATGCTACAGGTCCGATACGTTTTTGGATTTCAAATGGTCCAATGAACCTCGGAGTTAACTTCCCTTTCATACCGAATCTCAGCATGTGCTTCCATAGAGCTACCTCCAGGACAAAATTCAAGTGGTCTTCTTCGAATATCTGCATACTTCTTTTGTCTACCTGAGCCACCTTCATTCGATCCTTAATAATCCTCACTTTTTCAGTAGTGATTTGTACTAATTCTGCCCCATACAGCTTTCTATCCCCAACTTCTTCCCAACACAAGGGTGTCCTACACTTTCTACCATAAAGAGCTTCAAATGGGGCCATTCCAATTATTGTCTGATAACTGTTGTTATACGTGAATTCTACTAGTGACAGGTGCTCCTCCCAGTTTCTACCAAATTCCAAAGCACATGCCCTTAGTAAATCCTCTAAGATCTAAATAACTCTCTCAGATTGGCCATCAGTCTGCGAATGAAAGGTAGTATTGATACTCAAATTTGTTCCCAAGGCACGTTGTATGCTCGGCCAGAGACGTGAAGTAAATCTTGGGTCTCGGTCTGAAACAATTGATGTTGGGACTCCATGAAGCCTTACAACTTCGTTCACATAAATCTTAGCCAACTTGTCAACTGGATCTGTCATCTTTACTGGTAGGAAAAGGGCAGACTTAGTTAGTCGATCAACAATAACCTAGATTGCATCATTTCCCCTCTTTCCTCTGGGTAGTCCCGACACAAAGTCCATTGTGATCATTTCCCACTTCCACTCATGGATTGGTAATGGTTGTAACAGCCTTGCTGGTTTTCGGTGTTCTACTTTTACTTGTTGGCAAATACTACATTTTCCCACGTAACCAGCCACTTCTTTTCTCATATTTGGCAACCAGTAGTGAACTTAGACTCGTGAGCCTCTCGTAGTAACTTTTGTTTAAGGGCTTTATTGTCAGGCACATACATACGTCGCCCCAACATCACTATTCCATCATCACTCATTCGAAAAAGAGTTTCACCCCCCGATTCCAGTTTGATTCTTACTTTTAACACCTCATCATCAAGTTGTTGTGCCTCTAATATTTGCTCTCGATATCCTGACTTCACCCTTAGTTGAGCCATTAAGGATCCTTCCGGATTAACACTTAATATTGCCCCCAATCTCTTTAGTCCAATCATAGTTTCCTCATTCCAAGTCGTTGGTCCATCCCTAATCGCCTTGTCTTTACGGCTGAGAGCATCCGCGACTACATTCGCTTTTCCTGGATGATAATCTATAATACAGTCGTAGTCTTTAATTAATTCTACCCATCTCTGTTGTCGCATATTCAACTCCTTCTGCGACATCAGCTATTTAAGGCTCTTATGATCCATGAAAATTTAAACTCGGGATCCGTATAAATAGTGCCTCCATACTCGTAAAGCAAAAACTACTGCTGCCAATTCTAAGTCATAAACTGGGTAGTTGACTTCATGAGTCTTCAGTTGTCTCGATGCATAGGCAACTACTTTTCCATGTTGCATTAGTCTTTTTCTTGAGGCATCACTGTAGACTACAACGCCTTCTGTTCCGGATGGAAGTATTAGTACGAGGGCAGTAGTAAGCCTTTTCTTCAATTCTTGAAAGCTCTCATCGCACTCCTTTGACCACTCCCATCTTATGTTCTTTCTAGTGAGTTGTGTCAATAGAGTTGTTATTGTTGAAAACCCTTCGATAAATCTTCTATAATACCTTATCAATCCGAGAAAACTACGAATTTCAGTTACCATAGTAGGCCTTTCCCATCTCAAAACTGCTTCCACCTTCTAAGGGTCCACAAAAATGCCCTTTGAAGACACTACATGCCCCAAAAAGGTAACTTCTTTTAACTATAAGTCACATTTATCAAACTTGGCATACAACTAGCGGCTCCTCAGAGTCCGTAGTGTCTGTCTCAGGTGTTGTTCATGCTCCTCATAGGATTTGGAGTAAACCAAGATGTCATCGATGAATACGACAACAAACTTATCAAGGTATGGTTGGAATACTCGGTTCATTAAATCCATAAAAAGTGTTGGAGCATTAGTTAATCCAAAGGGTAGCACCAAGAACTCGAAGTGTCCGTAGCGAGTTCTGAAGGCAGTTTTCGGCACATCTTGCCCTTTGATTCGCATCTGGTAGTATCCTGATCTTAAACCAATCTTTGAGAATACTTTGGCACCCTTCAAATGATCGAACAAATAATCTATCCGTGGAAGCGGATATCTGTTCTTTACCGTCACTTTATTTAGCTGACGGTAATCTATGCAAAGTCTCAATGTTCCATCTTTCTTCTTCACAAATAATACGGGTGCCCCCCAAGGTGAGTTGTTTGGTCGTATGAACCCTTTGTCTAAAAGCTCCTGCAATTGAATTTTCAACTCATCCAATTCTTTTAGGACCATTCTATATTGTGGTTGGGCTATAGGAGACACCCCAGGCAATATATCTATGGTGACTTCAACTTTTCTTTCTAGGGGTAGTCCTGGCAATTCTTCCGGAAATACGTCCTGAAATTCCCTCATAATTGGAATGTCAGACAGTCCTATTTTACCCTTTTTCGAATTTATCACATAAGCAAGGTATGCTGTACAACCTATCCTTAGTAGTTTTCTCGCAACCATACCCGAGATTATATTTGTAAAATTGGAAATTCTCTCCCCCTTAAAGACCATTGTTTCACCCTTAGCCCCTTGGAAGGTTACCGTTTTTGTAAAGCAGTCTAGATGAGCCTTATTTTTGCCCAACTAATTCATACCTAGAATTATATCAAAATCACTTAATTATAGGGGTATTAAATCTACTTCTAGTTCACACCCATTAATGTTCCCACCCCTTCAAATACAACATTTGTTTCCACAGTTTCACCCAAAGGTGTCCCAATAATAAATCCTTTTTCTACCCTTTTTGTTTCCTTACTCAATTTGGTTACATTTTTATTTGCTATAAAGGAGTGAGTGGCATCAGAATCAAACAAAACATGCATTTGATAGTCATTCATTTGCAGCATACTTGCCACCACATCTGATGCTGCTCTGACATCCTCCTAGGTCATATGGAAAACCCTTCCTTGATCCCTTTCATTTTGCGCTCTGGGTCGTCCCCTATTTGAGTTAGTTCCTGACTGAGTCGACCTTCCTGGTCTGTTTACTGTGATGGACTGCTGATGACTCTGACTTTGCTGCCTATGTCTCTGAGGTTGTTCGGTGTTTAACTGGGGGCATTCCCTTTTAAAGTGACCCTTCTCATCACAGTGATGACATTCTCTTCCCAAGTACTGACAGGTTTTCCACTTATGACCTTCTCCTCGACATATATAGCATCGTCCAGGAGAAACCATACAACTCCCGGGGTGTCTTTATTCACACTGAGCACATCGAGGGTAGACAATTTCCTTCTGATCATTATGCCCCCTCGCAGCTATAGCCCTGAAGTGAGTCTGACCACTTCCCGACCTCCCACCGAAACCCTGTCGGAAGCTAGTTGACGTCCCCCCTTTCTTTTTGAATGGAAGGAACTGTTCACCTCTACCTTTCTTTGGAAGCGGTGGCCTGCCTAAAAATTCCATATCCTTTCGTTTTCCTGCACCCCCATGACTTTGTTGGCCTTCTTCCATACAAGCCTCCAAGGTCTGTACTGCTTCAATCAGTTCCCTTGCTGTCTTGAATTGCAAAGTAATCAACCCCTGCTTCAATTCTTGTCGAAAGCCATCCCTTAACTTTTCTATCATGTGTTGTTCTGATGGAACATAATGTGGTGTGAATAGTGAGAGGTTATGAAATCGTCTCTCATACTCGAGTACTGACATTCCCTCCTATCTCAAGGTTAGGAATTCATGTTCCTTCATCTTCCGATGATATTTGGAGTAATATTGATTCTCAAACTCTATCTTGAAGTCATCCTAGGATAGGGTTTCTGTAGTCCTCCTCAACTAAACTGTCTCCCACCAAGTCATAGCACCATCTAATAGTAATTGAGTAGCACAATCTACCCGCAGATCATGTGGTATCTTAATTTGAATAATTGTTTTCTCCACCTTTCTAATCCATCTTCCCACCACTTCAGCATCATGTTCACCTGAGTAGGGTTCACAACCCATTTCTCTCATACTCTTTACCAAACGAACTAGATGTACCACGTCATTAGTAGATGTAGCTGCTTCTGAAACGGTTGGTATGATGGGTGCAGGTGGGGGTGCTAGCATAGGAGTGGCAGCATTAGCCATACCTTCCATTACTACTTTGACTAGCTGGGCTAAGAGCATCGGATCAACATAAGAAACAGATGGCCTTGCAGGTGTAGTCTAAGGGGGTTCCTCTACTCGTTCCCGTAGGGTTGACATGGTCGGCCGAACATCCCCAATTTGCCTTGGTGTCTGTCTAATTTAAGGCCCCGATGATTCTTCATGCCCTGCTTGAGTCGATACTACCGGTGCATGTGAAGCAGTATCTTTCAAAGGGCTCTCTTCTTGCCCCTCAGAAAAGTCTATATCTCTATTCCCCCTCTCTGCAGAGGTTAGATCTGTTCTAATCTCTTGACGGATACGTACCATCCTGCAATAAATTAATGAACATCAACAACCTCTTTTGAATTCTTCCCAGAACCCATACCAGGGCTCTGATACCAACTGTAACAGTCCGACTATACGACTTACTCAATGTTAAAAGATCCCAACATATCCTTTTTATTTGAGGGTAAATTTTTTTTTTCTACCAAAAATTCGGCAGAGTTTCGTTTGTATTTAGGACATCCCAAATTATCGACAAATATCAATTTACTCAATCAACCCATCATCACAAGGTCCCATAATTCCGGACCTTTCATCAAGCATCATAATTCAACACCTCATACAATCCACACAATATATATATCCTACGAGTAAGTTCAATATGAACATAGTCTACATATCCTAACATAAAATTTAAAAGAAAAGGAATACTAACATGTAAAGAAAGCATTTACAACATAATAAGTGTTCTTAAACATTTCAAAAGGGTTAATTACAAGATAACTCAAATACTACATTCTAAGCTGAACTTTTATAAAAAATACATCAAGGTTTACACAAAAGTATACTACATAAACGCGTTAATTCCCTTTTGTTTAAGTAAAATATTTACATAAGCTTGACAAAGTAGAGTCCTAAACTAATGATCTCCCTAGATATTTCATGGACCTGATACATAAATAAACATACCATTATGTTGATAAAGAATATATATATGCTCATATAATGTATACGAATGAAGTATTAATTTTTTATCGGATCCATAAGAATTCTAACAGAGAACTTATATATATTGCTTATAAATCTTTTAAACCCAATTAACACTCATTTGCATATTCTTAATTTGGATACTCTTATTTACTTGCGTGAACTGGGTGGCCTTGCAAAGTCTAATCTTGAAATTCATCTCCTGGCATTCCTATCACGGATGCCATTAGCCGAAGCTAATCTTGTAAATCATCTCCCGGGCAATCCTATCACGGATACCATTAGCCGAAGCTAATCTTGTAAATCATCTCTTGGCATTCCTATCACAGATGCCATTAGCCGAAGCTAATCTTGTAAATACACTAGGCTTTATTTACTTTGAACATGATATTTATTATAATTACATTCACCAGAAGAATTTTAAATTGTATAAGTGCAAGTAGGAGGGAAAATCACGCACCTGCTTCGCCTGTCTCGCGACCTCCCCTAACAGAAGATCCAATTCTGGTTGCTCCTCCTGAATCACAAAGAAGTTTTTGGTTATGATTCCTTCAAGCCGATATTATAAAGAATCCATATTCATCCATTACTCATATGTTACTTTCTATGCATGTTCATTTCCTCATAATAACATACATACATATATCATGTATATTTTCAGAGTTAGTATCTCAATGTGCAAGTGTTTGTATGACTCAATTATTTTATATTCTTATATATAGTATTCACGTGAAAGTCTACTGTTACTGTCTAACTTTGAACTGTTACTGTCTACACATTGAACTGTTACTGTCTACACATTCAACCGTTAATGTCCAACCGTTACTATCTAACTTTGAACTGTTATTGTCTACACATTGAACTGTTACTGTCCAACTGTTACTGTCTAACTTTGAACTGTTACTGTCCAACCGTTACTGTATAACTTTGAACTGTTATTGTCTACACATTGAACTGTTACTGTCCAAGTGTTACTATCTAACTTTGAACTGTTACTGTCTAGACATTTGAACTGTTACTGTCTGAACACTCATCAGATTTTTAACTATATCTAAAGTTCTAAAACTCCATTTTTAAGTGAGATTGATCTCGTTAGAAAGTTAAGACACGAGACTACTAGTTCTCTGAAGGAAGGAGAACCCAGTTCTGCCTCCAAGATAGTCAAAATTGCTCATCAACTAATTAGTCCTACTGCCCTACATAATCAGTCACGACTCAGTCTCGGTTGGTAACCCATAACTGGAGTTCTACATCTCCAAATTAAGCAAAACCAGTTTCATTGGTTATCTAACATTCAAATCTACAATTTCTATGAAGGAATCCGATCCTAATTCCCTCATCCTCCTACCTAAAATCTCATCGAAAGTCAGGAGACAAGTCTATTCCAGATTCGTCTCCCCCTCCCCTTCACACAATACTTTCATAAACTACATACCACACACATGAATTAACTTAATCTTAACAATAAGTACTTTTTCCCCAATTCATGTCTAAGAACCTTAACCTATAATTCAATATCAAGGCATCAATTCATTATCAGATTAAAAATGAATTTTTATGATCATTTTAGAACACCTTACCCAGTACGAATTAAGATTTTGATCTTCAACTAGTTGAAGATTTTTAACTCCCTCCTTTCTTTTCTTCTTGTTCGATTTCTTGGTAATCCCTTGCTCTCAAGTGTTTATCCCATCTATAAACCCTTAATCTTGGATGGGTTATTGAAATTTTAGTGTTTCTCTCTTGATTTCGCAAGAATGGGTATAAAACTCCCTATTTTCTCTCCTTATGGTTCTTGTAGATTTTTGGTGAGGAGAGAGTACTTATACTCTATATTTTCCCTTATTTTCATTTAGGCCCCCTTTTTCTTTAAGTGTATTATTCTCTTCAGTTAAATCCAACCCTCAACAGTACCGAGTTTATTATAATGTCTCGAATTATTTCACTCGGAAATTTATATTCAAAAATTTATGAATTCCTGTTTTTATTTAACCATATGCATGAATTTCTTCACTTTTATTTATTTATTTTTTTCTCAGGGTTTACATTATGCATACTGCTAAAACTTAGCTCCATGAAGTGTGGTTCAATGTTGTATGTGAGCTCAAAATTGTTTGGTTACGAAGCGTCGAGTCATTTCTGAAATCAAAATACTTTTAATCTTTTAGAATTGATTAGCTTTAATTTTGCATGTTGGAGTTTGATCAAAATATTATAGTCAACAATAAAATGTTAAATATCTTTTAATTTCATAACAACAAAAAGAAAGAGAAAATGCATATTTCATTAAAAAGATGATTTAATCCCAAAAAGATACATAATAGCAAAATTCTATAACAAAATTGTTGACAATACAACACCATAATGAGTTCGGCTTCTCCAGCAACATCCATGTCTTGTCATTGTTTATCAACCTTTGTTATACTCATGATGATCCAGTGACTATATGGTAGATGACATTATCATATGCAAACTCAACTTGCCTCTTGTTCACCAACTTCTGAACTTGATAATTGAAATTCTTGCAATTATTCATATCTCTCATCTTGATTATACCACATAAGGAATAATGGCTTAAGGCAATTGTTCTTGAGAGCATGGCAATTACAATGTTATGTCCAATTGTGCTCCTACCTTGGTAATAAAAGTAGGTCGAAATGGGAAGCATCCATGGAGTAAACCATTCTCTAATCACAACATATCAATGCTTATGGTCTTGAAGTTGAAAAATATTTTTCCATCAGCACAATGTCAGCATTGTAAAAGGACAAAGGACTTACATAAGGTTCTTTTTTTATTAAAACTCCTATGTTTATTGAATGACTTTTGTTCTAATGTCTTCCATTGTAACTCTCCATGATCCATACTTCTATGAAATCATTCTCCCTATCAATGCAGATCATGGCAAGTTTTTCTTCATATTTGACAAGCCTAATATCTTTGCTATCATTTCCCTTGAAGACTGGTGAAAGAAGTGGAAACAAGCAATAGCTCTCCCTCTTCACATCAAATGCAAATATGTTTCTCTTTCAAGTAAGCAAACAAAGTGAACCATTCATGAATACTTTTGTCACACAACAAAGGGACTCCTCTTGTGACAACTTTATCTTATCCAACAACTTTTATCTCCAAGTCTTTGAGTCAAACAACTTGACTCTAACGTAATGGTATATATAGAATTATTTATCATGCGGGCAAAACTTGGGTTTCAAAAATCTCATGATCTTGTACTGTAAAAGCTTTGATCTTTCAATCATCATGCTAAATTATATAGTATCATATCATGTCTTTGGATTTGAGATCTTTTGTCGTTGTTTGATAATAGGGTTGCCCACATAATAACATGAGCCATGGTATGCGTGGTAAAGTAACACTCTTTGATTTGTTGATGTCAGAATCTCCACATGGTCAGGAATGAAATCAAATGACATTTCAGGATGGGGCTTTGAAGTGTCAATTGAAACAAAGGAAATATGATATTCATTTTTAATCATGCTTTGAATAAAGAATCTAAAGACAATATTGGTTCTTTGGCTATGTAGCTTCATGAAAGTGAATTTATAAGTGAACTTATTGCACTCCATGGATAGAAGCTTAAATTTCCCAACAATCTCTATTGATGAATGCGTTAAAACTTCATAGATAACATCTGGCATAGGTCACGAGCTAAGTTCATGGTAAAGAAGAGGTTCTTGTTACAGGCTTGAAGAAAACCACAACGATGCTTCTAGATTGGAAGTCGAGCAAATCCTCCCCGACACCGTTAGATGTTAGCAACTCTTTATTTTTTAAGGGAAAACCAGATTTAGGGGACCTATAATTCAACCTGTGAGCATGTATGTTAAATGTATGAGCATGTTTTTATATGATGAACTCGCCTTTTAAGAGGTGATACATGGTCACCATGTTTTTATACAAGGCAAACCCTCTTGTATGATGAGTAAGAATTTTGATTCTTTTCCAAACTCTACAACAAAAATTTCTTGAGTGATAATCATTGTGTCACTCGTAAATTCTTAACTTAAGATGTTACATGAAGGGATTGCCTTTATGCTCAACATGTGGAGAGAGCATACATCCTAAAGGTAGGTTCTAATCCTTTTACATGAGATAGGGGGTAGGTTTACTACTTGGTCTCTAAAAAAGGTCTCATGTTGTCTTAGTGATCATCCTCGTGAAAGCAATATAGGGCTCAATAAGTAATGGGATGACACATATATCAATTATTACCAATCTAAGCACTCAACAAAGAGTTGGATGGTTTCACGAACTTAAACCCTGACTGAAAGTCATAGGATAAGCCTCTACTCCCCTAACTAACCTAAAGTTTCCATATGTGTGAATTTCGAAGCGATATATCACAAATAAACTAGTAATGCATGAAGACATTTATCTATATCCATCCTACATAAATGAACAAAACAAAACATGCTAAAGTGAAATAAGTAAACAAAGAAGTACGCCAAATGTGAAAATTTAAACACATAAAATCACATAACCACATAAAACACATAAAGCCTAGTCCAATCCTGTCAAAGAAGTATGCCAAATGTGAAAATTTAAACACATCAAATCACATAACCACATAAAACACACAAAGCTTAGTCCAATGTTGTCAAAAATAGAAATTCCTCAGTGGAGTTATCATTCTGTCGCACGTAGGCGCGTGGCGTAACAGGACGTCAGGATTAAGGAGTCGCCACCTAATTCTTTGGTTCAGGGTCACTAGAAAACTCAGATGTACTGATCTTATAAAAAAATCCAAGAGTAAAGGACTGGTTGTGGCTAGGGAAGGTATTAACATCCCTAATGCACCTTATCTGAGGTAACCTGTATTATGTGGTCTATATATGGTTTAAAGGTTTTGATGGGTTCCTAACCAATGGTCTGTCTATGGCTCAGAATAAAGATTTACTCCCATTAATAAATCTGGAATTTTGAATTTATTATGGGCTTGTACGCCCAGATATATGTTTATAGGAAGGGTCCATGTAGGTGCTCTAACAGGGTTCACCTATTCTGGAAGGCGAAAGTGTTTCCCACAACTCGTATATTGCGATGAAAAATACTTCCAATTAAAATTGGTAAATATTAAAAAAAAATTAAGAATTTTCTAGTGAACTTCTGATGTCTAAATATCAGCCTACTCGTAATAAGTCTAGTATTTATACCAGAATATTGACCATTAATTTTTAGAGAAAGAAAAAAAATAGATTTATTGAAATATTGGCCAAATCCTTAAAAAAATTTACAAACTTATTGTAAATTCAACAAAAAAGCAAATAAATACAAAACACATTTCTAAATCAAAGCTAAAACATTTTTTTTCTCTTTTTTATAAATAAAAATGCTATTTTTGTAAGGATTGAGCTATATGCAACAAGAAGAAATCATTTTTGTTCATATGAATTAAAACATTTTGTTCAAAAAAAACTTTTATCTTTTTATCATTCATTTAACACAAAATAAAATAAAATGCAAACACACACACATATTGTTTTATTATATTTTTACTCAAACACACCACAATTACATATTTACAAGCCATGAAAATTCAAAATTTAAAAATAAATTCAAACAAACTAAAAATTTTAAATTCACAACATAGTCCTTCCAAAAGTTGGAAACAAGTTGGAGAGATTGTTGGGAACCCAGAAAGCGTACTGGAAGATTCTAGGACTGCCAGAATAGTGGCGGAACATGGGTTTCATGTGTTGTCGCCATCAGCAGCGCGTAGGTTCATACGCTGTCATCGGGGAGGACCAAAAGTGGATGGATTGGGTAGATCTCTTCTTTTTCTTCATGTTTGTACCAGCGGTGAAGGATACCACCACCTACAAAACCAAGAAAAATCCACAAACAATTGATTTTATTTTTTTCTCAGATCTACCTCTCCTTCTCTACTATAACGTTTGTTCTTCTATTTTTCATATTTGCTCATCTCTATTTGCTGTAGACGAGGGTTATTATTGGTGGAGGGAGGCTGATAACGCTGCCATATAGAAGAAAGAAAAGAGGGTTATCATGGCTAACGATGGTGCTGCTACTTCTCTTCCATTGCTGGTGGCTTGTGGTTTGCGTGTGTAAGATGAAGAATGACTGCTACAAGTAAAAGCTGCCAGTGTGGGTTGTTGCCGAGGGAGCTTTGACTGATCAAGAGTTGTTGGTGCACGGTCACGGCTGGTGTTGTTTAGGGCTCACAGGTTTGTAGAGGAATAAGGTTGTTAGTTTCTATTGAAAGGGAGGAGAAAATAGCTAGTGAAAGTGCTGGTTTTTGACAACAACGGGAACAGAGCTATTATGGTTGTGGGCAAGGGCGTAGCCAGGAATTTCTTCTATCCTGGGCTAGAATACAAATACGTATAAATTATTTTTTAAGATTAATCATTAACTTATATATGTAAATTTATCAAGTTAACAATAAAGTTTCAATCCAAATACATAACACAAAATATAAATAAAATGAAATTTAAAGTACATAAAATTGAAAATAAAATACACTATCAAAGTTGCACCCTTCGATGTTTTGTAGAATAGAATTCATCTATGATCGAATCCGAATCAATATCTTCAACAAGCTCTCGTTCAATGTAAATCATTATAGAATACATTAAGAACCACTCTTCTATTTTTTTGCGAAACACAGTTTTAACATGTTTCATAGCTGAAGATGCTCGCTCTGTAGTGGCAGTGCAGGCAAAGTCAAAACAAGACGAATAAACTTGTCAATCAAATGATAGTGCTGTGACTTATTTGTTTCAGCTAATCCTCGACATAATTCAAAAATGATAGACATTAGGGGTGAGCAAAAAAACCGAAAAACTGAGAAAACCGGAAAAAAAAATAACTGAAAAAACTGAATCATGAAAAAAAACCGATTAAACCGATTAAAATTTTAAAAAAACCGACCGGTTTGGTTTCGGTTTTATAAGCCTAAAACTGAAAAAACTGAACCGAACCCAAACGGGAAAAAAACCGAGCCAAACCAGTTTTTGTCCTAAAAAACCGAACCGAACTGAAACTGGTCGGTTTGAACCGGTTTCGGTTCGGTTTAGGTTTTTTTTAAAAAAAAATTCGGTTTGGTTACTTTTTTTTTATAAAAACCGAACTGAACCGAAAATGATCACCCCTAGTAGACATATTCTGAAAGCTCTTATGATGAATCACATCAATCTAATAATGCTCTAGCTGAGATCTCAAATAATACATATCTTGTTCATTGAAATCTTTATGATAAAATTTCTTAGCAAACTTGGAAATAGCATCAGCTTTAAATGATTTAAAACTGTCATTGGGTTCTAAAGCAGAGCTAGGTACAATTTATATTTTTTTATTTGAATTATTTTATAGAATTGAAATTTGTTTTTAATTTCATACCCTTTCAATTTTTTAATTTATTAGATTTGATTTTCATTCTTTTGATTACTATTTATTTTATTTGAAATTATTTTTTACGATTTTATCCTCCATTTTTTATTGTTATGTTTTTAAACCTTGGCAAGTTTTTAATATATATATATATATATATATATATATATATATATATATATATATATATATATATATTATTTCTTACTTTAACATTGATCTGGGCTTCTTGGTTGAGTCTGAATATAGAATTTAACGAGTTGAGAATTTGGGACATTAACCTAGATTTAGGAGATTCGTCTGAGTTTATTTTTTTAAGTTCATGTTTTTTTTTTCAGTTACATCCTTCAACATTTAATTGAAGTTATTTTTTTAAAAGTATGGGAAAAAACTCAAAAATTAAGCTGTTTTTTTTTTAAAGTTTACTATGCAAGATAATTGAAATTTTTGTTAAAAATAATTTAGTGGTCGACAAAAAATATGATAGAACTCCATTTGCTTTTTGGTCTGTTAAAACCATTAAGTTTAATGGATATTTTATTTCCTAGCTTCTATTCTTGAAAGTATACTTCTTTAGTAACTGTGGATTTTTATGATTTTTTTTCTACCTGGGCTACAGCCCTCCTCAGCCCTGTAAATACCTCCGCCCTTGGTTGTGGGGTGCTTGGTGTCATTAGTGGTGAGGATGAAAAAAACTAGGGATGTAAGGTGTTTGGCAGTGAGAGCGCGCAAAGGGAAAAAAGAGGTGGTCTTATGTTGATGGTATCGTGGAGGTTTGGACCGTGTGAAAAGGGAAAGAGAGATGAGGCTTTTTGGTTTGTGCGTGTGTTTTTAGGGGAAGAAGGTTGTGGGTAGCCGGCGATGGGGAAGAAAAAATGAGAGTGAGGAGCAGTCAGTTTTTTGGTCTTCCCAGCGGCTAGGTTTAGGTTTATTTGGGCTTGAAGATGATGGGTCTCTTTTTTTTCTGTGGATGGGGGCTAGGGTTTTCTTGTGTGTGATCTGGTTTTTTTAAAAAGTTTTTTTTTTCCTTTTATTTTTTCCTCTTTTTTTTTCCTGTGGATGTGATCTTGTAAAAAATTTTGTCTTCTTCCCCTCAATTCCTTGGTCCCCGAACAATTTAAATTTTCTTTGGTCCTTCATTTTCACTTTTGATCCCTTTGCTTTTTTATTATATTTTGATTTTTTTTATTATTATTTTTTTAAAAAAGAGCAACACCATTGTTGACTCAAAAGCACATTAACAATTGAACGCGTTTGAAAGTAAACTTTTTATTTATTTTAAATTCTTCGGAAAAAACACTAAAAATAATTTAAATATGTAAAAAACATATATTTTTTGGAATTTTATTATTTTTTCTATTATTTGGTTTTAAAAATAAGTCAAAAATTAAATAGCAACTAGAATTAATTTTGTCACATCGTTTGTACTTGCATTTTACAGTTTGTCTCATTCAATTTCTTCTTCCTGGGTCGATGCCCGAGCATGGGGACAGACTGTAATTTTGTTGGCAATATGCCTACGCTGGTTCAAATCCAGCTCGGATTCACTAATCCACCATGAGAAAACCCAGAAAATGACATTCCATTTATTGTAGGGTTTTCCAGCAACAATAGTATAGCCTTTTTTTTTACCTCCTCCCAAAGAGAGGATCCGTGTCTGTAAATAGCCCCGTCTGCATTACTCCTTATTAGCCTGGTCCCTTCTCATTGGGCTTCTTAGCCTTCAGCATCCCCTTTCTCTTCTTCTTCTTAGCCTTCGGCTATCGGGGATTTGTGGTGGTGAAACGATAAGTTGTTGAATCAAAGATGAATCAATTTACATAAGCTTTTAGACATGTTTCTAAGACACGTTTTTTTAAAAAAAAGAAAGATTTTTGTATCCGTCTCCACCATTTGAATCCTTTTTAAATTATGATATGCAAAGAAGTTCTAGTGATAAGCTATGCTTTTAGGTTAGACTTATGTTTTAAAAGCGTTTTTTAAAAATTTTAAAATTTTTTTATTTTTTATTTGCTTCAAATTAATAATTTTTGGTGTTTTTAGTTCATTTTGATGCGCTGATGTTAAAAATAATTTTTAAAAATATATATATATATATATATTTGATGTACTTTCGAATGAAAAGCACTTTGAAAAGCAACTGCAACCACACTCCCAAACACAAGTGTCCAAGAGCATGTTAGGAGATCTATTTATACTGAAATTTTAATAAAAATTTAATTTTTTTATTTAAAATTAATTTTTTTTATATTTTTATATCGTTGTAAAGTGCTGATATTAAAAATAAAAAATATATTATTTTGATATATTTTCGAGTTAAAAGTGTTTTAAAAAACAATCACTACCACACTCTTAAACATCTCCTAAAAAAATTCTTTTTTTAACGTTGTAAGTAAAACATAACATAAATAAAACAATGTATTTATAAAAAATATTTTTTTATGTTTTTTTATATAATTTATAATTTAAAATAATAACGTGAGGAACAAATTTATGTACCAAACCAAATCTAAAACAAATTGTTTTTTTAATTAAATAGCAAATATATAATTTGTTTTGCTAATGATTCAATTCATTTTAAATTTTGACATTAAATATGTTGTAGATATGTTTATGAACCAGATAAATAAAATAATATCCTTGAAGAAGCTCGTACATGTCAAACACATAGTTTGTCAAAAAAAATCATATTTTTAAATCTAATTTTTAGATTTGGTACGAGCTTGGAAGATTCTACAAATTCAATGTATATAAACAATACAACTCTGAAAAATCTTCAAATTAGGTCTAAAAATATTGTTTTAATTAATTTTTTTTTTCTAGGCAATTGATGTGTATTTTTTCTCTCACTAAATTATTAAATTAAAATCTTTTAAAAAAATATTAATAATTTTCTCTATCTATTCCTCCCCAGGTAAAAACTACAATTTTTAAGATTGAAAACTTGAATTTCTATCCGTCCAAAACTTCAACTTATAATTTATACCGTGGCCAACAGAATTTTTAAGCCCACAAATAAATAGCAATATGTAGCCCAATTATGGTTGGGCCAGTTACACAAGTAAAATAATTTATCGTTTCTTGATATAAATGTGTGTGTACGTGTCAAGGATACATAGGCCGTTCATTTATATATATAACTGTATAAAAGCAGCTAAGTCATACTAAAGGCAACATAATCAAGATGATTCTCAAGGATCGACCGTTGTTCCACAAAATCAAGCCAATAATACAAGAGAAAATAAATAAAGATGGGCATGGAATTGCATTTTGGAGCCTTCATCCCCTTCTTCTTGATTTCTTGATTTGGAAGTCTTTGACTTGTAGAAATACTCTCATTTATTTTTTATTAATTAGTTTTTTTTTATTTAGAACGATAATTTAATGTATTTATGATATACCGCGTCGGCTTTAATATACTTTTTTAATTATGTTTTGCTTGAAAAGATATCAAAATTGATTTTTTTTATATGATTTAAATGTGTTATTGTTAAAAAAATATAAAAAATATATTTTTAATTGAAAGCATTATAAATCATATTATTAAATATATATTTGTTTCTTAACCGAGTATAATTACCAATATACTTATACATTGCTTTGGCAGCTGCTCTCGCTTCGTGGCTTGCAGCGCCTGAATCGAATGCTCGCAAGGTAGCCTCGTGTCCCTCTCATTGTTGTGAAGAGACTGGACTGTTCGGGGTTTAGCAGCTTTGAAAGTCCGAAATCTGAGATTTTATAGTGTAAATTTTCGTGCAAGAGAATGTTCTCTGGCTTCACATCACAATGTATAATCTTGTGCTCACAAGAACTACGCAAGTAAGCAAGTCCCCTTTCTGTTCCGAGAGCGATTTCAAACCTTTCTTGCCTTCGTTCATGTACTCGTATATCAGAAACCTCCGTCTCCCTTGTGTACAAAAGCCTTTCAATTTAACAAGATTGACATGAGTACTTCCAATAATCGGAATTTCGGTGGAGAATTCCTTCTTTCCTTGCACACCTACATTGGTAATCTTCTTGACTGCCACAATGGTTTTGTCAGGCAGAGTTCCTTTGTATACAGTTCCGAAGCCTCCACTTCCGATTTGAGCTCTAAAATTTTCTGTTGCAGCCACAAGGTCTTCATAATTAAACCTCACTGGCAAACCGGGGATAGAAATTATCTCAAGGTCGGACAAAGAAGAATCACCATGGCTAGCAGTTCCAGATAGTCTATTCCTTCTCCAATAAATGAATCCTAAAGCAATAACGATAATCAAAACGATCCCAAATGAAGGCAATAGAACCAAACCTGCAATTGGAAACTTTTTAGCTTCATCCTGGTTGTTTGCATCCGGGTTTGCCATCGAAGATACAACCAGAGTCTTTTTGTTGCCTAAACGATCGCGGTTGGAGTTAAAGACTGCCATGATAGACCCTAAAGGGTTTCCAAGAACATAACAAGAACCAGAAGAATTTCCATAAAGGATGCCTAAACAAGATCAATTCCTCGAGCAAAGATCTTGGCAAGCTAACAAACTTGTATCGCGTTTTGCAGGAGCCATCAAAGCATTCGCCAAAATAGTCCATTCCATTGCCTAACTTGACATAAAAAACAGAAGAATCAAATTCTGTTCTATTATTGCAACCTGAGGACAAAGCAAGTGAAGCATCCCTTGGCGTGCTGCCACCTTCCGAGAAAGGATCACCATGGAAATTTGGTGGACAAGGGCATCTTCCTGAAGTGCATAACCCCATTTTGTTACAAATGAAAGGAATCTGACAATCATCAGAAGGACTTTTAAATTCTTAAACCCGATTTTGATCAACATATCTGCTAACACTAAACTTCCCATCAGACCCTATCTTAGCAAGTCTAAAATCTACAGGACCCTAACCAAGGTTAATCACAATAGTTGATTTATCACTTCCCAGCAAAAACAAACCGGTACCGTTCAAGGCCAAAAATGAGACAGGCAATTTAGAATCCTGGAAAGCTTTTGGCTCCATTGATAACTTCCAATAACTCATTCCATTCCATTTCAAAACAGCATCATCACCAGTAACTACAAGCCTGTAGTCACCCTCAGACCTGTCATTCTTCACTCTTATCACTGTCCAATGATGTCCCAGCAGCCAAAATCTGTCCCATGACCATAGTATCAGTTGGATGGTCAAAACTCTCCCATAAAGAAACAATATTCCTGTAAAGTAACACAAGATTTCCTGAATCCTGAAGCTCCATAACAGAAACCTGAGAACTTGACCATACAACAGTTGTTGTACCAGAATTGTCAGTAGTATTGATGGCAAGACCATTTGTAGACAAGTACAACTTATAATAATCGGAAATGGGGTGGTTCCTGTTTGCTGTCCAAATGATAGCACGGGACCCATCATGAGTGATGAAGAAATAATACTTTGAAGTTTCTTCTTTGAAATTGGATATGGAGGCTGTGAATTTGCCATTAGAAGAGCTCAAGAAAACACCAGAGTTGTCGATGAATTGGGAATGTGAAGCAGTGAACGGTGGTTCAATGGTTTGATTACTGATGGGGCCTGAGATGCAAAGATAAGGAAAGAGTTGAGAAGAAAAGAAGAGAAACAAGGAGGAGGGGGAGCCCATAAAGAAAGAGAGAAAAGAGGAACAAAAGAAAAGATTATATTATGGAGTTTAAGGTTTGATTTTCATTTGTTTTCTTTTTGAAGTGTTAGCAAATTTTAAGATTTGTGAGTTCACATTTGACAAAAGAAAAGATTACTACTTACAGTCTTACACGACGTTTTTAATTACATCTCTTGCAGGAGGCAAGCCTCTTGGGATGAGCAAGTTTGAATCTGGCTAGATTATACTTGCTAAGAAAAATGATATTTTTTTTTATGACTATAACACAAAAAACTATAAATTAATTTTGAGGCATCAAGAAAATTCTTTTTTAAAAAAAAAAATTTGACAGCAGATTATACCTGCCAAGAAAAATCCTTTTATTTTTTTTACTATAACACAAAACATTATAAATTATTTCGGGTCCTAAGAAAAATCCTTTTTTTATTGGTGTAGTTGTTAAGAAAAATGTTATTTTTTTGAGTTGACTATACCACAAAACAAGGGTGGAGGCATGTTAAAAGCTTGGGTGGGCTATGACCCAGGTCAAGATTTTATCAATATTTTTTGACTAGTTTTATGTAAAAAAAAATCATAATTCTCGATTGATTTATCAAAAAAATTCTGAAAAATTACGTGGAGTCTTCCAATATGATGTTTTAGTTTGGGTTAAAATTTCAGAATTTTTGGAGAAATTCAAAATTTTGATAAAAAATCACAATTTGACCAGTTTTACGTTATTGGGTGTAATTTTCAATTTGACCATCAGATTGAGCTGAAATTTTACGAGGAATCTTAAAATATATTGAATAAAATCTGGTTAAAATTTAAGAATGAACAAAGCTTAGTAATGCTAACAAAAAAAAAGGACCATCAAATAAAAACAAAATAACTCATTAAAGGTAAAATAGTTATTTGCCATTAAAAAATAAAATAAATCAGCTCTTTCTTCCTTTTATATGTTGCCGACTGGGCAGAAGCAGAATAGGAAAAGAAAGAAAAGAAAAGGCGAGAGAGAAAGAGAAAAAAGTAAGGGAAAAACAAAAAAAAATCCAAGGACAAAAAATAAGAAAAGTGAGAGAATAACCTTGTAAACTTACAAAGTCCAACTTATAAAACACTAATCTAAAAAAGAATCAAGTGAAGGAAGAAGGAATTGAGAGAGGGGAAAAATTTTAATTACTTTGTTTTTTAGTTGACATGAGATTGTTATTTTATCCCGGTTGAGGGGTTGTTACAATATCGATTTAGATTCGATTATAGATGAATTATATTCCACAAAACATCGAAGGATATAACTTCAATAGTGAGTTTATTTTTACTTTCACTTCAATTTTATGTACTTTCAAATTTATTTTTTTATATTTTGGGTAATGTATTTAAATTAAAACTTTACTGTTAACTTTAAAAATTCATGTACATGAGTTAATAATTGATCTTAAAAAAATTATATATTTATTTAATAGCCCAGGGCAAGAAAAATTCACGGCTCCGCCCTTGCCACAAAATATTAGAAAAAAATATTTTTGAGGCATTGATTCAAATTGTAAATAAACTTGATCCCAATATTTTCATTTTTGGTTTAAATCTAAATGAAAAGTGTTGGAAAAAGAATTATAAATATACGAGTTATATATGATAGTTTACTTAATCTCTGGTTGAAAAGTTTAATTATTTTAACGTAGAAATCGATCAAAGGATACATCCACCTCCACAGAAAGAAAGTCAGAAATGAGTGTTTGAAAAGAAACATGAAGATTGGAATTGAATAACACAACACTTGAAGGGGTTAGAATTTACAGGCCAGGAGCCGTGCAGGTTGTTATTATCATAGTTTTGAAACTCGGACCGGCCCGGCGGGTCGAACCGGGACCCGGTGGGTCGACTCGGAACCCGGGCAAACCTGGCTGAGACCCAGTCTTTTTTTTATATACATAGCCATGAAACGACGTCATTTTGGCCTTTTAAAAGGCCAAAACGATGAAGACCAACGCTGCAGAATTGTAGACGCCATACAGAGATAACCTAACTAAAGAAAAGCAATTTCAATCCATAGCTCCTGTGCCCGTAATACGTCTCCACCTCAAACACAGCGTCCCCTCTGTCAATGGGCTCTACCCTTATCGGCAGCCTCTTGTAGTGATCCCACTTGTTCCCTCCAATTCATCGAGCTTAGACAACCCCTGCCTCGACACAACGTATAACTCGCTGGTGACCAGGTGAGACTTGGTAGCGTTTGGAAGGTTGAGAAGGAATGGGACCCTATAGTGCCCACAGACAAGCAGGTAGTTGTCAATGGTTCTGTAGATTCCATTGAAGACAGCATCCTCGATTAAGATCAGATCCTGCATCAAGACACGATTGCTATTGTTTTCTGTTTCGATGCCCATGTGTTTTCTCTTTCTCTTTATGATTTTCTTTTCCTCTTTACATTGTTGTTGTTTTCTTGTTATATGCAGAAGCACTTATTTGTGGTTGAAAAGCGAATTGACGAGAGGGATAAAAGAGGGGAATTGTATTATAGAAGACTTCTATCAGAAGTCTTTATTTGATTTGTCAAAAACACGAGTCTCTGACCGTGATTTTTTTTTTGGTTGACCCGGGTCAACCCATCTGACCCGTGACCTGATCATTAGACCGGGTCGACCATCGAGTTGGGTTTCAAAACTATGGTTATTATCATTCAAAAAGCATAAGAAAATATTAATTTCGACTAGAGTAGGGTAGAGCATGGAGCACATGGGTGGTGCTGAAGGCCAACATTATTTTATGCAAACAAGGAAAGTTTGACTATTGTTTCTGGTTCACATCGTTGAGATTTCTGTGTCTCCACTACAAATTGCATAAAACATTATATATAGAATAAACTAGTGTTTTCAATGCATATCAATACAAAATATTATTTATTTTAATAATTTATTTATTTATTTATTTTATACTTTAATATTTAGTTTATTGGAGATTAGATTTCATAATTTGTTATGGTTTGCTTTATACTTGATTAGCTCGATTTCATAACTAGTATCACGAGTTTAACATGTCAACTTGGTTGACTCAAGTTTTTTTTATATTTTGTTTAATTGATATTTGTTTTTTCAATTTCATCCTTCAACAATGAGTTGATTTGGAATTAAGCGTCATGATTTATTTTGGTTTGCTTTCTATGAGTTTCTCTTGGTCTTATGACTCGAGTCACTAGTTTGACAAGTTAACCTAGTTGACTCGAGTTTTTTTTATCTTTTTTTAATTGATATTTTTTCAATTTCATCCTTCAATATGAAGTTGATTATGGATTAGGCTTCATGATTTATTTTAGTTTGTTTTCCATGAGGCTATCCCGGTCTTGTGACTCGATTAACCCGAATAGACTTAGGTCGTTTTATTGTGTTCTATTTTTAGATTGAATTTTTTTAAAAAAAATTCCAACCTTCAACGATAGATTTATTGAAAATTAGGCTTCATAGTTTTTTTATTTGCTTCTATATGGTTATCATAGTCTCATAACCTTAATTGCAGGTTTGACAGGTTAACTCGAGTTGAATCAAGTCAGTCTTTTGCTTACTTTTTATGAAGTTATCCTGATCTCATTATCCGGGTCACGGTTTGGCAGCTTAACTCAGGTCAAAAAAAATTTCAATTCCATTCTCCAACATTAGGTTTATTGGGAATTGAGCTTTATAATTTATTTTGATTTGTTTTATATGAAATTGTCATGATCTTATGATCCAGGTCGAGAATTTAATAGGTTAATTCAGGTTTGCCCTAATTGATTCAATATGTTTCTGTTACTACTACTGCTAGTACTCAATATGTTTCATACTACTACTATTGTTATAAGTACTACTACTACTACTATTTTTATTTTTATCATTATTATTATTATTACTACTACTACTATTATAACCACTATTACTATTATTATAAGAAACTATTATTACTATTATTATTACTATTAAATAGTATTATTATTAGTATTGTTATCATTGTTACAATTAATAGCATTATTATTAGCACCATCACCCCGCTATTATTATTATTATTATTATTATTATTATTATTATTATCCCTACTAGCCTTATTGTTATCCATTATCATCAATACTATACCTATTATTATAATTATAATTATTACTAGTGCTTTATCATTATCACTATCACTATCACTGTCATAATTACTATTATTAACATTATTATTATTGTTTTGTTATTGTTCTTATTATTACTTTTACCGCTACGACCACTACTACTAACTACCATCACCACTACCACCACCACTACTACTAACTACTGCTACTACTACTAACTACTACTATTATTAACTACTACCACTACCACCATCACGACCACCACCACCACTAACTACTCCTATTACCACGACCACCACCACCACTACAATTACCACCACTACTACCACGACGACGACGACAACAACCACCACCACCACTGTTACTACTAACTACTATTACTACTACTATTACAATCTACTACAATTATTATCATTATTATTGGTTTTATCATTACTATTACTATTATTACGTAATACTATTATTATTTTAATTATAATTATTATAACCATTATCACCATTATTATTATTATTATTATTATCATCATCATCATCACCACTTTTACTATCATAATAAACTATTATTATTACCACCATTATTAACATTATCATCACTATTAGTAGAATTATTAATAATATACTACTACTACTATTACTACTGCTACTGCTGCTGCTACTATCTTATTATTATTATTATTATCATCATCATCACCACTTTTACTATCATAATAAACTATTATTATTACCACCATTATTAACATTATCATCACTATTAGTAGAATTATTAATAATATACTACTACTGCTACCGCTACTACTGCTACTGCTACCACTGCTACCACCGCCACTACTACTACTACTATTGAGATAACAAAAATCATAACTACTACTACTACTACTACTACTGCTACTGCTACTACTATTGAGATAACAAAAATCATAAACTTGATTTGAAGGATACAAATAAAAACTATAAAAATTTTGTCAAAAGAGCAAAGGAAACAAATAAGAAATCAAACGAAAAAGGACCAAATTGAAATAAATATTATTACTATTAAAAAAATCATAAATTTTATTTGAAGGATAAAATTAAAAACCATAAAAGCTTTGACAAAAAAGCCAAGGAAAAAAAATAAGAAATCAAAAGTAAAAAGATCGAATTGAAAAACATCATATACACAAATAGAATTGAAGGACTAAATTGAAAAAAAAAACTTTAACAAAAGAGAAAAGGACTAAAATAAAAAATCAAAACTAAGAGGATGGATTTTGAAACACCAATAAAAATTTGGGATCGATTTAGTTTTTTGGGGGTATGAGAGAGAAATGAAGGGAAAAATAGATAAAGGACCACCAGCAATAAAACCAGATATTTTTAAATGACATGTGCCACCTATAAAGGAAGAAGACACGACAAAGAACAAAATAACATGACAGAAGCATATTTTTTACCGATGGGAGACGCCGCACGCGCTGCCCAAAATGTGCGGCGCCAACAACTTTTTCAACTAAAAAAATAATAATGAAATGGTAAATTATGTTATCACCACTGAAAAACCCAGCAGTTACAAAAAAAAAATGAAAATACAAATTTACCTCTGTAACAATGGCTTAAATTTTTTTAACTCCAATGTTAAATTTATAATTTTATTGTATATCAAAATGTAAAATGCCCGAAAAGACCCTTGATGAGAGTTAAATAATTTTTTGCTTTTAAGAGTATCAAATTCATTTTATTGTGCATAAACATGATAAAAAGAAAATAAAACCCCTAAACAATTATCAAATGACAAATTGACAAAAGAAAAATACCTTTTTAACCCTAAAAAGGCAACATTCTGAAAATTTTATAAGGGAAAAATTGTCATTTTACTATTACAATCCATAGTAAACAAAAACATATCTACAGTGAAAATGCTACACGTTTTAGCTTTTCTTTTAATGTAAACCTTTTTTAAATCACATTGGATCTAATATGTAATAAAAGAAAATTTGTTATATAAATTCAAACAAAACCAACTAAAAACTAAAATCTCGGTATGCCACAACATTAAAAAGAAATATGAATATTTTATTTGGTATACAAATGAGATTATTTTTTTATTCAACGCTAAAGGTTATTTTAGAACTCGTGTGTGTTAATTAAAATTATATTTTTTTATCTAATAATTTTAAAATTGCACTATCAACATGATTAATTCCTTTTGATATTGTATTTGAGATGAACAAATAATATTAAATCTAAGTAGGAAATGAGTTAGATATAAGATTTTTGGACACATGAAATGCGTTATAAATAGTTATTAATATTTTCTAATTAAATCCTTAAGATTAATTAGAAAGAGATGATTCTTCACTATTTTTAAACATATATTATATTAAGAATACCACTTAATATAAAAAAATATAAATAAACAAACTACAAAGAAAAAATAAATAAATCTTTTAAAACATAGATTTGAAACCTATCTAGTCCATGACCTCAGTTATAAGTTCGAATGGTCAATCCACATGTGAATCTATTTCTGTCCAAAACAATTTTGTTTTGAATAATTTTTTTTTTAAAAAAAAATGATATCATTTACAAAAAAAAAAAATTCACTAGGTTTCACTCAAGTAATAAGGTGACACCCAAAAAGAAATTTAACTTGATTCAAATCCCAGATGGGCAAGTTAATGGATCATCCTATAAGCCCGATAGGTTTATAACCAAGTTCTGAAGGGATTTTTTTTGTAAAATTAGCACACTAACTGAAAAATTGGTGAAATAGCACTGTTTGAAAAAGATTTGGTGAAATAGCCTATTTTGACATTGTCGTACTTCTGACTTAAAATATCGCGCTTCTGAAGTGCAACATCAATTAAAATTTAAACTTAGATCGAAGAACACATAATAGACGTATAACTAAACACCTTCTCTCCCAACCAATCGGCGCCCTCACTTTCTCTCTACAAAAACCATCAAACACCTTCATCTAACCCTTAAAACAATCACAATTCAAACACTCTTTAGAGGTCTGTAAGCATCATTAAATGTTTTTATGAGCAAAATCAACTGATCTATTTGTTGCTGCTACCACCACCACCATTGCTGCTACCACTCAAACCTTTTTCTAATCCTACAAGCAAGGTAAACATGTTATATTGCTATAAATTTATGTTTTGTTAGTTGAAATGAAATAATTCTTAATGTTGAATTTAGGGTTTATGATGAATTTAGTTAAATTAGTGTGAAATTAGTGTGAAATTAGTTAAGAATATAATCAATTAGTGTTGACTTGATATAGTTAAACATTAAAATAAGTTAAATTAATTATTAGAAAAATATTTTCATTAATTATGTGTTGCGTTTAATTGATGTTAAGTTGTCAAATTAGGGATTTTGTGTGTATTGTTGGAATCAACTAATAATATAATTAACTACACTTGATGATTTCATAGACGTGAGCTTAATCACGGTAAAATTATGACAAAATAAATGTTTCGTTAAATTATTGATAAGTTAATGAATTTGATATTTTTTTAATTATATTAATTTGTTATTAATTTAATGCAATTTAGAATTAAAATATCATGAATTATGTTTATTTTATGGTGAATTTGTTTTAACGTTAAATTTTGAAAATCTGATTGTATTTGATATGAATTTTGTCAATTAGTGTTAGAAATGCAATTTAGTTACAATTGCGTTCAAATGACCAAAATTCATTTTTTTTAATAGAATGTGTAACAGCCCGGCTATACGACTTAATCAATGTTAAAAGATCCCAACATATTCTCTTAATTTGAGGGTAATTTTTTTTTTAAATCTACCTAAAAATTCGGCAGAGTTTCATTTGTATTTAGGACATCTCAAGTTATCGACTACTATCACTTTATTCAATCAATCCATCATCATAAGGTACCATAATTTCGGATCTTATATCAATCATCATAATTCAACACCTCATACAATCCACACAATATATATCCTACGAGTAAGTTCAATATGAACATAACCCACATATCATATCATAAAATTTAAAAGAAAAAGGAATACTAACATGCAAAAAAAGCATTATAACATAATAAGTGTTCTTAAACATTTCAAAAGGGTTAATTATAAGATAACTAAAGTACTACATGCTAAGCTGAACTTTTATAAAAACATCAAGGTTTACACAAAAGCATATTACATAAACGCGTTAATTCCTTTTTGTTTAAGTTAAATATTTACATAAGCTTGACAAGATAGAGTCCTAAATTAATGACCTCCCTAGATATTTGATAGACCTGTTACATAAATAAACATACCATTATATTGATAAAAGAAATATATATATATACATATATATATATATATATATATACATACATATATGCGCTCATGTAATGTATATTAAAGAAGTATTAATTTTCTATCGGATCCATAAGAATTCTAACGGACAACTTATATTTTGCTTATAAATCTTTTAAACCCAATTAACACATTTTTATATTCTTAATTTGAATACTCTTATTTACTTGCATGAATTGGGTGACCTTGCAAAGTCTAATCTTGTAATCCATTTCCCAGCAATCCTATCACGGATGTCATTAGCCGAAGCTAATCTTGTAATTCATCTCCCAGCAATCCTATTACGGATGTCATTAGCCGAAGCTAATCTTGTACATACGCTAGAATTTATTTACATTGAACACGATACTTTTTGTAATTACATTCACCAAAAGAATTTTAAATTGTATAAGTGCAAAAAGGAGGGAAAATCACGCACCTGCTCCGCTTGTCTCGTGACCTCCCCTAATAGAAGGAAGTTTTTGGTTATGTTCCTTCAAGTCGATATTATAGAGAATCCATATTCATTCATTACTCATATGTTACTTTCTATGCATGTTCAATACTGCCTTTCATCCGCAGACTGATGGCCAATCTGAGAGAGTTATTCAAATCTTAGAGGATTTACTAAGGGCATGTGCTTTGGAATTTGGTGGAAACTGGGAGGAGCACCTGTCACTAGTAGAATTCACATATAACAACAGTTATCAGTCAACAATTGGAATGGCCCCATTTGAAGCTCTTTATGGCAGAAAGTGTAGAACACCCTTATGCTGGGAAGAAGTTGGGGACATAAAGTTGTATAGGGCAGAACTAATACAAATCACTACTGAAAAAGTGAGGATTATCAAGGATCGAATGAAGGTGGCTCAGGATAGACAGAATAAGTATGCAGATATTAGAAGAAGACCACTTGAATTTTGTCCTAGAGATAAAGTATTCTTAAAGGTAGCTTCATGGAAGCACATGTTGAGATTCGGCATGAAGGGGAAGTTAGCTCTGAGGTTCATCGGACCATTTGAAATCCAAAAACATATCGGACCTGTAGCATATGAAATAAACTTGCCCTCACAATTGGCCAAAGTTCACAATGTATTCCATGTTTCTTTGCTGCGAAAAGCCGATGTAGACCCTTCGAGAGTGTTACCTCAAGTGCCAATGGAAGTAAAAGAAGACTTAACACTTGAGGTGAGATCGATAAAGATTCTCGATTGGGGCGAGAAAGAACTTCATAATAAGAAAGTTCCCATCATCAAAGTCTTATGGTGAAGCTCACAAATCGAGGAAGAGACATGGGAGAGAGAATCAGAAATGAGATGAAAATTCCTGACTTGTTTATAAACTCAGGTACAATACTCAAATTTCGAGGACAAAATTTCTATTAGGAGGGGAGAATGTAAACCCCGGAAAAAATAAAAAAATAAATAAATAAAGGTTGCTTAAATTGAAAACTAACTACATGATAAATAAAAGTGAAGAAATTCATGCGTATGGTTAAATAAAAGACAGGAATTCAGAAATTTTTTAATATAATTTCCGGGCAAAATAATTCGAGACATTATAATAAGCCTGGTAATGTTGAGGGTTGGATTTAATTGAATAGAATAATACACTTAAAGGAAATTAGGCCTAATTGCAAATAAGGGAAATTATAAAGTATAATACTCTCTCCTCACCAAAAATCTGCAGGAACCATAAGGAGAGAAAATAGGAAGTTTTATACCCATTCTTGCAAAATCAAGAGAGAAACACTAAAATTTCAAGAACCAATCCAATATTAAGAGTTTATAGATGGGATAAACACTTATGAGCAAGGGATTAACAAGAAATTGAACAAGAAGAAAAGAAAGGAGGGAGTTGAACATCTTCAACTGGTTGAAGATCAAAATCTTAATTCGACCGGGTAAGGTATTCTAAACATGATCTTAAAAATTCATTTCAAATTCGATAATGAATTGATGCCTTGATATTGAATTATATAATAGGGTTCCTAGACATGAATTGGGAAAAAAGTACTTATTGTTAAAATTAAGTTAATTCATGTGTGGTATGTAGTTTATGAAAGTATTGTGTGAAGGGAAGGGGGTGACAAATCTGGATAGACTTGTCTCCTGACTTTTGATGAGATTTCGGATAGGAGGATGAGGGAATTAGGGTCGGGTTCCTTCATAGAAATTGTAGATTTGGATGTTAGCTAACCAACGAAACTGGTTTTGCTCAATTTGGAGATGTAGAACTTCAGTTATGGGTTACCAACCAAGACTGGGTCGTGATTGATTCTGTAGGGCACTAGGACTGATTAGTTGATGAGCAATTTTGACTATCTTGGAGGCAGAACTGGGTTCTCCTTCCTTCATAGAACTTGTAGCCTCGTGTCTTAGCTTTCCAACGAGATCAATCTCACTTAAAATGGAGTTCTAGAACTCTAGATATAGTTAAAAATCTTATGAGTGTTCAGACAGCAACAGTTGGACAGTAACGGTTCAATGTCTAGACAGCAACGGTTGGACAGTAACAGTTCAATGTCTAGACAATAACAGTGGACTTTCACGTGAATATTATATGTAAGAATATAAAAGAATTGAGTCATACGAACACTTGCACATTGAGATACTAACTTTAAAAATATACATGATATATGTATGTTTGTTATTATGAGGAGCATGAACAGCACCTGAGACAGACACTACAGACTCTAAGGAACCGCCAGTTGTATGCCAAGTTGGATAAATGTGACTTTTGGTTAAAAGAACTTACCTTTTTAGGGCATGTAGTGTCTTTATAAGGCATTTTTGTGAACCCTTAAAAGGTGGAAGCAGTTCTGAGATGGGAAAGGCCTACTACGATAACGGAAGTTCGTAGTTTTCTTGGATTGGCAGGATATTATAGAAGGTTTATCGAAGGGTTATTTATGTTATGTCATTATAGTGGCACCATTATTCATGATGTGAAAACAGTAGTATAACATACAATGATGGAAGTAGTTTGTTGTTAAATGGTAATTTAGGCATGTAATATGAAGAAATGAAAGAAACCATTAGTCATAGACTTTGATGGAATTATAATGATATTTATGTTGAAATAACTTGGAGGTGTCAGATTGGTAAACATTAGTATTATCATGTACCAATTATATGTAATGAAAGTTTTAAGACAATGATTGACTCTTTCATTCAAAGTGATTTGAACATGGTATTGTATGTGAGTAGTCGACCAAAAGTTATGTATGTCCTAACTTCTGTTGGTCCTTCATATTCAATTAGTAGAGGTAAAAACAATTTATTGTCAATGATTTGCTGCAAAGGATTAATGATACTATGTTTAACAAGTCATTTGTTAATCAATATAGATTTGACTATTTTGAGCCTAACAACAATGAGGATAATGTATGTTAGACCTTAATGTGATGGTGAATGATGATGATGATGTTAATAACAATGTTGATGATGATGTTAATGATGAAATCCTACCATTTGTTCCTGAATTTAGGGATGCTTCTGGGTCTAGTTTTGTTGTTTCTAATGATTGGGCACTAAGTCATAGACATATGCTAGGAGGGTCCGAGTTAGAGGTTGGATAAACATTTAGTAGTAAAAATAAATTGATTAATATTGTTAAACGATGACACATTACACATTTACTTGAATACCGAGTCCAACAGTTTAACTCTATATTTGTTCAATTACAATGTGTGCAAGCACCTGAATGTAAGTGGTATTTGCGTGGTGGGTATTATAAAAGGTCAGATTCATTTGAGATAGCAAAGTTAAAAGGATCGCACATATGTGTTTTGATATTTGTCAAAACAAACCATTATCAGTTTGATGCAAATTTTATTACTAATGCTATATCAACTCTTGTAATGAATAAACTTTTAATCATAATTGCAAGCTTATAAGATGAAATAAAATTGCATTACAAGTTAAAATTTTATAAGATAAAGCATGAATTGCAAAACAGCAGGTCATTGAGCATTTTTTTAGTTCACACGAGGAATCTTTTGAAAAATTACCTAGGTTGTTGTTGACAATAAAATAATCAAATCCTGGAACAATCATTGATTGGACATATAAAGGAAATCTTGATGATAGTACAATGATTTTTACACATGTGTTTTTGTAACATTCCTAATTATTACCAAGAATATTTACAAGCAATTTTTTTTAAAAAAAACAAATGTATACTTAAAATTTCACCAAAATTTATGACAAAATTTTGACAGAGTTTCTCCTATAACAGGAAATCTCAAGTTATCAACTAAACCTGTTTCACATTCCAACACAATTTTATTTACCTGATCCAATAATCGTGGATCATTTTCCACATCAATTAATGTTTCTCAAAACAACTTTATCCATACAAATATATATTCAGCAATTATACACACACACACACACACACACACACACACACAAGAATTACTTTTGCATGTAATCTAGTTGTTTTGAATCATTTAATTGATTATTCTTAATTAACATATCATATGTTGCATTCTTTTCAGGATCATCACATTTATGTCAAGAGTAGATTACTTCTACATCTTTTGATTATATAAGCTAGATCCAGAATATGTATTTGAACTATAATATTATTTTGCTTAGCATATAAACATAAATACTCATATTTTGTGATTGTAATTATCTAGCCTAAATGCACTCTAACACTTATATATGTTGTATTTAATGTCAATTTCTTAAGGATATGGAATTATTGTACTATATATATATATATGGTTTATCTAAAATATATCCATATCAATGACTGTTATGGTTATCATTAGTCTCTCAATCCGGGAGCAACAAGTCAAATCTCGAATAATACCGATATCAATAAATTCTATTGATATTATTAGTCTCTCAATTTCAAAAACGACTAATCAAATTTCAATTAATATTGATATCAATAAACTCTATTAATATCATTAGTCTCCTAATTTTGAGAATGACTAATCAAGTTTGGAAAGTATTGATATCAATAAAATATATTGATACCATTAGTCTCCCAATTCCAAGAATAACTAACCAAGTTTAGAAAATTTTAATATCAATAAATTATATTGATATCATTAGTCTTCCAATTCCGGGAACAACTAATTAAATCTCAATTAATATCGATATCAATAAACTCTATTGATATCATTAGTCTCCCAATTCTGGGAACGACTAATCAAATCTCAATTAATGCCAATATCAATAAATTATATTAATATCATTAGTCTCTCAATTTTGGGAATGACTAATAAAGTTTGGAAAGTGTCGATATCAATAAATTATATTGATATCATCAGTCCCCTAATTCCAGGAACGACTAATCAAATCTCAATTAATGCTAATATCAATAAACTCTTTAGGAATGACTAATCAAGTTTGGAAAGTGTCGATATCAATAACCTCTACTAATATAATTAGTCTCCCAATTTCAGAACGACTAATAAAATATCAATTAATGTTGATATCAATAAATTATATTGATATAACTAGTCTTCTAATTTCAGGAACGACTAATCAAATCTCAATTAATGTCGATATCAATAAACTTTATTGATATAATTAGTCTCCTAATTTCAGGAACGACTAATCAAATATCAATTAATGTTGATATCAATAAATTATATTGATATAACTAGTCTCCCAATTTCAGGAATGACTAATCAAATATCAATTAATGCCGATATCAATAAATTATATTGATATCATTAGTCTTCCAATTCTAGAAACGACTAATCAAGTTCAGAAAGTGCCGATATCAATAAATTATATTGATATCATTAGTTTTCCAATCTCAAGAATGACTCATCAAGTTTGGATCTCCTTCGATTATTATTTTTTTATTATTTTCTTTCATCATCTCCAAACCAATTACTCTTGATATCAAATATAATTGTAATAATTTTTCATTTCATAATTAAAAAATGTCTTAAATAATTATGCTATAGGTTACAGACCTACCTATAATACGTGATGTCCAACTCTTGCTCCGGACTCCGGACTCCGGACTATAGCCTGCTTACAATAGTATTCACTGCCATCACAGGATAATTCCATCATTATTAACCATTTTTCTTCTCCACTAAAATCATCGAATCATTACACAATTTTTCTTGAATTAACACTCCAATTTTTATTTCTTGAAATCATACATACACCTATATTTTTGTTTCAATATTAAAAATTCTATATCAATTAAACCCAAATTAATTCAAACATATTTTCTATGATAATTTCACACATCATCTATATACCTTTCCTCTTTTCCCCTTTTTTGGCCTATTAGTCGGCATGTTCAATAAATGGAAATGTGAGTCCCTTTTTGTTCTCTTTTGATTCTTCTTCATTAATTATCATCATTTAGGTATTAATACAATCTATAACACAATTAAAAATACAAATTTTGAAAACTATTTTCCCTATCTATGCATCATATAATACAAAACATCTAATAACATAATAAAATCATGCTAAAAACTGAAATTGAGCTTTGATTATTGTTCATTACTTTTTAATCATGAAATTTTAGAAGATGAATAGCAAGGAAACTAGTCCTTCCTTCACCCCTCTTTCTCTTCCTTCCTCCCCCCCCCCAAACCATCCCTCCTAGTTCTTTTTTCTTTGATTTTTCATTCAATTCCCTAGCTAAAACTCCTTCTAGCCCCCCTTTGATCTTTATTTTCAAGTGTATTCTTGCAACTTTTAAGGAAAATTTGAAGAATTTTGGACAAAATCTCCCCTTCTTTCTTTTCCTATAGTGGTCAGCCACTGTTGGCTTCTTTTAGAAGCCAAAAGTGCATTTATACTCCCCATCTACCCATATTTACTATTTTGCCCTTCATTTTTAATTTTAGGTGTTTTTCTTTTAACCGATTATTTGTCTTGTCAACGTTCTTAAAAATAAATCATGTTCAAGGGTTTTAGTCCAAAAAACATCATTTCTAAAATAATTATCACTATTATATATATATATATATATATATATATATTATCATTTATAAAATTTTAATTTTATCTGGGGTTTACATTCTCCCTTATTACAAGAATTCTTTATTTTTTATTCTCTCTCCCAAGTTTGCTCTTCAACTTGAGAGCTTCTCCATAATATCTTAACTACGGGTATCCTTTTGTTTCTTAGTTCCTTCTTGCTATGATCCATAATTTGTATTGGCTTCATTTCCAGTGTTAAATCCTTTTGAATTTCTACAAGAACTTGTGGTAACACCCGAGAGGGGTAATACATGAAAAACATCATGTATCTTGGACAAGTGCATGGTAACACCAATCTATAACAACTAGTCCAATCCTTTCTATAATTTCAAAAGGCCCTATATATCTTGTCACTATCTTTCCTTTCATTCTAATCTGGATGATATTCCTCCATGTTGCCACCTTTAAGAAGACTTTATTTCCTACCTGGAATTCCAAGAACCTTCTTCGATTATCCGCATAACTCTTTTGCCCATTCTGGTCTTCCTTCATTCTATCTTTAATAATCTTTATTTTATCAGTAGTAATCTATACCAGCCCATGACAAATACGCTTTTGATCTCTTATTTCCTCCCAATAAACTAGATTCTGACATCTCCTACCATATAACGCTTTATACGGTGTCATTCTTATGGTATCCTGATAGTTGTTGTTATACGTTAATTTCACCAAGGATAATAGATCCTCCCAATGACCATCAAATTCCAACACACATGCTCTTAAAAGATCCTCGAGAGTCTGTATGGTCCTTTTAGATTGGTCATTTGTTTGAGGATGAAATGCAATGCTTAGATTTAAATTAATTCCCAAGGTCCGCTGTAAACTTGGCCATAACCTTGATGTGAACCTCAGGTAGAACCTCAATTGATACTTCAACTTCTTTAACTGGGGATAACCCAAATAGTTCCTCCAGAAATACATTAGGAAATTCCCTCATTATTGGGATACTAGCCAGCTCCAATCTCCATTCCCTTTTTAATTTTCAAATATGAGCCAAATAGGCAGGACACCCATTTCGAATAAGCTTCTCAGTTGTCATGATCGAAATCATGCAAGTGAGAATCACTTTTCTTTCTCCTCTAAACATCACTTGCTCTCCCCCTCTAGTTGGATAGCCACCATTTTGGTGAAACAATCCATTTGCGCTCGATGTATGCTCAACCAATCCATACCCAAGATCAAATCAAAACCATGTAAGTTTAGAGGCATTAAATCTACCATTAACTCACCTCCCCCAATATAAAGTCTAACCCCTTTATATGTATTTTCTATATCTACATTCTATCCTAAATGTACTAATAGTCACTCTCATTTCTATTTTACTAGGCAAAACATGCAAGTTGTTTACAATTCGCCAAGATATAAAAGAATGACTCGCTTTAGGATCAAATAAAGCATAAACATGCATTGATTATAACTGTAATATACCTGTCATAACATCATGTACAACTCTCACATCCATCTGAGTCATATGGTATACTTTGTCTTGGGTCATTTCCTCCTAAAACCTAGGTTGGTCCCGATTAGCATTCGCCCCTAACAGAGCAGGTCTCACTGGTCTATCAACTATTACAGAGTGTTGTTGACTAGGTAGTTCTCCTTTGGCCCTGAGTACCCTTAGTAGTACGATGAGGACAATCCTTCATCCTATGACCTGACTCTCCACAATAATAACATCTTATGCCTAGGAACTAGCAGTCCCTCCATCTATGTCCCTCTTCCCAACATATATAACACCTCTTAAGCAAAGTTGTGCAGTATTTAGGGTGCCTCTGATTGCATCTATTACATAACAGATACATAGATCTTCTTTGCTCGGTAGACCCCCTCATCGTACTCACCCCTTAACGGGCCTGACCACCAGAGAATCCTTCACCACTACTCTGCATGGACCCCCTTAACTTCCTTTGGAATAAAGTTTCCTCTTTTCCTCAAAAACTATCAAAATGATTGCCCACATTTTCCTTTTTTCAAAAAATAAGGTCTACTAGTAGAAAACACAAATTCCTTTCTCTTAGACCTTGTTATTTGTCCAGGTTTAACTCCCTAACTCTTTTTATCCCTTATCACCCTCTTCATAGCTTGGCCAACCTGTACCGATTCTCATACTATATGAAACGACATAGCTATCGACATCATCTTCAGTTCTGGTATGAGCCCATCATGAAATCTCTCCATCCGATGATGTTATGAAGAAAGATATTCTAAAGTAAAGACGAATAAATCTTGTAATCTCTTCTCTTATTCCAACACGATCATATCCTGTTGTCTCAAATCCAAAAACTCACACTCCTTATCCTTTTGATGTTGCTAAGAATAATAACAATCCTCAAACTCTTATTTGAAATCCTTCCACATTAATACTTCTTCCAATCTCCTTTCCCTGATCGTCTCCCACTAAGAAACTAAGAATGGGCACTCTTTGCTAATAATTGGGTAGCACAATCAACCCGAAGCTCTTATAGTACTGACATCTGATTCAACACTTTTCCCCATTTTTCTCACCCGATGTCCAACAACTTTGAAATCGTTTTCCCCTGAATATGTCATACAACTCATTTCCCTTATTCCTTTTACCTAGTGTACCAAGGTGACCATTTTCTCTACTTTAGGTGCAGCACTAAATGCTCCAGCTACCCTTGCTGCTATCGCTTTAATTAAATGCTCCAAGAAGACAAGGTTAGAATAAGGTGCTAGTGCGACAACCGACGCCATTGGTAGGGGTCCATCTGGCTTCCCCTATTCATGACTCATCCCATGCATTGCTACCTTTGCTTGACAGGAATTAGCATCCTTCTAATATCCTATCGCTTCATCCCTTTCGAAGTGTACTAATACTGTGACATGTAGGAAACGATATCTGCCAATGGATTTTCCTCCCCACCATCATCTTCATGGAGTATAGTATGCTCCCTTCCTTGAGACAAGGACAATTTAGTCCTGGTTCCTTGTTTGGTATGAACCATCCTGAAACACGTTTTCAATTTCATATTAGTGTCTCATTCCACGAAACATTTTACCAATGCTTTGATACCAAATGTAACGTTCCCAATAATTATCAGGAATATTTACAAGCAATTGTTTTTTTTTTAAAAAAAACAAATGTATACTTAAAATTTCACCAAAATTTCAAACGAAATTTTGACAAATTTTCCCTTTACGACTAGTTAAGCTGACATGGAGTTTATGTATCATAATGAGATGCACAGAAAAATGAGATATTTACAGATATCATAGTTTTGAAACATGGACCGGCCCGGCGGGTCGACCCGGGACCCGGGCATGGGATCAGTCCGAGTCTAAGCAAAAACCCGCCTGGGAGTTGGCCCGGTGAAACCCGGCCGACCCGAGTAAACCCGCTGAGACCCGACCTCTTTTTTTTTATATATATGCATAGAGGTCAAACGACAAAGATGAACGATGCACTGATGCAGAATTGCTGCAATTGCAAATAGAGAAAACCTAATTAAAAAAAAGCAATTTCAATCGCGAAGAGCAGCGGAGCAGAAGACTCTTGATCCCTTCAATAAGGTTAGACTCTTGTTTCTCTTCACGAATCTCCTTCTTTCACTCTCTCTTTTCTTTATTCTTTGCCTTTTTTTGAACTCGCAGTTCTTGATTGGGCATCGATTCACAATTCTTGATTAGGCATCGATTCCCAGTTCTTGATCTCTGCAACGTTTCATTCGTAGTTCACACCCACAGGTATGTTTCTATGTTATTTTCTTGATCTCTACCTTATTTTTCTTGATTCAACAAGCACGTTCTCTTTTCTTCATAACCTACATATTAGTTAAGCTGCATAGTTTATTGAAGCAATGAAGACGTGTATAAAATGGATTAGGAACTAGTGAAGAAATTGATAAACAACTAAGAGAACGTGCTTGTTGTGAGAAATTAGAAACTCCTCAGTACTGCTTCATCAATTTTTCTTAGTTGATTTTAAATTTATTTTATGATATTTCTCTGTTTTTGCATTTCTTTAAATATGTTTATAGTTCTTCCTTGTTGTGTCCTTAATTGTGTAGTTGCCTAAGATTGGCTTCCAAATTCAATGCTTGTGGAAATATATCTATCACAGAATGTCTTTTTGTTATATGATTAGAATAAATTGCTTTATAGCAGTAATGAGATTTAATTGCAACAATTTATAACCTTTATATTGATACGATTACTTAACTAAGGATATCGACCTGGTACCAGAAAAGATGTACTTAATCCTCTTGCAAAATATTGTTTTAAACCATGGGGTGATCATTTACCTTTTACATTTAAATTTGTTGAGCGAAATCTTAGAATTGCAGACATCACGATTGGCTTCCTTAAAAATGGTCAAGGAGGTATGGATGAATGTAAAGAAGCTTTTTGCATCTCCACCAACAGATGGGAGAGTGTTTTTCAATGCCGATCTAAATTGGTCATTTGGTGCAACCTCAGGAGCCTCTGACTTTCTGACGGTTGGATTGCATGAATTGGGGCATGCTTTGGGGCTTGCTCATTCCTCGGTTAAGGGTGCTGTTATGTGGCCATATACTGGCATGAATGAAACTAGGGTTCTGTAAGACGATGATGTTCATGGAATTGAAGCTTTGTATGGTGTCAAGTGATCGTTGAGGAGCACTGAGCGCTGAGCATGTCTTATAATTATAAATGCATCGGTATTAGTTAGGTGTTTTATATAGGTGTTTTTTTTTGGGTTGACCCGGATTAACCCGGGTCAATCCATCTGACCCGTGACCCGATCACTAGACCGGGTCGGGTTTCAAAACTATGACAGAGATGCATCCCGTGTTTACAAATGGATACCTGAATATCACAAGTCGGGTCATTAATCCGGATCTCGAGCAGGTTCCACCACATGGATACATGTAGTACGAGCAACATGCCTATCGAATTCAAAATCTCATAAGTAATCAAATATTTTCATAATTATGAAATGTTAAATGTTGGGTTCTATGTATTGATATTTTAATTTAACTTTAATGTTTTATTAATATTAGGTTGGTTTCATGCTATGGAAGGGTCGAGAGGTCGCATCTTATCTTTTTAATACTAATAAAGAAAGCAAAGTTCACATTGTCGCGTCCTGATGGTTAAATGTTTACCGCACTAAACTCGATATCTTTGGAGAGTGGTTGACTGTTGATGATGTCGTGGTAAAAGACGAGACCATTTAGGCAGGTGTAGGAGCTGGATCCAATCGTGCTACTAATGAACCTAAATCATCTAGTAGATGATATAAACGTAGATAGATAAATGATTTATGTTTTTATATTTTGGGATTACTTGAATATTAGATATGATGAATTATTTTTGATTCATTTAAAATGTATATATGTGTTTTTTATTTTTTGCATTCCTGTGGTTACTTGTTGTTATGAAATGTGAGAATTTGTTGAGTTTAGTTAGAATTTATTGATTAAGGTTATTGTGGATTTTTGCGGGCCTTTTTAAGTGAGATGAAATTTTGGATATAATTCATATATAGAGGAAACTCTGTTCAAATTTTGTTAAAATTATAATTTTTTTAACTCTCTAAAATCATAAAGTAAATTAAATTTCAGGTTAACAAAGACTATGATTTTATAAACCTTTTCAGGCTAAAAACACAAAAATTTTCCAAAACTGGACAATAGCCAAAATGATTGTATATTTTCTCAAACACAATCAGACTGTTTTGACAATTATCCAACTGTTTTTCTAAAATATCTAACTATTTCTAAAATAATCTGTTAATAAATATCGCAGTTCTAAACCTACACATTAATTATAATTTTGTCATGGGTCACAATAATGATATCTAGGCGGATTTAAAATGTGACTCTATTGAAATATCATGCTTATAAATATAATATCCTTAAACTTTATTATTTCGCTGAAGTTTTTTTATCCTGTATTATTTCGTTTTTTTTCTTGCTAATTAGACAATTTATCCTATAATTTTGGGTTCCCCGAAGAAGGGACTAGGGACAGCATGTGCAACATTCGAAAAACGAACGTGCCAAGTTTCATCTTTCTTTCGGTACCTTCGAAACCACAGGAAGAAACAATAAATAATCAATAAAAAGAGAATAACAGAGAGTCAAGAACCACCCCTCTCTCTCTCTCTCTCTCTCTTGATTTACATTCCTCTAATCCAGTTCTCCTTGTAAGCTCCCTCTCTCTACACTCTCTCTTTTTTTTCCTTCCTGTTTCTCTTCTTCTTCTTGACTGATTTTGCTCAAAATTTAGTGGCGGGAACCTGATTTTGGTGCATTGTTAGTTTTTTTTATTTTATTTTTTTGGTTATGCAAATGGTTTTTTCCTGTTTTGTTCCGGGGCAGTGAAATAAGAGAAAATAAATCATTTTATAGTTTTTAAATAAATATTGGCAAATGAGTTCTGTTTTTTTTTCGTTAAAAAAAATCTGAGTAATAAAGTGAAAGTGAAGGTGCATAAATTCTAGGGTTTCTTCTGTCTTAGTATGGTGGGTTTCTATTTATTGCAAAACAAGCGTGATTGTAATGTTTTGGATCAATGCGACAATTTTTTTTTCCTGTTATGCATTTGTTAGAATTGAGTGACTTAATGTGCCCTCTCGTTTCTAGGGTTTCTATGTGAAAAAACTTATTGTTTTGGACAGTTTAGTTAGAATTGGACATGAAAGGAGCTTACTTTAAGGGGAATGTGTTAAAAAATGTCAACTTTTGCTGTATCTTGAATTTATTTGATCTGGGTTTTCATTTTTTTGTATTATGAAATAAGGAAATGAAAAATTTGATTCAAAGAATGTATTGTGATTCAAAGAATGTATTTCAGTTGATTATCTTTAGCTCTTGATTGGTTAACAATCTTTCATGTTGCAATAATTTGACATTATTTTGTGTTATTGCGTAGGTGGTTGCTTATGGTGTATTTTTGTGCAGTTACTGAAGTTTTGACATTGGGACATAGCGAGATTTTGTGGTTTCTGATCTGGGTGGGTTCCAACAATGCCATTATTAAAGAAAAAGCCGTTTACTTTGCTGGAACCTCCTAAGGATTTGGAGCCCAATGAGCTTGTATACCAAGTTCGGTTCACAAAAGAGATATTCCGAGATTATGAGTATCCTTCTTTCAAAATTCTGCAAAGTTATTGTATGAAATTTTTAATTGGATTTGCATTATGAGTTATTTCATTTTTACAGTTTCTAATAGGCCCAAGAAAACTCTGTTTAGTGGAGGTCTTCTTCGGGATATTGAATAATAGAATCCACATCTTTGTTATTTTAGTTTTCTTGTTTCTTTTCTGCAGCCAAATGGATACTACTAGTAGTTTGTTTTCCATAGTTTGGATTAGGGTATCCTCGAACAAGATAAAGGGTCAAAAGAGATTTCTTTAGTTCGAATTCTTATGGCTGAATGAATTATTTCGATTTGGTAGGCTAACCCATTTTCTCTAATCTAGTATCTAGAAGAACTACTGCTTCTAATGGAAGCAAGCAAAACTCTGTTGGTTGGAGGCCTTTTAGGTATTGGCATCTTGTATGATTTAAGATGCGCTGCCAGTTGGTTTTTTTTTTTCCTTAGCTTGAATCAGAGTATATTTGAACCGGATAAACTTGTATCGCCAAAGATTTTGGACATGTAAAGTTAGTGGAAAAGGTAACTTGACTTATGAAGAGGCATTAGTTTCTGAAAAACATGCAGCTGAGAAGGTTCCAGAGATACCCAAAGAGCTCATGACCCCTGCACTGCGCACCATTCATTTTAGTAAGAACTAACTATCTGATGTATTAATATGGATCTTTTTTTCTTTTTTTTACTTCTATTGATCTGTTCTTTTACCTCTCTGTCCTTTGTATCTGCTGCACATAATTGATTACTTTGCTGATGCTCATACAATAAGGATTTCTTTTGGACCCCCAAATGCTCCATGTTGAATATTTGGCACATGATTTACTGTACAATTATGCCTTTTCTTGATCTGTGTGGAAACGGATATATAGGTTGGCATGTTTGACATAATGGAGACATAGGTACGTGTTGATATGCATCAGCTGATATTCATATTTTTTCTTTATTTGTACAATTTTATGTTCAACAATGTTTTAGAATCCTATTTGCAGATTATATGTTTGAATCTTTTATGATTGTTGAAAGTCTCGCCTGCGTGACTTTCATATGTTGAAAGGCTAGTGTTACAGACCCAAGGGAAAACGGTTGCAATTGCAATCCATGATGTACCGTAATCCATTATTTCAAAGCTCTAGTTTGGCAGTTTACCTGCCAAAAGAACGTGGACACATTGGACAGCATGTCAGTAACATGATGTATAATTTTGTCGTATTTTAATTAATTTTCTGCAATGCCAACATTTCATATACCATTTAAGGTTCAATGCATAAACTTTTCTCTTCTCAAATGGTTCAACTTTTAAGGGAAAACTTGGGCATCTTGACTTGGAAAGAGCCCTTATTTTCATGTCATGACATCTCAGAGGTCAAGAAGGGATAGATGGTGATTCTTCTCATTACAATGCGAGGGTGGATGCTGGTGCTGGAGACTTTTAAGTATTCATACTAGTTTTGAAAATACCTTAAATTTGACATATCTGATAGCACAATGCAGCATTGGTGGCACATCTTATTTTTGCATCTTGCAAAGCAGGCCTCCAAGTTGCATATAGTAGCCTGCATAGCAGGTATCTTTACTAGATTTTATGGAGATGAGGTTTAGGCATATTTTAACTAATCTCCTCGTATATACCAGTGGATTGGGTCAATATGTAGGTTGCCTTTAGTAGCATGTAATTGAATAAGCCAATAGCTACATTGATCAGAGTACTCGAGGAAGTTGACAATTTTTTGGTCTTCATTTGCTATATTTGTCAATCTGAACCCAAATGGTGTGACCTGGAATTTGATGTTTTCAAATTGTTGTTGCAGTATCCTGGGATATTTAAAGTTGTAGCCTTCATATTCTTGAATGATTATGACCGATCCAGTCCTACTAATTTATTCCATATTCCTGAACTGGGAATTGCTGATGCCTGAACTTGCGCTTCTCTTTCTGAATGCTCTCTACTCCACTTTTCACGAGTAGAGTAAGAGCTAGTCAATGTGGAACATATTATTCTAACTGATGGTATACTGTCGGCATGGATTAAGTTTTCTACTAAACAAGCTATTCCACATTGAATTGCAAGACTAGTCATAGAGTGTCTTAAAAGATCATCCATCATCATAGTTGATACTATGCAAGTATTTTCATAATGTTACTTAATATAATGTGACAGTAACCTTTGATTCCATTACATCATTCCCTTGGTGCATATAACATGTGTTTGCAGATGATGATACTTATTTGATATTCTTTACCGTTTCCAATGAACTAACCTCTTTGCTCAAGTCATCAAATTGCTAGAAGTAAAAAAATACACATTATAGAAAGCATGCTGCTCACGCCATGGCCCACCCAACCCCGTTTAAATGAAATAAGGAAATAGTTGTCTGCATAAAGTTCATTCTATGAATGCTTGGCTAAGGATAAGCTTTTTGGTGAGATATGTAATTACAAATCTGTTTTCATATGCACTTTTATCATTGTACTGTACACATCAACAAACTTAGAATTTTTATACGAGTTATTGTTACTCTCAATTATAATCTTGTTCCTTCCTTTCAAAGTAGGTGGTTTGTCACTTTTCAATGTATTAGCGCAATAAAACAAATTTGAAATGGAAGTTTTTCATTGAATATGATCTGAATTACATGTAAGAGAAAATCAAAAAGTGGTATGCATGCTTATTGTTTATTGTAAATCCAACTATTGGCTTTGGGTCTCTCTGAATGCCTGTTCAGCTTTTACTTTTATCCACACAATCTATGTTTCTGTATTCACAGGCCAATTGTTTCTCAGGTATGCTTTCGTTAAAAGATCTTGCAGACACGATAGCAGCAAAGTTGCAGGAACATTTGTTTGTAGGGGCAGAATTGCATGGAAAGAGAAAGAAAGGTGATCTCTGCCCTTGCAAGATATTAAAGGTTTTGGAGGACAGTACTGTTAAAACAAAATATGAGGTAGCATGGCTTGATAGGAATAAAAAAGTTACAGAAACTGCAGTAGTGAACCGAGATGATCTGATATGGAAGAAATCCCCTTTCAGTAGGAACAGTTTGAAGCCTTTTATTCGGAAATCTACACGCCAAAGTTTTCCTTGGGTGCTTCATGATAAACTGGCAGAAAAATATCGAATATCAATGGATCCACCGCAAGATCTAAAAGGCATAGTTTTCATTCAGGATGGAGCAGTTTATAATAAAAGAAAGAAAGATGCAATGGTAAATATACTGTAACATTTGTTTGGTCTTTCGAGTTCATCACATATCATGTTGGCTTATATGCATCATGTCCAGGAGGTAAAAGACTCTGGAAAACTTAAGAAGAAAAAAGTAGAAGCCGAGGAAGCTGAGGCCACCAAGAAAGGTAGGTTAAAAATATAGAAGCAACCTAATTCTTTTTTAAATTTAGTCTGACTTTTATTTATTCTACAATATGCTATTTATATTTTTTATATATTTTTTGTCTCTTTTATTGAGGGTAGGAAACTTGAGCAGAAATCTTGCTGTTAAAATTCCCTTAAGGTCATGCATATCAAATAAATCATCACTTGACCATTTCTTTTATTGCTGTATTTTAACTTTCAGAAGATAATCATCAAAAGGAAGAGCCTATCAAGTATCCAATTGATGATCTTTTGGTGCAGCCTGAAACAGATGATCCAGTCTTTACAGTCCGCCCTTTGCCTTCTAGAGACTTTAATGTTCCGATGGATGGTGTTGGGGATCTTCTAATGGTTTGGGATTTTTTATCCTCCTTTAGTAAGCTGTTGCACTTGTGGCCGTTCTCTCTTGAAGATTTTGAAAATGCCATTTGCCGTAAGGGTAGCAATGTGAATCTCATTGTCGAAACACATTCTTCTCTTATTCGGTTACTAAAAAGTGAGAAAGATGAATGTTTTTCAGCTGTTCAGAAAAGAACCCGAGCATTGAAGGTAAAGTGCAGCAATTCCCTTGCTATTCTGGAAATTAATTCTGTTTAAAACTGGATTTCCTCATTAGCTACAAAATTTTGTTTCTCCTTGCTCTTCTGTGGAGCTTCTCTGTACCACGCCTTCATTGTGCTAGCTGTTGATGACCTCTGTTTTTTGTTTTTTTTTTTTTGTTTTCTAACAGATAACATTAACTAATTGGACAGACTATCTGTGTGATTTCTTAGAGATCATCAACATCGGTGATTTATCCACTCACATAACAACAATTAAGCGGGGGCACTATGGCCTTCTCGATGCTCAAGTCAAATTAGGAATCTTAAGAGAATTGGTTAATCAAGTCCTTGAAACAGATATCGCAAGGGAGAAGTTGGCTGGGTATGTTGAAGAGCGGCAGGTACTCTTATCAATGAAGAGGGGGGAAGCACTGGAGGAGGGCAGGAAAAAAAGAGAAGAAAAAGAATGGTTGAAGGCCAAGTCTGTTGATAATGGAGCAACGAATGGGCATGGTGTGGATAGCACAGGAAACAATCAACCTGTGTTGTCAAATGGGAATCACATTGGTCAGAACGGGCAGATTGCAAAAAACAAGGGAGAAGCCTTTTCAACCAGACCAAACCATGCATCAAACAGGTTGCAATTTTTTTCATTTTTGCATGTCAGTGCACAAGCTCACACACTTACACATGGAAATGGACACAAGAATAATTGTAAACATGGCTAATGCTTATTACAATTTGGACCGTGACAGTAGGCATTTGGAGATTGAATCAAAGAAAACAGGCAAGAAGAAGAATATGGGTGTGGAAAGCCAAGCAGAAAAGGGGATAGATTTAACCAAAAAAGAAGCATCACTACTGCTGAGGGATGAAAAAATTGCTGCATCAACATGGAGCATCAAAGAGCGAAGGGTTATTTATCTTTTACTGTCCTTGTCCCTTGTGTATGTCTGCATGTGTTTATGCTTGCTCATATTGCCGTGCTCATTTTTCTTTTTTTGGTTTGACATTGTATGATACCACAGAGAGCATATTTTGAACGTGAGCTAGAGAAACGAATCCTGCACACCAACCCTCTGGGTAAAGACCGAGATTATAACAGGTATTGGTGGTTCAAGCGTGATGGGAGGGTTTTTGTTGAGAGTTCTGACTCCAAGCTTTGGGGCTGTTATTGTTGCAAGGAAGAGGTAGCGGCTCTGAATAACTTTTATCCATCCACTCTTGTTTTCGTTTCTTTTCTCCCATTTGAATGAATCAGACTGGGCACTTTTGAACAGATTGATGCATTGATGGGCTCACTAAACCCCAAGGGTGAGAGAGAGAGGGCTCTTCAAAAGCAGGTGGAGAAATTCTACAGTAGAATTTGGTGAGTGATTGTTGAATGCGTTTAGAAACAATATTTGTTTTTATCTGGAAAATGGTCCCTAGTTGAAACCTATGATCACTCGTTATTGAATGGTCCAACAGTCCCTGTTGCGGCTCTTCAACTGATTGTCATAGAATATTAGCTGATATTTAGCCACTTGCATAAGAATGGTGCTATATCCAATTTGCAACAGAACAAAAATAGCCGGCGACTTTTCTTTTTGAATTCAAACTCCTGAATTACATGCCATGGAATGAAATAGCTTTTTAGACCCTTTCTGCCAATGTTGTGTAAGGCTTAGGACTTTTTGTTCTTTAATGTTGAAGAAATTAGCTTGCTAACAGCACTGCCATGCAATTTTTTTCTTTCTTCATTTGTGCCTAACCTATAAACTTTTCTTCAATCTTGTTACCAGCTTGGAACTCCAGAAGAGGTCAAAAGATTTGGCTACCAAAATTGCATTGGAGGAAGCTGTGCATAGGAGATCTACACGTGTCCGTGCTCTACCAAGAGAGAATCCTGCTAATGCTTTTCTCAATTATGTTAACAGGTGGAAAGAAGACTGACACAGTTTTACGATTATATTCAAAGGCTCAATCTCTGGTCGAGTTTAGCTTAGGTCCTATACAAATATTTTAAGGTCGGAATGTGGGATATGTGAGAGTAAGAGATTTTTACTATGTTATCGGCAATTCATTATTTTGTTGGTCGGAATCTTGGGGCGATGAGTGAGGTAGGAGTAATGACAGGGACAGGGGCAGTGGCCATAAAGAGAACATGGACGGGAGAGTATTTTTTTGTCCATTCCCTCTTAACATTTGACAATCTTGTATCGACACTAGCCTCAATTTTTGTAAATGGCATGGTTTACCTTGTTAAGACAGTTCTTTCTCTATTCATTGTTTTATGCTTTGTATTTAAATATTTCTGTTATTTTCTCTAGGAGTAGTAGTGTACCCTTATTAATTTGTATTTTTCTTTTTTTGGTAATTTACATCGTAATGTCAAAAGCAGGTGGCCATTGACAACTTCTGAGAGTCTCAGACAACTAGCGAACCAGAGAGCAACTAGTCTCAACAGCCTCATGCCATCCATTTCATGATTCTCAGACTTGCGCATATGAAGTTTAGCTTCCATTTGTTCTTAAGATAAAGTTCTAAAATTTCTTTGGGTTTTTAGCCCCTTTTAAGGTGCATCCTAATATCTTCTTGAACCTGTTCAGTTAATTCAAAATCTGAAAATTTCATTAATATTTCACCCGAAAATCAAGTGTCATTTATTGGACTTATCTCAAATGATCTGTTAAGCGAAACAAATTAAATGAACTATTTAATATTGTTCTACAAAAATTAATTCAAAATACAATTGAATATTTGTATTTTCTTCAGGCTGCCTCCAATAGATTATAGAAATAACGATGGCATGGGAGGAAGTTTCCATAGGAACAGAGAGCTTGTTCAGGGCTCCTCTCTTTGGTCTTTAGTCTCTATTTAACAGGCGAATTAAGGAGTTCAAATTCAATATCCCAATATTGGTTGCTCTTCAACACAGGTAATCTCTTTAAGTAATTGAAACTAAAAACAGATCTTCCAGGAGATGAGATTGTGGACTTGTTAAAAGAAGACCAAGTTTTCCTTCTATATACTGACGTTTTGCCTATACAGCAACGTTCCCAACTTTCCAAGTTAACTGACCCGTGTGGCAAGCAGTCATGGTCGTACACGTTGCTCCCTTTTGTCATAAGGCAATTTCTAAAACAATGACCATCAACCTGCAAAAGAAAAGATTGAACGAGAGAGAATGAAAACTAGAAAAGTTTGATCTTCTCCTTTAGAGGCAGATCCACTATGGATCTATTATAATTTCCCCCTTCTTTAAAACACCTTGCCCTCAAGGTGAGGGTAAGCCTTCTTAAGCCTCGATTCCTCCACCCACATTGCATCCTCTTGTCCTTGACCTTATGTAGAATTCAGAGATTTCTATTCTGTTATGTATATTATTCATGCTTTACAACTGGTATATAATACAAGGAAATGAGACACGATCCAAGAATAAAGTCTAAACATAAGTTTCTAATAATTGGACAATGAGTTATATATAGAATGTGCAGATATGATGTGCAGATATGACGTTGATACTCCCCCTCAAGTTGGAGCATGGAGATCTGTAATGCCCAACTTGCGTGATAATGCTTGGAAGTGTTCTCGTCCTAAAGCTTTGGTGAAGATATCTGCAAGCTGATTGGAGGTTGTTATGTGTCTGGTGGTGATAAGGCCAGATTGTAACTTCTCACGAACAACATGATAGTCAATTTCTATATGTTTTTTACGCTAGTGGAAAACAGGGTTCTGAGCAATGTGAAGAGTCGTCTGGTTGTCATAGTATAAGAGCATGAGTTTGGAATGGTGAACGTTGAGATCATGAAGGAGTGTTTTAAGCCATGTGAGTTCACAAGTAGTGGAAGTAAGAGCCCGATACTCAACTTCAGCAAAAGAGCGAGAGACAGTCTGTTGCTTCTTAGTGAGCCAGTAAATAGGACTGGTGCCAAGTTGAATGAAAAAACCTGTGGTGGATTTGCGAGTGAGTGGACAACTAGCCCAGTCTGAATCAGAGTAAGCTGAGACTTGAAGATTGTTGGAAGTAGGAAAGAATAAGCCCTGGCCTGGAGTGAATTTAATATAACGAAGAACGCAGACAACAACATCATAATGTGGCTATCGCAGCTAATGCATAAATTGGCTCAGAATGTTGACTGGAAACACGATGTTAGGACGGGTGATGGTGAGGTAGATGAGACGCCTAACGAGTCGTCGAAAATAGCTTGGATCAGGAAGGAGATCACCATCAACATTATTAAGCTTCAGATTTTGTTCCATGGGAAAAGTAGTGGGACGAGTACCAAGATGGCCACTGTCAGCAAGGATGTCAAGAGCATATTTGCATTGATTCAGGAATATACCAGTGGGAGAATGAGCAACCTCGAGTCCGAGAAAGTATTTTAATTTGCCAAGATCCTTGATGTGAAAGTGATGAGCGAGCATGGTCTTAAAGTTGTTAATGGCATAGAGATCATTACCTGGTATAAGAATGTCATCAACACAAATCAATATGAAAGTGGAAGACTGACCCTGATAGAGTTTGAAGAGTGAATGATCAGCCTGAGATTGGGTGAAACCCGCAACAAGTAGAATAAAGCATAATTTAAAGAACCAATTGTGAGATGTTTGCTTGAGGCCATATATGGATTTCTGAAGACGACAAACAGGAGTCGCTGTTGGTGTGGAATAACCTGGTGGAGGAGACATAAACTTCCTCATCAAGATTGTCGTGTAAGAAGGCATTGTTAACGTCCAACTGGAAAAGATGCCTTTGACGAGCTGCAGCAACTGTAAGAATGCATCTAACAGTAATGAGTTTAGCAACAGAAGCAAAAGTGTCATGATAATCCAAACCTTCTATCTGAGTATATCCCTTAGCCACTAAGAGAGCTTTGTGGCGCTCTATGGATCCATCAGCCCGAAATTTGGTTTTGAACACCCATTTACAGCCAATGAGTTTGCCAGGTGGAAGAGGTTGAAGAATCCAAGTATGGTTTGCTTCTAAGGCTTGAATTTCAGCTGCCATGGCATTGTGCCAATGAGGATGGTGCACAACTTGAGAATATGAGGTGGGGTCAGGATGTTGAGATAATGTAGAAAGGAAAGCTAGATGATGATAAGATAAAAAAGAAGAGAGAAAATGAGCGGTACCTAAGGAAGATCGTGGAACTGGAGAAGCCGTGAGGGACTTGGGAAGAGGAGAGCAGATGTAATCATTGAGGTAAGGTGGACGTGTAGGAGCTCGTTTTGGTCGTGAAATGGGATCTTGAGGTGGTAAGGAAGGAGGAGATGGTGATGTGAGTGGTAAGGGAGGAAGGATGGAAGAGGAAGGTGATGATGTCGGTAAACTGGATGAGGAGGGAATATCAGGAATTGGAAACGAAAGGACTGGAGCAGTTGCAGGAGTTGGAGGTATGAGGTGGTAAGGAAAATTATGTTCTTCAAAAGTAACGTGACGGGAGATTAAGATCTTGTGATTTTCTAGATCATATACACGATAAGCTTTATGGTTGGCAGGATAACATAAGAAAACATAACGTGAAGCACGAGGAGAGAATTTATCTTGATGTTGACGAGGAGTTTGGGCATAACATAAGCAACCAAACACTCATAAATGTGTATACGATGGTGGTTTTTTGAAGAGGAGCTCGTAAGGGGACTTATGTTTCAGGCTAGAGGAAGGAGTTTGGTTAATTAAATAAGTAGTTGTGAGAATACATTCTCCCCAAAATGAGATGGGAAGATTAGCTTGAAAACATAAACGTCGGGCCACATTAAGTAGATGGCAATGTTTCCGTTCGACAACACCATTTTATTGAGGTGTATCCACACATGTGTGTTCGTGAAGAATACCATGATCATGAAAAAAAGTTTGGAGTTTATTGGACAGAAATTCTTTACCATTATCAGTGCGCATATGGCGAATAATGCAATTAAATTGAGTTTTAACCATGTCAAAAAAATTTGTAAGGCAAGTAAAAGTATCAGATTTCATGTGCATGAGATAGACCCATGTTGTACGTGAGAAATCATCCATGATTGTTAAAAAATAATGTGCTCCTAAATGTGATGCAGTAGGATAACCACCCCATATATCACAATAAATTCGATTGAAACAAAATGTGCTTTATTTGTATTCAAAGAAAAAGGTAAACGAGTGTGTTTTGCTCTAGCACATGTATCACAAGCCAAATGTTGATTAGAAACATGTAAAGTTTTTGGAATATATGAAGTAGAAGGATGACCAAGTCGCAGATGCCAAATAATGGAGTCAAGGATGTTTTGAGAGTGGAAGGCAGAGGCAGAGAAAGGCTTGTAGTGATAAAGTCCATCTTATACTTCACCCGTTCCAATCAGCTTCCTCGTTGATAGGTCCTGAAAAACACAAAAGATAGAAAAAAAATATGGCAACATAATTAAGAGTTGTGGTGAGTTTGCTAATGGACAGTAAATTAAATTTAAAAGAAGGTACATATAGAACATTAGAAAGGGAGATATCAGGTGAAATATGTAATTTACCAGTATGAGTTATATAAACAACATCACCATTTGGAAGTTTAATGGGACATGGTTGATGAAGAGATTGAACATTATTAAGGGATGACAAATTCGAAGTTATATGATCTGAGGCACCTTGATCAATAATCCATTCATGATTAGAAAAAGAAGAAGAATTGCAAAAAGCAAGATTACCAGCAAAGTTGGCAAAGTTGGTGTTCAAAACCAAATTATTCACTGGTGATAGAAGATCCAAGAGGCGAGAGCATTGGTCACTGGTCAGGTCAGGGATATTAATCTCAGAAGAGGTTGAAGAACTGATGGCATTATTCACTGCCATTGATGAGCCAACATGTCCATTAGATGTTTCACGGTATTAAGGCTTGTTTTTGGGGTAACCATGCAGTTTGTAACAGTTGGATTTCTAGTGACCATCACGATCACAGTAGTCGCATTTTGGACGACCACGTCCTCTTCCCTTATTATCAGAACGATGTGCGAGAAGACGAGGACCTACCATGGCAGCAAATTCTGTTGGAATACTAGAGATTTGCAGGGGACGTTATTTCTCTTCTTAATGCAGAATTGAATATACTTCGGTGACAGGAGGTCAAGAATCCATAGCCAAAATCTGGTTACGAATTGGAGCATAAGAATCATGTAATCCCATCAAGAACTGAAAAACCCACTCAATATCTTGCATATGAGTTAATTCTTTTAAGACGCCACAAGTGCATTTTGGTGCAGGAGTGAGCATTGCAAGCTCATCCCAGTAACCTTTGAGTGTAGTGAAATATGCAGGAATGGTCATATAGCCTTGGATGAGGGTAGCAACGTCACACTTCAATTTGAAAATCCTGGGATTGTTGCTTTGAGAGAAACGATCTTCAAGATCAAGCCATACATCACGAGGACAGTCATGATAAATTAGACTATTAATAATGGATTTATCAATGAAGTTGAGAATCCATGATAAAACCATGTCGCTACAGCGTTCCCACAATTGAATTTCTGCTATGGAAGATGTTGGTTTGGAGAGAGTACCATTATCAAAACTCAGTTTGTTTTTAGCATTCAATACCATTTTCATGGCTCACTTCCAGGTAGGGTAATTGTCACCATTAATAAGAATGGAGACTAGGGTGGAACCTAGGTAATCAGCAGAATGAAGAAAATATGGAGATGATACATCAGGAATTGACGAAGATGTTAAAGAGGAAACTTTCTAAGGTGTGATATTAGACATGGCTACAAGAAGAAGATTTGAGGATGATGAAGAACGTATATAGAGAATGAAGAATGTATATAGAGATATGCAGCAAAATGAAGAACATATGAAGAGAATTGCTCTGATACCATGTAGAACTCAGAGATTTCTATTCTGTTCTGTATATTATTCATGCTTTACAACTGGTATATAATACAAGGAAATGAGACACGATCCAAGAATAAAGCCTAAACAATTGCTAACCGAGAATAAAGCCTAAACATAAGTTTCTAATAAATGGACAATGAGTTATATATAAAATGTGCAGATATGGTGTGCAAATATGGCGTTGATATTGACCTTCCCACCTAACCAAAATTTATTTCTTAGTCTTTCGTTTAGATCTCCATTCCCTGCTTCCTAAGACTTCAATAGGTTTTGGGTTGAGTTTTCCTTCCAAGCCAAAAAGAGGCAACTTGGGTTCTAGATGTTCCTCCGAACCAATCATCTATTTCAACAATGATATGTGGAAAGTGGGATGGATTCATGTCTCTTCAAACAACTCCTACTTGACCCAACTTTGATTGAATATAAAATGGACCATAATAACTGAATGCTAACTTTTGATTCCTTCTATGATGCAAACCCAATTGTTGGTATGATTGGAGCTTGAAATAGACCCAAACTCTCTCTTGTAAGTTTTCCTCCTTTCTTTTTCTAGTAGCCTGAAGTTTCTATCTTGATTGTGCCTTTTGTAGATTTTCCTTGAATTATTTCTAATCTCTCTTTCAAATGTGTATCCACTGCTTCATTATTTTTAATTCCTGGAATGTAGTTTATTAGTCCTGGTGGAGTATAACCATAAACGTCTTAGATGGAGTAGATTTTAGTGATGTGTGGTAATTAATTGATGTAATACCATCACTTGGCCGCCATTGTGAGCCATTTAGACCACTCTTTAGGTTTTCACCTGTTAAACATCAAAGATAACTTCTTAGGGTTTTGTTAATTACAGTTTAAGGGTGGTAAGTTGAAGATAAGTGCAGTTGGATTCATTAAACCCTAAATAACTTATCCTCAAATTTACTAGTAAATGTGGGGCCCCTCTCAGTGATAATATTTTTAGCAGTCCATATGGCTTCATGACAAATTATGAGAATAAGTGGGCTATTTTAATGGCACTGTATAGGTATGTTATAGGAATAAAACAGGCATACTTAGACAACTTATAAATAACCACTAAAATTACAAAATAATGATTAGATTTAGGTAAGCCTTCTATAAAATTCATAGGTAAAGGTTGTAGTAGGCTAGTGTTATCTAGTTTAGCTCTTTGATGAATGTCACAATGCTTGGTGTACTTATTTATATCAACATTCATCCCTGTAAAAAAAAAATTAATCTCCCTTTGCTTGTTGTAAGGTTCTTTTATTGCATGACAGAGGACTTGAGGGGAAATTCCTTACTTAAAAACATTCTTTCTTTGTATAATAAAAGTCCACCTTTAAAATGGTACCTATGGGAACCAACTATATCCTCTTCAATCTATTGAAACACTCGTTGAATTTTCTTGTCCTTGGAATAACTATTTTTTAGCTCCTCAATCCAACTAACTAAAGGAGTTGTAATGGTCCATAATTCTCCTTTTTTTCTTTAAACCTTCTGGATACTGCATCTAGTGACATTAAAAACTAACATTCATACTTTTCTATCCATAAATGGCAAGAAAAATAAAACAAGAAAGAGCATGGAAATCGCAACCTTCAAAGAAAAGTCTCATATTTTGTCAGTTTTGACCTTCGACCATTTCAACTTGAATATATTGAGCTAACGAAGTCTGTTTGTTGCAAACTCATTTTTGCTGGATTTCTGACTCAAATTCCTATCAACTTATCAAATTGCAGCAGAACAAGAGCTCATATGAGAGAGATATGATTTTTCTAAGACAACCCATAAATTCTACCAGCAAACATGTTTTGTAAAGAAACAAGTCCACCTTTCCTCTCAAGCATCCAAACTGACATGAACATTTTTCCTTTATATGGAAAAGGTCTTTACACGGGCAAATTAACTTCACTAATTCAAAGTCAAAGCTTGAAGATTTCATGCAAGACTATTTTTTCTTCTTTATAGGAAAATAGTTATTGTACCAATTAAATATAGATTTGGAAATGACTCCTTTTTTTCTTTCCTAATAAAAATGAACTAGTAGAAAGGTGAATATTAGGTTTTTTTATCTGATAAAAAGGAAAGAGAGAGAGGTGAAGAAGGTGGCGGCCAGAAAGATGAAAAAACTATCTTCTTTTTTTCTACACCCAAAATTATGTTTTCATCTTTTTTCTTCCTTATTTGTTTGATAGTCATGCAAGACTAAGTTATTTTTCTTAGTTGAAAGGATACAGAAGCCTTTGGATTTAAAAAACCTGTGAGATTTATTTTATCTTTTCTTTTCAATTTATATGATGAGTATGAATTTTTTCCTATACTTATTTGCTATGATTATTTAGTTTCATTGTTAGAGCGGACTCTAAGTTATATTCTAACCAATCTATTGCTAAGTTTGCTATCAAAACCGGATATGTGATATTTAACTTGCGAAGAGACTAAGTTTAATAATTATGAAAGATCTATGTTGTTAATCTTAGGGAAAACATTCAATTAAATCGATCACAGATTACAAAAAGTTATGTTGTCTAGATTTATCAACCTATCTAGTTTTTAAGGCTGCCATTAAATTAAATTACTAGCGCGGACGTCGTGGTTGTTAAATGGTTAGGGTTAGTTATACTGTGGAACAGTTAACTGACTAATATTAAGTAAAGATAAATATTCAAAATATAAATTGACATATCGTTTAAATAATCAGTTTTGATTTCTGTTGGTGGATGTTTACTCATTTAGTATAACTTAGATAATCTCAAACCCCCCTTATTTTTTTTAATCATTTAGCATAAAGAACCTAACTAGATCTTCCTCGTGGGATCGACCCCTTACTTGCTCTATACTATTTTATTTATTTAAGTTAGGGTAATTAATTTGTGTGACCGCGACATCACAACACTTATAATGTCCTTCATGGGTCTTGAAGGTAGTCTTGTGGATGTTTTCAGTCTTCATTATAATCTGGTGGAATCTAGATCTTAGGTCTAGTTTTTAGAAAAATTCAAACCTACATAGCTTATCTAGGAGTTCTTCAACCACATGAATTGTAAACTTATCTTTAATTGTTTCTTTGTTTAAAGCTCTATAATCAACACACATCTTCTATAATCCATCAACTTTTCTTACTAATAACACTAGTGAAGAGAAAAGACTTTGACCAGATCTAATGGTACCTAGTTATAGTAATTATTTGAAAATCTTCTCCTTTTCATCTATTTAGTAATAAGGATACCTGTATAGCCTTACACTAATTGGTGAAGTGCCCTTTATAATTGCAATTGGATGGTTATGAAACCTTTTATGAGGTAGCCCTTTAGGTTCCTGGAATACAACTCTAAACTCTCCAAGTAACCTTTGAACAAATTCAAAAATCCCTTAATTGACTAAATTTTTTGAATCTATGCTTCATATCTATAAAATCAATCTCTCAACTGTTCTTTTACGCTTTTTTAGAAATCTTAGTCCATAGTTTACCTCAGAATCCTGAACCCCAATATCTTTAACCAATAACTTATTTCCTCTAACGTGGAATTTCATTGTTAGAGTTGCAAAATCCTATGGAATAGGGCTTAAACCTTTCAACTAATGTATTTCCAAAAACCTTGTCACACCCCCATCTTTAAGACATGGGTTTTGATCTGGAACTGGTTCTCTTAAATTAAGAACTTAAAATCTAGGTAGCACCCTTTATTGGTGATCCTTGTACCATCTGTAATCTTGACCCCAACTTGCTAGTGGGTTGAGATGTCCAATTCTAACCTCTTTGCAACTTTTGAATGTATAAAGTCATGGGAACTTGTAGTATCCATAAAGGCCAATAATAATTGGTTGTTAATTCTTATTTGAATCCTTATTGTTCTAGGATTAAGACTTCTAATCACAACGTGTAGAGAAATTCCCACCTCCCTATTAGACTCATATGAATCTCCCAAATCAATAAGATCCCCTATTGATAAAAAAATGTCCATCTCCTTTAGTCTCATCATCTTCCTCTATCAAGAACAATTTAGGCCCTCCATACTTATGACCCGAACTCCATATATTATTGCATTTTTAAAAAAGTCCATTATCGTTTTTATCCTTGATTTGGGCTGGATTCAACTTAAGCACTAACTAAACTATATTGGGCCCAACCTTAGTACTATTTTTGTATTAGGCTTGTTACTAGTCCTATAGGAATGGTTCACCATTATTGCCTCATTACTGTGAGATTTTGTTTGTGCATTCATGCCAAACCATAAGCTGCCACCAAATTAGATGGGTTAAGCATCCTGACCATTTTAATTTCATCGTTAAGCCAATTGAGAAAGCAACTTAATCAATAAGAATCTGAAAGCACATGAACCCTATTTGAGAGGACCTAAAATTAACCAAAGCCTTCATCAAATCATCATAAAATGAGGTCTCAAACCTGATTTGTAGTGTCTTACTAAACGATTCCCAACTAGTCATTATCCTAGACTCCTCCATCTCTTAGAAATAGATAATTGCCTTGCCCTCCATATGAAAACTAGTCATAAATGACTAGTGTCTTGGATCGGTGTTGTGATAATTAAAATAATAGGTTGCCTTATAAATCTATTCTTTAAGATCTTCTCCACTAAATTGAGGGAAATTGAATTCTATTGGCCTTTGCTGCAACTATTGATCTCCTTATGGCTATGGTTCAAACTCCTAATGATTGGGAACATTCACTAATGTAATTAGGGTGTTTGAAGGGGACTCCATTGGTCTTTTTCCTTTAACTTTGGCAAAATTATCAATTTTGTTCGAAATTTATTGCAACTGATGAACTAAATCTTTTAACACTTTTTGTTGGGACTGTTATTGTTACTGCTGCTCTTCTTGCTGGAGCTTCATACTAGCTACAACTTCAAGTAATTGAGACATTCATATACCTTTCACTATGGATCACTAGGCTCTGATACCACTTGTAATAAATAATAGGCAATTGAATGCTTGTATTTATTTGTAAGAATAACGGAAGTTTGTAATGGTACAATTAAAGGCATTGAAGATTTTAATTGGAAAGAGATTTTGATTATAAAGATTAAATTGAAATGGAAATAAATAGTTTGGTGACCAATTTGAGGTGGCCAGGCTTCCCAAAGACTAAGTCCAATATCTAAGAAATTCCATTATTTCCTAGGCTATCTTCTATATAATTTATAAACTAAATTCAAAATTCAAATTGAAACTAAAAACAAATTTTCCAGAAGAAGAGATTGTGGACTTATTAAAAGAAGACCATGCCTTATTTGTATACACTGTTGTTTTTGGATTTTAGTTGAAGATTCTTGTTTTTCCTTATACAACAATGTTTCCAACTTTCTAATTAGCTGATCCCCATGACAATTGTCATGGTATATGAAATTGCCACCGTTGATAGAGATTTACGAGACCAAGGTTACCTCCTGGTCGTACACGTTTCTCCCCCTTTTCTTTTAGTAATTTCTAAAACAATGAATATTTCCCTTAAAGGAAACGATTGAATGAGAGAAAGAGAAAATGAAAACTAGAGAAGTTTGATCTTCTCCTTTAGAGGCAGATCCTTCATAGATCTATTACATCTTCTCTTCACTAATGTCTTCACATGCCTTATTATTAATTGCAATAGAATAAATAACCACTAACTTTAACCCTCCCTTTACTGTTCAACCAATCTTTCAAAAGGAGTTTTGCAGAAGCTCTTTGAAAGCATAAAGAATTCTTTAATGAGGAAATGAAGAAGGTCAACAGGTGGAGAAAAGCTCTAAGAAAGGCTTCATCTCTCTTTAGGTAGGATCTCAATACTATAGCAAATTGATATGTCTTTTCTTTCAATAACAAGTTTGTTTTACCAATCCAAGCCTGATATAATCTATCCCTAGACAATACTTAATTACTTGTTAGCTTTGATTCCCAATATTTAATAAGAGCGATAAACTTTTTTTTTATTTTTTTTCTCTTTTATATGATAGACACGAATCAAAATTTATCCAAAATGTTATGGAAGACGTGTGGGCTAAACTAGGTCCTAAATGTCTAGATGTTTCTACACACCTTATGGTTATTGATTCTCGTGTTGATAATATTATTGCCAAAGTAAGAATTGTTATAGATTATAGTCGCATTGTGGGCATATAGGGAATGAGTGAATAAGTAAGACAAGTTTAGGAAAAGTTGTATTTAATTGGCTCTCTCGTGAATTTGAGGGAAGTAACTTTTTTTCTCATATCAAAGAGCATTCAAAAAACCCCGATGGTTTGGTTCAGTTACAAAAATGATTGCTTTGTGACACTTTGAAAAAAATAGGGTCATCATTAGTGTAGTTAAGGAAATGATTTTCATCAAAAAATGGATTTGTTACAAAAAAAAGTTCTTGTTGTTCTTGATGATATGGATCACAAGGATCAAGTTCACGCATTGGTGGGAGACAATAGGTTAGGTCCTGAAAGTGTAATAATGGTTACATTTAGAAATGAGCATTTGCTTACTCGATTTGCAGTGCATGTAAAATATGAGGTTAAACTGTTGACACAAGATAAGTCCCTTCAGCTTTTTAATTATTGTGCCTTTGGGATGACCCATCCACCGGAAGATTATGCAAAGCTTTTTAATGATGTATTAAAGTATGTTGAAGGGTGTTACAGTTCAACATTTCTGAGATGAAAGAAGAATTAGGAATTAAGGTTGATGGTATTTGAATAAGATGACCGCTGGAAATTTTAAATGGGGTAATATGAAACACATAGTTTAAGTTAATATTAGTATTAGTTAACCTTGGCTAAGAGTTTGTTTGTCAGTTTTGGCTATATTTGTAACAAACTATTATGGAATAAAGGCATGGACAAATAACTAACATTTACAGGAATCTCTCTCTCTCTCTCTCTCTCTCTCTCCCCCCCTCTCTCTTCTTCCTTTTTTTCTTTTTCTTTTTCTTCCACAGTGGTGATTGTTTCACTAAAATATATTTACTAGCACTATTTTCTAACTTACCAAATCCTCCAATTAGGAACAATCTTAATTAAGTTCGTTCCAAGTGGTATCGGAGCCTTCACTTTTCATACTCGATTAATGACGCCTAACACTAGATTCCAAGACATCAAGAGAATGAAGGATTCTTTTTATTGTAAGATTATAGTAGCTGCATCAATATCTCATGTTTTTGCGAGTAATGATGCCTAACACTAGATCCCAAGACATCAAGAGAATGAAGGATTCTTTTGAATCTATTAAAAAAAAGCAAGTACAGAAAACATGAGCTATTAATGTAGCTCCTATAATCTTACAATAAAAAACAAGAAGACATCAAATCATCACACGAAGCTGGATTCACAGAGTTAAGGAACCTTATTAGTGGGTTATCTTACTAGCAAACCTCTATTTTACAAACTTTACAATAACATATAGATTCATCCAACACTATCAAAGACAAATAAGTTCCTTATGATGGCCACTTTAGTGCCAAAACTTGTTTGACATGTGATGATAGATATAGTCACCACAAGTTACACAAGCCTAGACGAGATTTCCCAAGTTTTGAAGGAGAAGATATACATATATGGCTTTATAAATGTAGTAAATATTTTGAGGTGGAAGAGATAGAAGAGTTTGAGAAACTGAAATTGGCTTCATATAACCTGGATGTATGGCTTTGTACCGGCACCAAAATCTAATGAGAAGTAATAGTAACCAGGAAATAACTTAGAATGACTATGTGGAGGCACTGTGTGTTAGGTTTAGAGGTCAGAAGGAACCGTTGGAGAAGCTAATAGATATGAGACAAGTGGGAAGTCTGAAGTCTTACATACAAGATTCTGATATACTCTGGATCAGGGTTGAAATTTATGAGAAAGAAGCACTAGTACTCTTTATAAGAGGGCTGAAAGTTGAGATAAAAAACCTAGTAAATATTTGAACCAAAAACCCTAAAACAAGCTTCTAAATTATCCAACTACAAGAAAATACCCTTTTATATAGACGTGGCAACCAAAACTCTTCAAAAGTCTCTACCCATTCCCAAAATCAACTCAGCCACACTAAAATGAACCCCTCTCAATCCAATTATAGAAACCCTTCAACATTGATATACAACACTCCAAAACATCCATAAAATGGCATACTACCTACTCTTAACCAAAACTACACCACCAAACCATTTGTGAAACCTATTAGGCCAATAAAAAATAAAGAATTGAAAGATAGGAGGGAAAAAAGCCTATGTTTCTAGTGTGATGAAAGGTTTGTCATTGGCTATAAATACATAAACAAAAGACTATATTCCATTTGCTTTATTGATGATGAATAAGATATTGATAAAGGTGAAAATAAAAAAATGGAGTTGAATGCTGAAGTTGTTACTCCTCATATATCCATCAATGCTTTAAAAAAAACTATTGGTTTTCATACTCTAAGGGTCACATATAAGGAAAACAAACATCCTATATTTATCACGATTGATTTTAGGAGTACACACAACTTTATTAACTAAAAAATTGCTAATAAATTACAATGTAATCTTGTAACTATTAAAACTTTATTAGTTAAAGCAACCATTTGAGGGACCATAACTTGCATAATAATATGCAAGAATTTTAAATGGAGGATGCATGGTGTGCGTTTTGAAGCTGATGTATTTATGGTAGAACTAAGCAATTGTGATATGGTGTTAGGGGTACAATGGTTATCCACATTGGGTGATATAATATCTAACTAATTATAGATGTATTTTTACTTGACAAGGTCAAAAAGTGTAACTAAAAGGGAATAATCCTAGCCAAGTACAATCTGTGGAATTTGGATAGTTCAATTCTTTGCTGAAAAGTCACTTATAATTATCTGATATTAGTCTATGTAGCTTGAGACTTATTGATGGTGTTAAGATTGACTTGCAAGTGATGACCACCACCTTAACACCTTAGACAATAGGAGACCCTGCCTTGGATAACCTACTTAAATGTTACAAGGATATGTTCAGGGAACCATAAGGGTTACCACCTCTAAGGATACATAACCATGCTATACCTCTTAAAAAAAGAGCCCAACCTATCAATTCAAGACCCTATAGGTATTATGGATTACAAAAGGACATTGTGGAAAAAATGATTACTAAGATGATGGAGTCTAGGATAATCCAGCCTAGTATTAGCCCTTTTGCATCTTCTTTGTCCTAATTAAGAATAAAGACAATTCATAAAGACTATATGTGCATTACAGAGCTCTCAACAAACTAATAATCAATGATAAACTCTTAATACCCTTGATTGATGAACTAGTGGAGGAATCGGCAGGAGCTTAGTTGTTCTCCATGATTGATCTCAGTCTGGCTACCACTATAAAGACTATATGTGCATTATAGAGCTCTCAACAAACTGATAATTAAGGATAAACTCATAATACCCTTGATTGATGAACTAGTGGAGGAATCGACAGGAGCTTAATTGTTCTCCATGATTGATCTCAGGTCTGGCTACCACCATATAAAAATGGCTTCAGATGATGTATTGAAGACAACCTTCATAACTTATAATGGTCATTATGAGTTCTTTGTCATGCTTTTTAGGTTGACCAATACCCTAGCTACATTATAAATTTTGATGAATGACTTCTCTAGATCTCATCTTAAAAAGTTTGTGTTTTTTTCTTTAATGACATATTGATTTACAATCACTCAAGGGTTGAACACTTGGAACACCTAAGAACAATGTTTAAATTTCTAAGAACATAAGAATTGGTGGCCAAAAAAAGTAGATGAATATTTAGCAGTGATAAATAGTGACCCGAGGCATATTATTACTAGAGAATGGGTTTTTATAGATCCATAAAAGATCAAAGTAGTGTTAGATTGGCCAAAACCAAAGATTGCCAAGCAATTGCATGGTTTCTTGAGTCTTACTGGTTACCACAAAAAGTTTGTTTAAGGGTATGTGTCTATTTGCAAACCTTTGACTTAATTTCTAAGGAAAGATAGTTATGAATGGAATTTAGAAGCAGAAGATGGTTTTAATTTGTTGAAAAACCATGACCAGACCTTTTGTTCTTGCTTTACTAGACTTCAACAAGCAATTTATAATTGAGACAAACACTTCTAAAGTAGGAATTAGTGTTGTATTAATACATCCCTTGTCCTATATTAGCAAGTCATTAGGGGTAAAGACAACATGATTTATCCATTTATAAAAGGGAAATGCTGGCTATTCTAAATGCAGTAGTCAAGTGGAGACACTATTTGTGAGGCAGGAAGTTCAAAATTCATACTAACCATATTAGTCTCAAATATCTGTTATAATAGAAGACATCATACCCTTCTCAAAACCTATGGTTGGCTAAATTGTTGTGTTTTGATTATGAAATTGAATATTGAAAGGGAATGGAGAATGTAGCAGCAAATGATTAATCAAGGACTGCTAGTTATGAAATATCTGTTATGGTGGTGTCTAATGTTTCTACAAGCATCATGGAGGAAACACAAAAATCCTGGGAATAAGATGAAGTTGTACATAGCATCATAAGAGATATACAAAAGAATCCTACTTCTCACCCTTATTATAAATGGGTGAACATTCGTCTGAACAAGAAATGAAAAAATATTTTGGGTAATGATCCTGATTTGTTAAAAAAAGCTCATTTCAATGTATCATGATATTGCAAAGGAGGATATTTTGGTATTACTATAAATACTAAAAAGGTGAGAGATTTATTATACTGAAAATGATTGCAAAGATAAGTAAGATAATATATGAGAGAATGCTCGGTTTTCTAGAAGAACAAATCAGAAAATGTATTACCACCTGGTTTAATACAACCATTGCCCATCCTTTAAGCTCCTTTCTCAAATATCATTATAGATTTCATAGAAGATTTATCAAGATCTAATGGTAAAGAGGTTATTTTTATAACTGTGGACAAATTCAGCAAGTACTCTCATTTTATGGCTCTTTCCCACCCATATTATATCACTACAATGTCTATTGCATTTATGGATCATGTTTACAAACTACATGGTCTCCCTACAACAATAGTAATTAAGTTATAGAGACACTGTGTTCCTAAGTTAGTTTTGAAAGAACATCTTTGTCTATCAAGGAGTTTAATTGCACTATTCTATGACCTACCACCCACAAATTGATGGACGAACCGAAGCTATTAACAATTGTTTAGAAAACTATTTGAGATGCATGGCTGGAAGCAATCCAAGTCAGCTGTTAAGGTGATCACGCCTAGCAAAATGGTAGTATAATACTAGCTACCACACTTCTATACAGTCAGGCACCACCCCCTACATATTCCTTATCTCCATGAGGATTGCAATGTTGAAGCAGTGGATAAATTACTAAGAAGGAAGACATGTTTGATCTACTAAAAAAGAGTTTTCGGAAAGCTCAACAAATTAAGTTACAACCGTACAGACAGAAATCAATGCCTTATAGGAGGGTTTCACACAAGCCATCTGCTTAGTTATATGGACCATATAAGGTTATTGAACGAATTGGGGCAGTGGCTTACAAGTTGAGTTTTCCCTCCTCTGCCTCAATTCATCATGTTTCTCAACCAAAGCTACATCATGGAAATAAAAAGGTGTCTGAGGAGTTGTTATGACGAAAGAGGCAATCCTTTAACCACAAGCAGTGATAGACAAAAGAATGGTCAAACTCTATAATTGAGTTGCTACTCATATATTAGTCATCTGGAAGGGTCTGTCGCCATCTGAAACTACATGAGAGTTTATAAACGACTTTGTCTTCAGGTCCCCTGAATTTCCCCTTGAGGACAAGGGCACTGTTATGGAGGGGACATTGTTGCAGTTCAACATTAACGAGATGAAAGAAGAATTGGGAATTAGGGCTCATTGTATTTGAATAAGATGACCGTTGACAATTTTAAGTGGGGTGATGTGAAATGCAGAGTTTAAGTTAGTATTAGAGTCAAGGAAACACATTGTTTTATTTGTTTAGTTACAAGAGACAGTATCATGCCACGTGGTAGTTCGTTAGAATATGTTAGTTAACTCTGCCATGAGAGTTTGTTAGGTTATATTTGTAACAAGCTGTTCTGGAATTAAGGCAAGGATGGATAATTAACATTTACAGGAATATCTCTCTCTCTCCCTTCTTCTTCTTCTTCCACAGTGGTGAACGTTTCATTAAAATCTCTTTACTGGCGCTATTTTCCAACTTACCAAATCCTCCAAGTTACTTGAAAGAATTCCAAGTAGTAACGATCTTAATTAAGTTCGCTCCAGAGGGCCTCCCTTAGCTCTTGAAGTTTTGGGTTCTTCTTTCTACCAAAGAAGCAAATATGCATGGAGAAGTGCTAATGAAAAACTGCGAAAAACATCAAGATCACCAAATCCAGGAAACGCTTAAGATAAGTTTTCACGCACTGGATGATGATAGACTAAAAAATATATTCCTTGATATTGCATGTTTCTTCGTAGGCAGAAACAAAGAATATGTGTCTATCAATGATTCTTATAAGTTACATTACGTACAGAATGAACTAAGGATGCATGATCTAGTACGAGACATGAGAAGAGAGATAGTTTGTCAAGCGTATTTCCTACTTCCTGGAGGACGCAGCAGAATTTGGCTTCATGAGGAAGCATGGAAAGTACTGCTCGAAATGAATACGGTAAGAACTAAATGCATAGCTGCAGTCTTGTGCGATAGAATCACAAAGTGATCTTGCATGTATTTCCTGTTGAACTTGTTTCTAAATAACCTTTAAGAACAAAATCTTTTGAAAGGATGAAATATTTGAATTTACTCCAAATCTATGGAGTTCGTCTCACTGGATGCTACAGGCATCTCCCCAAAGAGATAATATGGTTTTCTTGGCATGAATGCTCTTTGAAATCCTTACCACCCAATTTTCACCGGGACAATCTAGTCGTTACTGACATACAGTGCAGTAACATGAAAAATCTGAAGGTACTGAATATGTAGCATGCCCCCACATAATTATTCCTAATGCAACTTAAATTTCTTAAACAATTGTTTCCTTTTCATTGTTATTTTTTTCCCTTATTTTCCTCACTGTTGGCAGTCTATCGAGAAGCTGAAAATCCTCAATCTTAGCTATTCTAAATTTTCTATAACACCGAACTTCCAAGGGCTCTTTAGCCCTGAGAGACTAATACTTGAAAACTGCAGAAGTTTAGTTGAGGTGGATCAGTCTTTTAGACATTTGGAGAAATTAACTTGTTCACCTGAGTGGGTTTTCTAAAATATATATGCATAGTGGAAATAGTAAATTTAAAGTTTTTCAAGAGATCCAAAGATCTTGTTAGACAAATCTAGAGTTATTTAGGGTTTATACGATGATTATCTGAAGATCAGATGTTTTTTTCGGTTTTGAATATTTACTTCAAGGCTAAATTGTTGCAAACCAAAATCTTTTAGGAGAAAGTGATTGCTATACTCTCTTTTGTTTTGTGTTTTAGGTTTTTACGTACTGTATTTTTCTCAACATTCTCTTCTTTATAAGAAATAAAAGGCATAACATTCTATTTATAGGAAAACCTAAAAAAACTCCATAAGTGAAAAAATATCAACTTGACCCTTAAATAATATCATATATATTATTTTAGGAATAAAATTTTATTCAATTAAATCCGTACTTGATTTTTCTATATTTAGAATTGTAATTCCCTATATTAATTACATTCTAGTTCTCAATTTCTAAAATTTATTCACGGTCAAGTCACACTTGATTAATCATCCCATTTTAATTTTTGACCAATGGTTTTTATGTGTGTGACCCATTAGTTTAATAATAAGTTAGCCCAAATATAAATCATAATCCTAAATAAAAAATAATGGGATGATTATGTGTGTGACCCATTAGTTTACTAATAAATTGGTCCAAATATAAACCATAATCCTAAATAAAATAAGATTAAATAAATTACACAATTCAATCTATTATCAATTCAAAATTGAATGATTTATATTTGAAGATCAAGTATAATGTCTAGCAACCTGTCATAATCCCTTAAATATTAGAAAATTCATAATTGATTTGACTTAACCTTTTAATGATTAGCTTCTCAATGTAATTATTATCCCTTCATAAAAAATATTTTGATTTAAATATTATAGCATGAAGTATGTCTGCTTTGTTAAATCATTTTAGTTAACATTATAGTCATTAATTATTTGAATAAGATTTTGAAACTCTTCTCAAAACTCATTCCACATTAGCCAAGAATTTCATAATCAATACTAATTGAGAATAGATGAAATATTTTTTTAATTCACCTAAGATGACAAATCCTCTCTTGATTACTCAGATACTTTCATATAGTTTATGTCGTACCCAATATCTGCTCATTTATTACCCTTGATTAAGACAACGTGTGGTCAGGATCAAAACATAACACTCCCTATATAAGATAACTTTGTGATATCAAGTTTAAGGATTATTTACACAACTATCACGAGAGTTTTTCGATAGATATAAGTGATTTTTTCATATGAGATTCTCTTGTGGGTCAATTCAGTGTACATGTCATCTAACAAACACCTACATATTAGTTCCAGGTATCACTCGTACCTTAATTTATGAGAGCAACTATTTTCTTTCATAAAAAAAGAAACATAATATGTATCGGTCTCAACAACTCTAATTAATATCTAGTCTTAATAGAACATTGACCATATATATTTAAAAACAATACTTTGATGTAATATGAATCTCATAATTATAAAAACTTTATAATTTTCTTTGTAAAATGTTTTTATCCCATGGATTTTATCTTTACTTCAGACTCATTAATTAAACATTAGATTTATTAATCAAGTATAAATGAAAATTAAAGATAAAGAAAGTTTTTATTAATAATAAATATGTTCTACATGAATAAAATCAATGCTACATGTAACCAATTGATTGGCTACAGGGCATATTCACTAATAATTTCTCATTTGCACTAAAGTCAATCATTCATGTATCTAATATCATATCTCTTCATATGTTGATCATGTTTATGTTGGGACAATGCCTTAATTAGAGGATCTGCAATATTCTTTTTAGTAGGTACTCGCTCTATCTTTACATCTTTCTTCTAAATGATTTCTCTAATCAAATGAAATCTTCTATGTACATGTTTGGATCTTTGATGAGACCTTGGTTTCTTTGCTTGTGCAATGGCTCCATTATTATCATAATACAAGGCTACTGGATCAACAATGCTAAGAACCATACCTAGTTTAATGATGAATTTCTTGATCTAAACAACTTTTTTTATAGCCGTGGTATTTGAACTTCAAAGATGTATTCAACTTCAGTTGTAGAATTAGTCGTGGTATTTTATTTGGAACTCTTCCAACTCACAACACCACCATTTAGAGTAAAAACATATCTTGATTGAAATTTATTGTTATCAATATTTGATTGAAAACTAACATATAAAAAACCATGAACTTTTAATTCATGTCTTTTATAGACCAGAAAGACATTCTTAGTTCTTCTTAAGTACTTAAGAATCTTTTTTAACTATCTTCTAATGACTCTCACCTGGATTAGATTGATATCTACTCATTATGCTCAAAGCATAAGATACAACTAGTCTTGTACATAACATCGCATACATAATGGATCATATAGTCAAAGTATAGGGAATCATTTCCATCCTATCTCTCTCAATCGGTGTCTCAAGACACATATATTTGAAAAGATGTATTCCTTGCAAAATAGGTAAGTATCCTCTATTGGATTCTTCAATTATAAATGTTTTTAGCATCTTATCTATATACGTGGATTGGAACAATCCAAACAACCTTCTAAATATAACTTTATAGATCTTTATTCCCAATATATAGGCTGTTTGTCCCATATCCTTCATGGAGAAATTATTGAACAACCATATTTTTACTAATTAGAGTAAAGAAATGTCATTTCCTATCAATAATATGTCATTTACATATAATATTAAGAAAATGATTCCACTCCCACTAACTGTTTTTATAAACACAAGGCTCATCCATATTTTTTATGAAATCAAAATGTATGATTATCTCATCAAAATGAATATTTTAACTCCTTAAAGCTTGCTTAAGTCCATAAATAGATTTTTGTAGCTTGTATACTCTGTTGGTAAATTTCTTAGATTCAAAACCTTCAGGTTGTGTCGTATACACATCTTTATAAAGATTCTAATTCAGGAATGCAGTTTTGACATCCATTTGTCAAATCTCATAATCATGGTATGCAACTATAACAAACAAAATTCTTATGGATTTTAACATAGCTACCGATGAGAAGGTTTCATTAAAGTTAACCCCTTGTTTTTATCTATAAACCTTTGGCAAGTAGTCTAGCTTTGTATGTTTATACATTGTTATTCATGCCAATCTTTCTCTTAAAGACCCATTTACATCCAATAGGTTTTACCCCTTTAAGTGGATCAACCAAAGTCCATACCTAGTTAATGTACATGGAATCCATTTCAAATATCATGACTTCAAGCCATTTATTAGAATCAATATTAGATATTGCTTCTATATCGTTTGTTGGCTCATCAAGTATGAGTAACTCGTTATCATCAGCTTCCATAAGAAGTTGATAAGTCAATGATGTATGATGTGTCCTACCAGATCTACAGAGTTCTTGTGTTTCTTGAGTTACAGGGTGAACATCAAATGTTATAGCTTTAGGATTTAATTCCATTTGGATGTTAGTTTGTGGTTTTTAACTTTATTAAGTTTTATTTTTCTCCCACTACTCATTTCAAGAATAAATTCTTTCTCTAAAAAGGAAGCATATTTTGAGACAAACATCTTTTGCCCAACAAAATGGTAGAAATAATATCCAACATATTCTTTTGGATATCCTACAAACTTACAATTATAGCTCATAGCTTTTTAGAAACTATACGTTTCACATAAACGTTACATCTCCAAATCTTTAAGTATGATATGTTTGCTTTTTTACCATTGCATATCTCATATGGAGTCTTATTAATAGATTTTAATGGAATCTTATTTAAAAGATAAGCAACAGTTTGTAGGGCATAGCCCCATAAATAAGGTGAAAGGTCTATATAACTCATCATGGATTGTACCATATCCAATAAAGTATGATTTCTCTTTTTAGAAACTCCATTAAGTTATGGTATTCCAAGAGGTGTCTATTGTGAGAGAATCTCATTATCTTTTAGATAATCTTGAAATAATTGGCTCAAGTATTCACCACTTCGATCTGATCGAAGTATTTTGATGCTCTTTCTAGTTTGCTTTTCAACTTCAATTCTAAATTCTTTGAACCTTTCAAATGATTTAGACTTGTGTTTCATTAAATATACATAACCATTGTTACACCCTCGCGGCGGAGCGGCAATCCTCGATTGATTTCGGGGTCTTTATGTTTTATTGTGAATAAGGGAGTCACCACCTAGTATTATGGTCACTAGGAACCCTGACTGGTCTTTCAGAGATTCTAAAGCAAGGGACTGGTTGCGTAAAGGGAAGGTTTTAGCACCCCTAGTACGACCTACCTAAGGTAAGCTGCTTGATGTTTGGCTTGTCTTATAATTGTTATGGTGTTGGTGTTTTCTAATTCCATCAGTTTTTCTATATTTGATTCTAACTAAATTTATTAAGCTAGAAATCCAAGGAGATTTCATGTGCTTTAAAAGCTTATTTTTCCCTTAGTATTTCAAGAGTTTGCGACTCGTAAATCGCAAGGAGAAGGGACAAAAATCTAAGGAAATTCATGACGCTTTAAAAGCATATTTTTGCCTTAGTGTTTCATACTCTCACGGCTTGTAAACCGTGGAGTAAAAAATTAAAATATCCTCGATTATAATCAGGGCTTCTTTCAAGGATGTGTGATGACTTATTATTCCTAGAAAAATATTTTGGATATTAACCACTTGGGGTTTCTTTATCCAAACATTAACAGCGAATAATAACAATTTATTCCCAATAATATTTTGGATATTCATCTCTTTGGGATTTCTTTATCCAAACATTAACGGTGAATAATAATAAGTTATTCCCAATAATATTTTGGATATTCATCCCTTTGGGATTTCTTTATCCAAACATTAACGGTGAATAATAGATAACTTCCCCCTAAAAAATAAGATTTTTGTATTTTTTTTGAAATATTGGCCAATATCCTTTGGAGTTTTACAAACATGTTGTAAAATCCAGAAGTGCAAGAAAATAATTTTTGTTGTATTTAAGAAATCCATGCAAAAACACATTTTTTAAAACCTCAAATATTTGTTTTTTAAGAGGAAATTCAAAACGATGTTAGGGTATTGGCCGTATGCATGAAAACATTATATATATGTGTGTGTGTGTGTGTGTGTGTGTGTGTGTGTGTGTATTTGCCATATTTGCGTTGAAAACCGGGTATTCTAAATGCGAGATTCATATATTTTTTTATAAATAAAAAAAATACAGACCTTAAAATAAATATGCTAGAAAATCATCAATCTCTCTCTCTTTCTTTTTTTGGAAAAAAAAAATGAAACCAGTACATCCGGCTGGGTCACCCGGCTGGACACAAAAAACTCAGCTACTATAATTCACTTGAACAGTACAAATAAAAGGCATGCACAGTAGCTATGTAATTAAAATGCAAAGTGAAGAGAATGCATGGAAACTTACCTGGCGCTGAAACGGGCGAAGGAGATGGTGCTGCAATTTCTTGCGCACAACCGGTCATCACTGATTCTGAAGACAACGACGAACGCTGGTAACTGGTGTTGGTCTCTGTCTTTCTCTGGAGACGACGAAGACGATGATGAAGGTGTGATGTGCTTGCGGAATGGATGTTCTTCCCTCTGTGTTTTCTTGCTCTTTCTCTGTTTTCCTGTGGGCTGCTGCTTTGGCTAATACCTATGGAAGAAAACGTTGCACCGCTGAAGGAGAACAAACTGGAGATGAAAATGAAGGGACGAGGGCGATAGCGAGGGCGTGCTGGTTGGTCCCTCTGTGTTTTCTTCTGTTTGTCTTCTTTCCTTCTGCTCGTCCCTGTTGTGTTCTTCTTCGCCCGTTTGTTCTCTGGTTTGCTTTCACGTGCTTCCCGCCTTGTCTCTACTGAGAAGAAATGGTTGCTGCTGCTGTGGGGCTCGGTGGAGGCCGATCTGGGGCTACGTTGACAGAGAGGGCTGCTTCGGGTGCAGGGGAAGAAATGGCCGAGAGAGGGGAATGGCCAGTAGGGGGACTGGTTTTGGGTGCTCTCTCTCTCTCTCTCTCGTTCTTGTCAGAAGGAAATGGAAATGAGTGGGCTGTCGGGAAGAGTGAGATGAGGAAATCGGGGAGGTGGTTGGCTATGGGTAAAAGGAGAAAGAGGTTGTGGCTTAAATGGGGTTCTCTGGTTTTGCAAGGGAAGAATGGAGATGGGGGACTAACAGAGAGGGGAGCTGCTGCGTTTTGGAGGAGAGATGGCGATGGTGGAACGGCTAAGAGGGGAATGGGGATTCTGGTGAAAGGGAGAGGGGACAGTGTCTGGCCAGAGAGAGATTTGTTTTCTCCAAGGGCTGGGGCTGATTCATTGTTTTTATTTTTAAAAGATGAGCAGGGGCTACGGCTAAGGTTAGGGTTTTTTTTCTGTGTTTCCCCTGATTTTTGTTTGTCTCTCTGCCGCTTGTAAATTTTTTCCCTCTTTTTGCATATGACTGGAAGTTCGTTTATATAAAAAATCTCTACACGTGTTATTTAAAACAATATTTCAATAATTATTGCAGAGATTATTTTCTATAACTAGCACCAACAAATCTTAAATATATAGCATTTTATATTGCAGTGATTATTTTCCATAACCAGCACGAATCAAATCATATATCTATGGTATTTTATATTGCAGTGATTATTTTCCATAACCAGCATGAATTAAATCATATATATATATATGGTATTTTATATTGCATTAATTATATATGATTCAATAATTATTTCCTTGACACATTGCTTCCTTAATCTTAGCCCTGATGCTCTATGTTATCGCCACATGTAAACCCTTATTTTTTTATTATTATTATTTTTTTTTTGAAAAATTATTAAAACATGGGTCAAAAATTGAGTAGCAACAACCATATCTAGAATGGTCATCAATAAATATAATGAAATAAGTATATCCATTTATGGCATAAATTGTCATTGGTTCATATACATCTGTATGTATTAGACTTAACAATTCTTTAGACCTTTCACTCTTTCCAGTAAAGTATGTTTTGGTCATCTTACCTAATAAACAAGCTTTATAAGTTTCATATGAATCATAACCAAAATTATTAAAATATTTTTCTTTATGTAACTCGGTGATTCTCATTTCATTAATATGACCTAGTCTACAATGCCATAAACTTAAAGGATATTGATTATCTAATCTATTCTTCTTATTGGTTATAATGAACTTGAGAATTTCAAAATCAAATATATACAAACAATTTGTATAATCATCATATCTATAAAAAAACATCATTATTATAAAAAAATAATATTTTTCCTCAATAATAAATTTAAATCCATTCAAAGTTAAGTTAGATATGAATATAATATTTCTAGAAAGTATCGGAACAAAATAACAAATATCATGTTCTAGTATAAGCCACTTGGCAAAGTAAAATAATAAGTTCCTACAGGTAATGCAATAACCTTTGCTTTATTTCCAACTCGTAGGTCCATTTTTCCTTTATATAGTCTTTTATTTTTCTTTAGTTCATGTATATTATTGCAAATGTAAAAATCACATCTGGTATCCAATACCCAAGAACTACTATGTGAAGTAGAAGTTTTCAATTATAAACATACCTGAAGTAGAAACTTTAATAAGTTTCATAGCCTTCATGATTGCAAGATACTCCTTACAATTCCTCATCTAATATCCATATTTCCCACAATGATAATAAGTAGTCTTATCTTTCTTGATGCCCTTAGTAGGCTTCTTTACTTTAGAGACAAAACCCTTCTTATTCTTATTCTTTTTCTTAGACATTCTAGAAGACTGAATTAGGAGAATAAAGCTTTTTTCTTTCTTATGGGCTCATTTAATATTTTTAAGTATATTAAGCAATTCCAGCAATGTACTATCCAACTTATTCATATGATAGTTCATAATAAATTGTGAAAATATTTGGAGTGATTATTGCAAGACCAAGTCAACACTAAATTCATGGTATATGACAAAGCTCAATTAGCCTAATTTCTTAATATACCTAATCATTTTCAAAACATGTGTGTTCACTAACTTTAAAGATCTCATAACTCGCGGTCCTACAAGTTGCATCAAACAACTTTTTATGATACATAATCATAGTATAAGCATTTATATTCTCATATTATCTTTGAAGTTTAAGTGTCATGCTCTCTAGCATTACACATAAAGCATGCTCATCATCATCATTATCATCAATATAACATTGATATTCATTTCTAAATTCTTCATCAGCATCCTCATTAAGAGCAAGAGGAATCAGATTTTCAAGAATATACACCTTCTTTATTATTTGAGAGCAATTCTCATATTACGGTATTAGTCTAAAAAATTTGGTTCTGTCAATTTATTAGCACCATGTATGTTATTTAGGGGTATATTTCTTTTTACTCATGGTAATGTATCAATCTATTCATGTAAAGGTAGCGACTATTGGTTTAATGCATAAATATTTATAACCAAATTCAGATAAGGTCTTTAATCATAATTTGGTCTCCCACTATTTTCCTATAAATTAATAGCCTTCCCTATTAATTCAGAAAATCTCGCTTAGATATCCTAGTAGGCTAGGATCCCATTCAATTTATATGACCTTAAGTAACTCAACAAATCAAAATAAATTAAATTAGGTAGATAACATACCTTGTTAATCAAATCTTTATGTAACTTCTAGATCAGTTATGTAATAACTCTTTATCTAAACATATCATATATGTTTCACCTAACTACTTTCTTTAATCTTATACGACCATAAACAACTCATCCAAATCAATAAGTTAGTAAAGTACGATCTGATTTTATAGCATTCAACATATTCGATTAACACTAACCTTAAATAGCTCAAAAAGTTATTTATGAATAGAACTTTGATTTTATATATATAAATCAAAAGGCAACAAACCATGTTCTCGATATGTACTTAATATATTAATGAGAGATTTATTATTAATTTTAATTAGGCCTCATTACATGGCATAATTGATATATCATAATACATAACAATTATATATTAACATACGCCCCTAGCATGACATTATAATTGGATGATTATAGACATATCTAAACTAATTCACTTGAGCCATCAAAGGGAATTTGGTGGTCAGAACCTAGATAACTGCAGCAAATCTTCATAAGTTCTTTGCGAGCACCATGATTATATCCTTCATGACCATTCTTTCTTTGTTTTGGATTACAAAATAATATTTCTATATAAATTCCTACATTTTAAAATTACATTACATTTATATAATTGAATAAGAAACCTTGAGTTATATTCGAAGGGAATTAGATGAGAAAAGAATTTTACAACCCTATAAGAAAAATAGAGAAAAGACAGGACATGCAGGTCTTATTTATATATTACAATCATTCAACAATAAAAACACAATCACGTTGGTCTTTAATATCCATTGTCATAACCCAATTTTTTACCCCTATTTTTTTCTTCAAAAAAAGAAAATTTTCAAAAATATCAACAAATAACAAAAACATAAAAAAATATTTTTGACAGATTTGCGTCGTTTTCAGTTTCAGCATCTTTTCAAAAAGAATTTAAAATTTAAAAATTTGTTTTCAATGCGTTCAATTTTTTAACATGCTCATTTAAAAACATTGATATTTTTTTAAAAGTCAACATTGACATTGCATTTTTTTTTTACATAAGAAAAATCAAGAAATCAAAAAATGATATTTATAAAGGGATCAAATTGTTTTTGGGTTACTTGGTCACCAAGTTTGCTTGGAGACCAAGCAATTCAAAATAGCAAACTCCTTTTACCTATAAATAGGTAATACACACATAAAAGGGGGAATTAGTTAGAGAGGCTAACAAAAAAAAAAAAACAAAAGAAAGAAAAGCCAAAACCATCTCCCTCATTTCTCTTCCACACCAAAACACGTGACCCTCTCTTTTTAAAGGTTAAAAATGTGAATGATAGGAAGAGGGGAAGGCAAATGAATTAAAAAAATTATTAAATCCCTATCTACTTTATAATTCAATTATAAAAGTTTGTGGAACTAAAAAAAATTAAAACAAACAAGCAAATAATGAAATGGAGTTTAAATCAAGTTTAACAGCTCTTAGGATTTTTTACTTCGCCATAACTAATCATATGCGAATTTCTCAATTGAACTAATCTCTCTCGAGCATCAATGAATTATTTTAACAAGCAAACTTCCTACATCTTGGTGAAAATTCTAAACTTGTCAAAATTCATTAGGAATGGTAAAACCCTTAATGATTACATAAGTTTCAAACATATCTTTATCATATAGATTTCTTATGGTATTTCAAACAATGGCTTAAACAATTATCACTTCTTAGTCTCAAATTGAATCCCAACTCAAGTAAACGGTGATCAAACGTACATAAGCATTAAGTTCAGAATAAAATACTCAACAACTACTAAATTAATCCAATCAAAGAAATATTCACATAATCATAGTTAGGCTAAATCAAAAAATCACAGAATAAAGAAATACTCCATAGCTAAATTAAAAAGAGACAAAATTGATACAATGAATATCACTCAAGAGTATAGGCAAATTGTAGAGTTATATGTCAATAAAAGGGTTGTTGTCCTTAGCTTTTTTTTTTTTCAGTTCTGATTGCTTCTGCTCTTAGATGTCGCCTCCTCTCTTGTGGTGTGTTTAGGGTATCAAAAACATATGTTAGTTGCTGCCTAAAAGGGTTCTTACAGTATGACTTTATCATTTAAAGGAAAGGAATTCACTTCACTTCTCTGTAATGGATTCTAACTTTATTTTCTTTCCTGATATCATGGGCCAATTTTGGGGCAGAAATCATGTGCATTGAGACTTCTCTATTTGTGGAATGATTATAGAGAATCAAGTTTTTTTCCAATGAAACTAGTCTTGTAATTTTTGGACATCTGAAACTCGAGATATTTGCCAAAAACCAAGACAGTTTCTGGGCCATAGGGACTCCTCACCTGATTAAACTCTATATTTTGACTCACTTTTTAAGCTTTAAAATAGCAAAACTAGGCTATTTTCTCTGCATAATAATTATAGGCCTATGTCTCAGCTTTTCAGAAAGGTAGAGAATGCATGAAACGAAGTTGTATAACTCTCGTTATAACGCAAAAACCAATTAGTGTCCAGACTTGTCTAGGACAAACCAACTAGTGTTTGAACTCTAAGCTCAGCCTATTGTTTGCCTCCTTATATGATCCTAAATTCAGCATACTCCAGTAGTTGAATACCTAAAAATACATTGAATTCCTAAGAAGTAAATAATTGTCAAAGATACCTAAGACTCTTGAAAACTCGCTAATAATCACATAAAATACTCTAAAATAAAGTCAGAATGACTAAAAGTATGTGTGCAGTATATTCTCTTACTAATTGGCATTTAGGGGTGGGTCTATATTTCTTCTGCAATGTTGCAAAGCTAATAAATTTGATATGCATGCAAAAAATGAAAAACAAGATAAATTGAATACGGGTTCACCCTTCAAGGGGTTGCAAGGTACTTTAATGTTATCATTACAACGACGAGAGAATTGATATTCATCTTAGTCAATTTTTAATATTCTAGACTCTCGTAGAATCTATGTGATAATTATTCACCTCCCTAAAGTCCTAGAATTCAGGATGTTACTTAAGTGAACATACAACCTAAGGATATGTTCTAATCTTAAGTGACCATGGGTAGATTTTCTATTTGGTCTCAAAAGGGTCTCAGATTTGCTTAGTAAAGTTCTTCGTAAAGACAGTATGAGGGAGTTGCGATGAATGGTTAAGGCATGTATGCCTACCATTACCAACCAGACACTCATATATGAGTTAGGTGTTTCACGCATTTGAACCTTGAACAATAGTCATAGGGCATACCACTAATCCCCCACCTAACCTAGAAGCTTGTGTGTGCTTTCGAGAATTAAAGCAGGTGATGCACGAGACATTAATTCATATCCAATATACAAATGTATATGCAATATTTAAAAAATTAAAGCAGAAAAAAAATGCATGTTGATAATAAAAATGATAGATAAAAAGCAGTAAAATTTAAAGCATAAAAAGAATAAAAAATGTATAGACCAAAAAAAAACGAAACACAAAATTTAGACAAACGAACAAAGCTTAGTCTGTGGGATGTCCCTAGTGGAATCGTGAAGATCATCCTCCCAAGCCAAGATCATCGGAATGTGGGTGGAAAGGACAAAGAATTATTGTCCTTTATCATTAAAAAAGGGATGGAGTCACTAATTAGTATTTTGATCACTAGGAACCCTAACTTGTCTCAGAGTCTGGATAAAAAAAAAATGGTTATGTATAGAAAGGACATATCATCCCTAGTATATCTTACCTAATGTAAGCTGCATTGTTTATTTGTTTGATATACGGTAAGGTACTGTTATGTTTTCTAACTGTTGACCTGTCTAATGCTTAAAAGCAGTCGACCCTAGTAGAGTGGACCATAACTTTAATAGATCAAACCTAGCCATTTTAGAGTCAAAACATATTTTTTTGCATTGTTTTTAATATTAGGGATACGTCTTACGTCTAAATTCGTAATCATTGATGTTGGGACAAACAAAATAATTTTTTTATATATTTTTGAAATTTAGACCAAATTCTCATGGATTTCATAAACTAGTTATTAAATCTAAAACTGAATGCTTTTTTTTAGGAAAAGGGAGGGTAGGCTTTTACTAAAAGTGTGTGTGTGTGTGTGTGTGTGTGAGAGAGAGAGAGAGAGAGAGAGTTCTTTCTTTTGTATTTTTGTTTTTTTAATTGATGTGTGTTAGAGCGTGTGAGTTGGTGAGTGAGAGAGAGAATTGAAAAGGGTCATGTATTTTTATTTTTTTCTCACTAACTCCATATTTTTCTTATGAGATTCCCTCATTAATTTGTTTTTTTTCCTCCCAATTGCTCGGTCCTTAAGCAAGCTTGACGACTAAGTAAACCAAAAGCATTTTGGTCCCTTATTTTATTTTATTTTATTTTTTATTTGCATTTTTGGTCCCCTTGTCAAATATTTTTTGTATTTGATTTAAAAAAAAAAAAAAACAATGTCAACGTCGACTCGATGAGAAAAATAAATTATTTTGAAATGAGCATATTAAAAACTGAATGCATCAAAAGTAAATTTTTTTAGTTTTTAATTCTTTTGGAAAGATGCTAAAAATGCCAAAAACATTGCAAATACATCAAAAATATATTTATTTGATTTTTTGTTTGCTATTTTTTGGATTTAAAAAAAAAGTAAGAAAAAAAGGGTCAAAGATTGGGTTATTACAATACTGAGTTGTTTTATACATGACCATACTTTTGTTAGTGGTGGGGGGCAGTGAGCCTATTGTCGGTTGCAACAATCAAAGAAGAAGAAGAGGAAGAATTCACGGTTCTGTTCTTGGAGTCTTATTTAGGTTTTTCAGGTTTAATTTATGAATTGAACCAACAACTTATATCTAATTACATCTAATTATATTTAGAGTTGAAATTATAATTATAATTATTCTTTTAATTGTATTTTTTTATTTGAAAAAAATATTTCAAACTGCAAATTATTTTCAATTACATCCTCCTTTAATTTTTTTCATGTCTTGGATTTGATCTTATTCTTTTTATTGCTATTTTTTATTTGAGATAATTTATTAAAAAATAATTTCATCCTCCATCATTTTTATTCTATGAGGTTTGATCCTTATTCATTTTATTTCTATTTTTCTAATTTGACAAGTTTTTTAGATTGATTTTTTTTCCTTTAATATTAAATTAAATGGGAATTGGGCTTCTTAAGTGAGTCAAGGCCTGAGATTTCATAGGTTGTGATTTTAGAAGATTAACTCAAGTTTAGAAGATTTATCCGGGTTTGCTTGGTTTTTTATGTTTTTAGATTAGGGTTGCCTTTTATATTATTAAATCAACAAAACTTTTTAAACCCAATGAAATTAATGACATAAGTCTCAAATTGCTTTTACTTCATTAGAAATCCTAGTGTTTCCTTAACTTCTTTTCTTCTTATGTCTAGAAAATATCGTCTGGCTTGCAGCGTTGCGCTGGTCATCTATATAAGTTTACTCAAGTCACTGTTTTTTTTTTATATTTTTTTTTAAATTGAAATTTTCAACCTTCAATATTTAGTTCATTGTAATTGGGCTTTATAATTTTTTTTTATATGGGTTCCATAGTTTTATTATGATCTCATACCTTGGATTGCGAGTTGTATAGGGTAACAATGGTAAGCCTAGTTCGATCCAATGTTATGGCATCTCAATATTTTTTTAAAAAAGATATATCATCTAATGTGTCAGCATTTAAGTACTTAAAAGTGTTTTGACCAAAATAAATCAGCATTTAAGTACTTAAAAGTGTTTCGACCAAAATAAATCAAATCTTTGAATTCCTAATGTCTTTTTTTTTTTTAAGTTGAAAAAATAATGATTTGACCTGTGGCATAACATAGGTCAAAAAACTAGTTGAAAACTATTCATTAAATGAAAAACCTAAAACATGTGTGAAAAGTATTGTATATAATTTTATGATTTATAGTGGATTGGAATAGTAAAATCATGGTTTTGCCCTTTTGAAGAAAATCCAATGGCCTTGCACTAGGAGTTATTATTGTCTTTTCATATGGTCCATTAGGCATTATGAAATTAATTGAGGGTAGTTAGGCCTTTTTAATTTTTTGAGACAATGTAATTAATTAATTTCCCTTAAAAGCAAAAAAAAAAAAAAAAAAAAAAAAAAAAAAAACTAATTTAGGTCTAGGAGCTTTTTTGAAATTCCACTTTTAACAGCACACTAAAATGACTTTATTATCTTTAAAATCAAAATTTCTTTTCCTTACCTCTAGCAGCTTATTCGTACTTTCATTTATTTATTTTTTGTAATTATCATTTAGCCCTAGCAGCAAATTGGTATTTTAATAAATAAAAATAAGTGGTTTGTGCATGCGTTAAACACGTCAATGAATAAGCTACCTCACCATGTTTGAGTAGCATGTGTAGAGGTTTACAGTGGCCAAAACCAGCCTTGGTGTTTTCTAATTTGTCACGGTGGGGAACTACCTCCCTAGACAACGAGTGCAATGGAATTCCCTTTGATTTGGTATTACTTGGTTTTTTTCTTTTCTCTCTCCTTCTCAATTTCCACACCTCACCTTCTAGAATTTCATAGCAACCCTTCAATTTTGTTTTTCCTTCATATTTGATCATTGTTCTTTCAATTGATTTTTTTTATTTGAATTATTTTATAGAATTGATATTTATTTTCAATTTCATCCTTTTTTGATTTTTAATCTATCAGATTTGGTTCATATTCTTTTGGTTGTTATTTATATTGTTTGAGATCATTTTTAAAATTGATGTTTTTTTTTACAATTTCATCCTCAATTTTTAATTGCTACTTTTTTACTTCGACAAAGTTTTTGAATTGATATTTTTTTTTCTGATTTCATCATTTAATATCAAATTGGGCTTATTGATTGGGTCCAGGTTTGGGATTTAATGGGTTATGAATTTGGAAGATTAACCCATGTTTAGGAGATTCACTCGGGTTTATTTTTTTACTTTTTTAAGCTAATTTTTTTTCCAATTTTATCCTTTAATATTTGATTTAATTAGACATTGGGCTCCGATATTTGTTTTTCATTCTTTAGGATTTTTAACTATTTTTAAAAATATCTTGGGTTTTTTTTACATGTCGTTCTTTGTTAAATTTATCTTTTCTTAAAAGAGATTTTGATTTTTAGTTAAATTAAATTAATTGCTTAAATATAAGCATAATATTCTTACCTCATGATATTTTATTTAATTTGCTTTCAAATTTAACGGGTTGTAATAGGAGATTAACTCGGGTTTAAATGACTTGCCCGAGTTCATTTTTTTTCCTTTTTTTTAATTTTTTTAGTTTCATCCTTCAAAATTTAACTTAATTGAATATTGAACTCTATTATTATTTTTTATTTGCTTCTTATAGGATTATTCACTAATTTTAAAAATAAACGAGTTATCTCGAGTCTTTTTATTTGTTGTTCTTTGTTGAATTTAGCTTTTATTTAAAGGAATTTTTTTAATTAAATTAAATTAATTACTTAAATATAAGCATGATATGCTTATTTCATGATATTTTGTTTGGTTCGCTTTCCTAGTTGTTGCTCAGGCGGTGCATGCAAACTCTTTTGTTGCCTCTATATAGCGTTTCACATAGGCTTGTGTCCACGGCATAGCAACAATGAATATCTAACATATTATTCTTTATTTCTTTTTTTTAGTATGATATTAATGACTTAATATTTTAAAAGTGTTTCTCTAATATGTATTAAATTTATTACTTCTTAGTATCTTGACATTTTTTAAAGGTTAAAAAAAAAAAATTAACCTGGGCATATTGCGGTTAACAATCTAGGTGTTTGAGAATGTGGTAGCGGTTGTTTTTTAAAGTGTTTTTCACTCGGAAATGCATCAAAATAATATTTTTTTTATTTTTTAAAAATTATTTTTAACATCAGCACATCAAAATGATTTAAAAACACTAAAAAAAATATTAATTTGAAGCAAATAAAAAAATAAAAAAATTTTTAATTTTTTTCAAAAACACTTTTAACACGCAAAAACAAACAGGCATGTATAATTACTCTCTCTTAAGAATTAGATAACTAACGTAATTTATATTCTATTAAAAAACAAATATATTATATGTCTTCTTTTTTACTAGGGACAAATAATATATATACAAGTAAGACCATGAAATAAAGCTCTCATTCACATCGTATATGATAGTGGTTGATATAAAGCCATTTTAGGATCTTCCCTATTCAAGATTTGTTCTCTGCTATAGCGGTGGTGAAACTTCATTATCATTTCATGCACCAGCAGTTTCAGATGGTATATCCCAAGCGCCGGTGCCTGGTTGTTTGAATTGTCTTTTCAACCATTGAGGAGGAGTTCGCAGGGTATTACGAAAATTAAGAAGGAAGATCCGACCATCTTGGCAAATGCAATAGAATCTGATTTCATGACTGTACTCAAGAAGCATTTGGTAAGAACTAAATGCACAATACAGTCTTGTAAGTTAAGAATACAGTCTTTTTTACATTTTTCTGTCTAACTTTTGGTAAATTTTAGGCAAGACTTTCATGTACTTAAAGTTTCATGGTACCCAAGAATGACCATCAATCCTTGCTCTCAGATGAGCTTCAAAAGAGAGAACATTACAGAGGGAATCACAGTTTTTGCCAGCCGTGATGAATGCCCACTAAAACTGAACAGAACATGGATTATATTGAAGATGTGACTGAATGAGGCTTGTGGCATGACAACAAGCAAAAGAGCTACAGCATTCCAGTGACTGAAGCTGTCAAGATTTATGATTTACAATTGCTAGATGGATTCTCAATATATAGAAGCCTCTTATTCTAGGTGTGCAGTTGGCACATAAGTGAAAGAAAACAACTACATTATCTCAACCACAGCTCGACTCAGAATTTTTCCCTGGTTAAGGTCCTGGAATGCTTTGCTTGCCTCCTCAAAACCATATTTCCTTGTAACAGCATCAGTAAGGTTGAATATACCTGATTCTGCAAGCTTGACCAATTTGGGAAGATCCTGTCTTGCCCTTCCTCCATAAGAGCCAATAATTTGAATCTGTTCCATGGGTTAAAAGGGAGTCAAAAGTTTTTCCATATGGGACCTTGCAGCAAACCAGCTGAAAACTATACTCAAAGATCGCTAAATATTTAAAAACAGAAATTCCAGATAAAATGAGTGAAGGACACCTTTCAGAAATTCAGAATCATACATGGTGCTAAGTACCACAGATTAACTAAATTAACATTCTATTCTACTTGCAGAACATTTTCCTTCGTCCATCTTAATAGGGAAAAACCAAATTAAAAGCATATGTACATTGACAGAAATGAAATGGTTTTATTGAAAAAGTTTTCCTGCGAAAGACATTGTAGCAAAACCAAAAATTCATGGGTGGAAATATGATACTTTTCTGTAAATACACACCTTTCGACGGACCATATGATTGATATCTATCTCCCCTACAGCACCAGCCTGTGAAAGTCCAATCATCACAGCTTTTCCTCCATCTCTAACACTCTGTGTGCACTGCGAAAATGTCAGTGGTTTGCCCAAGGCTTCCACAGCAATGTCCACACCTCTTCCTCCAGTTATTTCCTGGAAAAAATAAGCAAATATCATAATTTAATTTCAATCTATTTACAATGCATGACCAGAAGCGCAACACAATCAGAAGACTGAGTTCTTGAAAAATACTTGAACACCACAATTTGGCAAAGGTAAAAATGCAAACAAAAATTATGGCTGGTTCAAAGCAAATCAAACTAAACAGTCCATTGGCTTACGAAGAAAACATAAAAAGTTCTAAACTTTCCATTCGTTAGCCCAAGGCTATTTCATGTCACATTCATGGCACAAAAATTGGGAAGAAAAATAAACTGGGGAAGACACTGAACTGCAGATCAAGTTCCCTCCATGGATACATGAGCTCCCTCACTCACTTTATATCTTTTTACTCACCACTAAAACTGCAAAAAAGCTTTGGCAAATGGCACTTTCATCATGAGCTGGGAACTTTGGCAACTCATTCAGCAACTAAAAACTAAAGGATATGATACACACCTTAATCCTTTTGATAGGATCTTCTTTTGTTGAATTTATAGTGGCAGTGGCACCAAATGTCTTAGCTTTCTGAAGTTTTTCATCCTGAACATCCACGGCAATAATATCAGAGGCACCAAATGCCCTTGCTATCTGCAAACAACTGAAGCATTTTGTCTTAGTCATTTGTTATGCAGGAGTTCACTAAAATAGAGTAACATAGCACCATGAGTGACCATGGCTTCAATTTTGACAAAAGAAATCTTTCAGATTTACATCAACGGTTTGAATCTCTGCTGATGTTTTATTCTTATGACAATTGACATGGTGATGCTATGTTATTCATTTTCATGGGTTCACTTGTTCGATGAGCAAAGTCACATATTGAGCCCCCCCTACTGCCATTAACTTTGGGGATCTTGCATTGTTTGTCTCTTCATGAAAGTTACAATCTAGAAGTGTAGAATTGTGTGTGTAACTACAAGCACTGTTCAGGAAAGGCCAATGCAACCCTTTTTTGGGACCCAAAATATAAAACAAATAAACAAAACAAAACAACTTTATGTTGTATGAGAAGTTTTAAAGTGTGCATGTAAAGATTTATAGGCCATCACTATGAACTGATTTTGCACATTGTTCCTTCCTTGAACAACTGGAATAAAATTAGCTGACATATCGCTTTATGATAGGTCACAAGCTGCTTGTCACTAACATCAAATGACTCTGCAAGTTGGTTGGAAGCATCTTTTTCATTGTTAGTTATGTCTTCTGCCACACTTTATCACATTTATAAATGCATAAATCCACACATGTGACACACATGAGTGAAAATATGGGACCTATATATATGTATGCATGTCTCTCTATGTAATGAATGAATGTGCATACACAAACATGTAAAATGTGGACGCAATGTATGTGGTACTGAAAGCTATCTAATCAATATAAAACATTTTCTGTTACCTTGACCCTACACCCCCAACTCCAATCACAGCAACAGAATCCCCAGGACGCACTTCAGCTGCATGAGCCATAGCACCATAAGCAGTGAATACCGCACACCCTAAAATTGCAGACTCAGCATATGGCAACGAGTCTGGTAATATCGTCAATGCATGTGCTGGAACAACACAGTATTCAGCAAGGCCTCCCATGCTATACATGAAAACCGGCTTTCCTACATGATATAACATTTATTTAGTGATCCAATAATAATGATTATATTCCAAAAGCAATAGAGAGATTCTTCCCCAAAGGCCTTAAAAGAGAATCTCAACAAGACAAATTTATATGGCAATAGAGAAATAAGAAAATTATTAATACCAGAAATGCAAGAGTGTGCTACCACAGAGGTGCATAAGTGCTGATCCAGTTAATCCAAACTCACACACAAAAATACATGTATCAATGTGTGCGTGTGTGTGTGTGTGTCTGTCTTTGAGAGGGATATAGAGAGAGTGTCAATCTCATGCGAATAAATAATCATCCTAAGAAATTATGACCAAGTTTGTATAACAGAGTATAGACCAGCAATGTGCCAAATGCAAGTGATGCATGGAATCACAGAATCTAAATTAAAAATACTAACATTTAATTAGATTGAAAATGAATAAGCACTGCATGAACATTAAAATTATACTGTCTACCACTCAATTGCAGCTAACTACACGGTGATAAAAAATGGGTCACCCGCTATCACAATATCTAGGTTCATTGAACCAGTGGTACAGCAGACTAGTAAAAATGGATGTGCAGATACTAACATGTTTTAATTGAGTTTACGGTTTTCTCCCTTTTATTCAGTTTCTATCTCCTATAGAGAATTCAACAATCTTCTATCTCTGTTCCTGCCCCTGTCCTAAATCACTTTGATGCCCAATAATCTTGAGCTTGAATGGATGGAACGTATATTTTACTTATCAAAAAGGCAAAAAATGTTTCCTCGGCATAAACTAAATGATGAGTTAATTTTGGAGTTTGCATATCGTAGGGGATGTGACAGTTGTATTGGGAGCATTACAACAAGTTGCAAGCTTTTCCTTTCAAGAAAAATGACAATTTGGGAACTTTAATGAAAAGAACGTAAAATTAAAACAAAAGTTCATTACCACTGTTACGGAGGAATAGTCGAGTTTCACCATCGTAAAGAGTTCCTTTTGCTCGATTATAAGCGAAAAAATCCTCACATAAATCATCATGGCCCTGATTCCCAACTCAGAAATTTATCACATCAGTATCTTCTTAGCCAAATTTTATACGTTTTTGCTACTTTCCAATAGCCCTTGTTATGACATCAAATAACGATAACAAAATGAAGCTATACACGCAACTATAACATTACATCTCAAAGTAATCTCACCTTAGAACAGTAGAAACAGTTACCACAAGGCATGATAAAAGCTCCAACAACATGAGAACCAACTGGAAATCTGAGAAAACAAAAATGGAAAAAAATTCATAATTCACATTACTACATCTCCCTGCATGATAAAGAACCCATTTCCACGTAAAATATACAATCCTTTTCAAATAATTCCAAAAGAATCACACAAAATCATTAAGAAAGCAGACTTCATTTCACTTGATACTATTTACATATCTAATCCATGTACCTTTCAACAATTTTTCTATCTGTCAGCTCCGCATGTTCCACAACTTCCCCGGTGATCTCGTGACCAATAGCACAAGGACTAGCAAATGGAATTTCACCCTTTATTACATGAAGATCAGAATGACAAACCCCACAAGCTACAACCGTAAAAGATTAACATTAGCACCGAAAACCAAATGTATACGCATAAAAAAAATACCATAAATAAGAAATCAACTGATCAAATAATCACCTTTGGTCTTAATAAGAACTTCTCCAGCTTTAGGACGAGGAATATGAAACTCTTCCATGGTAAGTGGCTTATTGGGCTCCCAAAAAACAGTTCCACGCATAAACCCACCTGAGCTTACATGATATGAGCTCTTTGAAATCTTTGTAGTGTCATTACCATCAAGAGAATTGATCTTGGCACCATTAAAACCACCACTATGATGCAAAGACTTAGCAGTAGTATCAGCCAGAAACCAAGAAGAAGGTAGAATATTTAATGGTTTCGAAAAGAGGAGTTTCTTGGTGATTGATCTTTGGATCAGATGAGAGATACCCATGTCTTGAATTGACAAAAAAACAAAAAACAACAAAAAACAAAATTTTGCAGTTTTAGAAGAGTGAAATGAGGAGAGTGAGTTTGGCTCTTTGGACTTTGTACTAGGTTGTAAGGATTGGATTAAAGACTGCTGATTAGGCAGCTTGATGTGTTGGTTTCTCTGCCAGGTCATTAGTTTAATTTTATCCAAAATTCCAAATTATGGTTCAACCATCACGAAGGAAAGTTATTGTGCTACAAGATACTATTTATTATAAGAGTGTAATTAGTATATTGTCATTAAAACTTTGAATTTAGCATCGGAGGAGAAGGTAGTTTTTTTACCATAATACAATTATTTTTTATGTATAAAGTTAGTTTGGTAATTTTATTTTTAAATATACAATAAAATTATTCATTTAATCTTGGAATTAAATAATTTGATGTCTACTACTCCAGAACATTTTTGTATTTTTAATTTTTTAAAAATAGTATAATTAGTTTAATGCATATAAAGACAAAATCAATTGAACACTCACTTAAAGGTTTTTTTTTCATTTTATATTGTTTTTATTGTGATTTTCAAAGGTACTGAGAATCATTATTGTAAATTACATTTATTTAATATATTGCGCACGTGTTAGGTTGAGGACAACCCTCGTGGCATTCAGGCGGTGCGTGTGGGGCTATTCAACCACATATTAATACCCTCTACAAGGTGGTACAACATGTTTTTCAAGATTCACAATGGTTTGCCACCAATAGCCATTTCTTTTTCTCCTTCTTCTTCTCTCTCTTCTCTTCAAGTTTTGCATCAGCCCCTGCGAAATCTCAAAACATTTGATCCCTATACTTTTGATTACTATTTTTTATTTTAGAATAAGCTATAAAATTATAAATGCTTTTCAATTTCACCCCATACTATTTTTTAATCTATAAATAATATATCAAAGTATAAATGTTTTTTAATTTCACCCCCTATGATTTTTTTATCTATCAATTTTTTTTGTTTTTTTATTCTTAAAATTTGATCCTCATTTTTTTAATCGATGAATATCTTATTTGGGATCTTTTTAAATTTTTTTAAATTGCATCCTCATTAGGTTTTGTCTATTAAATTTTATCATTATTATTTTTGTTTCTTTTGCAGGGTTTTTTTTTTAAAAAAAAAATTACCGATCTCATTCTTTGAAGTTAAATTGGTTGAAAATTAGGCTTATTGATTGAATCCGAGTCAAAGATTTTATGGGTTGTGACTTTTAGAGATTAAACCAGATTTAAAAGATTCACTTGTTTGCTTTGTTTTTTTTCCTTTTTCTAAATTGATGTATTCTTATTTTTTATCCTTTTTTTTTTTGTTATTTTTTATGTTTGATTATGTTGGGTTAGCCCTCAATTTGCACATTTTCAAAAAAAAAAAAAAAAGAGGGTTTCGCTAGAGAGAGGTGTGAAAGGGAGACTAGAGAGAGACAGAGCTGACGGAGCTGCTAGAGCCATAACTCCTTCGGCCACCATTAGATTTCACTCATTTTCAAATATGTTGAGTGCCACGCCCTACACTAAAAACTGACCAAACGAGTTTTGTTTATTTGGTACCATTTGAAAGATATTGTCATCGTAATATTTCTTGAAAAACTAAATTTGGGGCAGCCATAGTCGCTGGCTTGTTTTGTCCCTGTTCATTGTTGGATTTGCTCCGGTTTTTTTAAGGGATGTCCTCTTGGTTTCGAATGGTCGAGATCAAATTCTTACAACTTTGCAAAATGTTTTTCTTCTCAGACTGGTCGCTACTAGTTTTCAAGTCAGGTTATTGCTTTATAGATCACAACTGATCTAACCGTTGGGTTACTCTGATTTTTTTATATGTTATGTTATACTTGCTTACCTCGAACTGGACCGTTGGAGTTTGTCTAGTTTTTATTGTATTGAAAGTATTATATCTTTGAAATCACTGCCCAGACATGACTACTAGTAACTCAGGAACTAGACTAGTTTTACAAACCCAGAAAACGGTCGACCGGTTGCCACTTTGGCTCACAAGAATACCGCCACCTACAACCCTGCCCCTAACACCACATGGGCTGATAGAATGAAGGTCTCCAACTCTACAACCCGTGCCAAGATTGGTACCATCTTGGACATTTCAAATAATGTCATTGATGAAAGTGTGTCGAAATTGAACTGATGTCTGGTGGGTTTCTTCCCAGGTTATAAGATGCCCTACCATGCTGTCAATTCTATTGCTTTTCAAGTATGGAAGAATTATGGCCTTGAGAGTGTAATGACAACACAACAAGGTTTCTTGATGTTTTATTTCAAGAGTGAGGATGATGCTAACTCGGTTATAGAGAAGGGACCATGAATGTTCGGCGGGAAATTCCTTATCCTTCAACCATGACACCTATATTTTGTTCTTAACAAAAACAAAATCTTGAAGGTGCCTGTATGGGTTTGCCTCTAGGTTCTACCTTTTCCACTTTAAAATGAAACAGGTCTAGGCATGGTTCCTAGTATGGTGGGGAGACCATTGGCTTGTGATAAATAAACACTTAGTAGCACTCAGCTTGACTATATTAAAGTATGAGTTGAATTGGATGCTTCACTACCCACCCACACTCCATGTTTTTCAACTACAATGCAGGTTATTTACAGAGCCCATCATAGTTACAGTTGATTACGAATGGAAGCTAGGAGCTTATAAGATTTGCAAAGTTTTTGGTCACTCATGCAAGACATCAGTTAAAGCCCCAACCTTATCGGTGAAAGACATGCTCAAGATAAAAAAAAAAAAATAAGGGGATGCTCTACAAGTTTGTAGCTCACCAATTATGATTGTTGAAGGGGTTACATCCCTTTCAATTTCTGTTGTTGCAGCAAAATCAGTAACCTAAAAAGACAGATCAGGTGGAACCAGTCAACCAGTTCAGACTTGTTAGTAACTAGACGACCAATTGAACACAACAAAGGCCCTAAGAGCTACTATCCTTAGAAACGATCAACCGATTAAGACATCAAAAGAACCGGTTGACTGGTTAAAGCCGCATATCATTACTGAAGTAGCCAAACCTACTGATGTTGAGATGGATAGGTTAAATGATGATGGGGGTCGGAAGCTAACTTGAATCATAATATATTGCCTTTTATGAAGGACCAACACCTACTCACTAGAATTAAAATATGTTTGGAGAACAAACATGTTACCTTCACTAGCAATAATGAAGCTAACACTTGACCACCGATCAAGGGTTCTTCAGATTCTACCTCGGCACCTTCTCAACCAAATGAAACAAGTAAGCATAATCCTTATAACACTCATAAAACTAGAAAAAGTATGAAAAAAGGCACACAAAAAAGGGCTTAAAACCCTCTGATTATTTTCCTCTATGTTTTGATATCTTGTTTCCTATATCTATATATAATATAGGAAGTTGGAATATTCAGGGTTTTAATGGCTCATTAAAACATAAAGTAGTAAATGATTGGGTTAATAATCATAATCTTAGCTTAGTAGGCATACTTGAGACTAAGATTAAAATTAATCATATGGGGTTAAGGTAGCTATAAGTTCTTCGTAGCTTTTTTCTAATGTCTCGGTTAATATTAATTGTCATATTCTAGTTGGATGGGATTCAATGGTATATAATGTTGTTTGCTTGCATTCTTCTCCACATTGGATAAACTGTAAGGCATTTAGCTTGATTGATGGGTGCTCTTGTGTTGTCACTTTTGTGTATGGCCTTAACACACCTCTAGGTTATCAAGACCTTTGTGATTACCTGAGATACCGAGCTACCGCATCTCAATCTATATCATGGCTTACTTTATAAGACTTTAATGCTATGTTGAGTTCTACTGATAAGTGTGGGGATGATGTTACTTGGCATAGTCATATGGATGATTTTGGCAATTATGTCCAGGCATAGCAGAACTGGTTAGAATTCCTTATTCATACTTGAGATACACTTGCATAATGGTCACCATAATAGGGGTATTATTCTTGAGAAGCTAGATTAGATCTTTGGTAACTCATGTTGGTTCTTTACTTGGCCGACTACTTGTTCTAAATTCTTGCCTAAATACTCTTAATATCATAATGTTATGGTTGTTCACTCTGCTGGTCCTCTTCCCAAGCTAAAAGCATCCTTTAATTTCTTGAATCTATGGGCTATCAAGGGTGATTTCTTGGGTTTAGTAGTGGATACTTAGCAGACTCTTGTAGATGGTAACCTTATGTATAAAGCTTACCAAGATACTTAGATTGCTAAAGCCTAAGTTAAAGGTTTTGCATTGCCTAAACATTAGTCACATATCTAGTCATGTAGTTGAGGAAAAGACTAAATAGGCCTTAGAATAGACTCTTCTTGATGATTTTTCTTAGTTTGACGAGTATTAGTAGGCAAATAGAGAGCTTGTTGTGGAGTTCTTTTAGTTAAGTAAGGATGATGAAGTTTTTTACAAACAGAAATCTCGGATTTAGTGGTTAGACTTTGGAGATGAAAACATTTTTTCTTCCACAAATCACTCCTTTATAGACAAGTTAGGAATAGAATCCTTTAATTGATAGATGAGATAGGATCTCGAGTTCAGGATTAGCATGGTCTGGGTCAGTTGGCAGTCTGTTACTTCTAAGGCTACTTTCCATACACTTGACTATCACTTTAAAGGATGCTTCCTATTTCTTCTCTAATAGGATTCCTCTTGACATTACCCCTCCCTTTTAGAATCATGCATCACAGCTGATAAGATCAAGAAAGCTTTATTTTCTCATGAAAACCTAATTTTTCATCCCGGATGATAAGGCCCCTAGTCCACATAGCTATACCTCTTTATTTTTAAAAGAAGTTAGGGCATTATTGGTAAAGACTTCATTACTACTATGAGGTACTTCTTTGATACGAGTTCTCTACCTAAGTGTGTTAATGTTACTAGGATTGATTTGGTTCCTAAGATTGAGGCACTCACCACTATGAAATGACTTTAGACCTATCTTATGTTGTAACGTGATGCACAAATACATATCTAAAGTCATTGTAAGTAGGTTAAAGGAATTTTTTTCAAATGTTATTGGTCCTACTTAAATTGCCTTTTTTTTAGTAGGTAAATATCGGATGCTATCTTGTTGAATCGGGAGCTTATACATAACTATCACCTAGTTAATCTTATGCCTAGATGTTCTTTGAAAATAGACATAAGAAAAGCTTTTGATATGGTTATTTGAGAATTTATCCTTAAGGTTTAAGGGTTATTGAAGTCCTTGATGCCATGGTTAGATGGATTAAGGTATGCATATCTACAACTTTTTTCTTCATGGTTATGAATGGGAAGAGTTATGGTTTCTTCCCATCTTTTAGGGGCCTTTGGAAAGGTGTTCCTTTATCTCCTTACTTTTTTGTTTTGTCTATAGAGGGCTTAGGATGCATACTCAAAAACACTTTTGAAAACCCAAGGTTTAGATATTATTGATGGTGTTAGAGGACTGCAATTACTCACTTGTGCTTTGTAGATGACGTTATGATTTTCTATTAGGCAGATATCGATTCGATCAGGATTATGAGGAGGGTTTTGGATGATTTTGCAGGGTTGTCAGGACTTGTTACAAATCCAGAGAAGAGTCATATCTTCTTATCAGAAGTTGATGATGAGCTTGAGACCTCTTTGCATACTCTTTTGGGTTTCAGGTGAGGTTCCCTACCATTCAGGTATATAGGCGTCTAATTGATATCTACTAGGCTAACACACTGATTGCATGCCTTTAGTGGAATAGATTTTCTTCAGGATCAAGTTGTGGACCTTGGCTTCTCTTATTTATATTGGGCGTCTTCAACTAATCAAATTCGTTCTCTTCTATATCCAGGTATATTGGTCCTCCATGTTTATTTTTCATTACTCTATTATTAAGAGAATTGAGGGTATCATCGTTGCCTTTCTTTGCAAAGGCTGCTCTCTCTCACACTCAGAGGCTAAGGACGTCTAGGCTTATAATGTTTCTTATCCCCTTAAAGAGTGGTTGAAACATATATCATGTTTAATCATGAATTATATTGTTTCTTCTATACTTCCTTATTATGGTTGAATATAAGCCTTAATTCAACAATCATTCTTTTTGTGTTTTTCAATTCAATGTCATCAAATTCCTATCATATTAACATGGTATAATTTAAGCAACACAACTAAGCATATTCAAAGGCAATAAAAAAACTTGAGATTGTGGTGAGAAAATCATCAAAAGGATGGGAAAGAGATTAAATGATCATTTATATACATAAACACACATTGAATAACCTTTCTCTTCATTCTCTTCCTCTTGGCCATATGAGTGAAGCTTAATTTCACTCTTAAATTTTAATTATTTTTGGATAATAATGTTATATATCTAGGTTATTCCCTTTCTAATTCATCTAATCATGCCATTTTTTCATTTCCTTTAAATTGGATTAATAACCCTAATTAAGAAAATCTAAATTTTTTGAAGTTTTCATACAAAATTTGCTTTGAAGATGTCTAATGTCCTTTTAACTTGAGTTTTTTTATTTCCTTTGGACACCCCCTCATTGTTTTGCTTCTTCCTTTCCCTTTTAATTCTCTTATTTTTCTTCTAACTTACTCTAACAAGTCTTCTCTCTTTTGTTTTTGCAGCTCATGTATTTCTCTCAAGGTTTATAATTCACCTCCCTTAATGTTTTTCTTTTTATGGGTTGAAAGGTGACATGCATGGCTAATTTGTGGAAGTAGTTTTAGGAGAAGTTGAAAAGGATGAAGGTTTTTCTCTTCTCTATTATGTCAGCTTCCTTTTAAGAGACGGTTAGTTTCTTTTCTTTTTTTTAATCCCTCAGATTATTATGCTTAAGAGATTTAGCCTCCCTTTTTCCTTTTTAGTCAATTTGGTCTTGGCTAACTTATTAGTCTTTTAATTCACAACCATTTATAACTTTGTTTTCTACCCTTGTTTTATTTAAAATTTCTTTTTATTTTGTCTTTTTATAGGGTTAAAGTTTTTAGCAGGTTTACCAGAGTGACCCAAGTTGTCCCGGTTTATGAGTTTGGTAAGGTGTTTTTTTCTTTTTAATTAAACTTGAATTTGTTATCGTCTATTTTTTCTCATATAGTTAAAAAAATAGTTTTTTTAAAAAAAAAAGCCATGTTAGTAAACTTTATAAAGTCCATGGACCAGTTCACAGGTTTGGCTAGTTGACATGGTTTGCGGGTCTAACGAGTTTAACTTTTTTTCTTTTCGATTTCATCTATAGATATTGGGTTAATTGAGAATTCAGTTTTATAATTGGTTTTGTTTTGTTTTTTTATAAGGTTATTGCAATCTAAAAAAAAATGTTTTAGTATTGGGTTTGTGTTCGATTTTGCGATCATCTATTTTCTTTACCATATAATTAAATAACAAATAGTTAAAAAAACAAATTATAATCCTAGTGGAATCCATAACCTGGTTCATGGGTTTGACGTGCTAGCCCACGTTACTAGATTCATAACCCATTTTTTGGTTATTCCCCAAATTCACTTTTTCTCTTAAAAAAAAATTCAAACTAAAAAAAAAAAGAAATCCAAAAATAATAACAGTGAGAAAAGGATGTCAGAGCGCCCAAAAAATAGCTAGAAATTGGTTGAGGAGACTCAAAAATTCAAAGATTAAAATTTGACAGTATATTTTATAGATGAAGAGCCCTGTTGATAAAGAAAAATTCAATTTGAGGAAAAAAGTCCAAAATCAGATGTTTATGGACTTAATTAAATTTTATTGGAGGTTTAATTGAATTTATATATGATTTGATTACAAGAAAGATTGATTTTTAAGTTAATTTAGGCTTTAATTAGAAGAAATTAAAGTTCTGGGTCAAAATACAATTTTTGAGAGTTGATTTGGTCAAATCAAGGGCTCAATTGCATAGATATTGAAGTTTGATGGCCAATGAGGGACCTGATTGAAGAAATCCAAAACCAAGGACCAAATTGGAAAAGGCGCGTAAATAAAGGGATTGAAATTGACCAAATCAGGGGTCAAATTGAAGAAATTGAAAGTTTATTGATCAATTAAGGGTCAAATTGCATAAATCCAAAACCAAGGACCAAAGGGAAAAATATGCTGAAATCTGGGGTTTAAATTGAAGTTCTTCAAAATTAAAAGTTTGAAGCCAATCAGTGGTGCAGATAGAAATAAATCACAAATTGAAGGACTAAATCGTAAGATACTATTCATGTTTTTCTCCAGCAAGGCTGGTTGGGTGGCCACCTTCCCAAGTCATTTGGCGCCTCATTTCTTCACCAAATTGGATGAAACGTACACGCAAACGATCCTGTGATACCTGACTACACGCTAGTGTAAGCTGTTCGGGTTGATCGAGGCTGTAGAGGCGGTGGCATCGCCCCAAAGTGGCCAACCCGGCCAACTATTTTTCCTGCAAAACCGACAGTTCATCATTGCTACTTTGAGCCAATGGTTGGGATGCTTTCGGGTCAAACCAAGGGCTGAGATTTTGCACCAGAAGAGACAAAATGTCCCTCTTCCACTACCTATAAATATATTTGATCTTCATGCTCCAGGGGTGGAGAAAATTTGGCCCAAAGTCAGCCAAAAAACCAAACATTTCCGGTTCCAGCCAACATTTTCCTCTCTGTTTCTCTCTCCACCGTGGCCTCCTGCCACAACCACCAGAGCCACCGCCAGCTGCCACCGTCCTCCCAGTCGTCGATAATAGCACCTGCACCGTGAGAAACGAAAGAAGAAGCAAAAACAGAGACAGACAGAGGGAGGAACACAGAACAGAGAAGAAGAACAGCTGCAGAACCACCATCACAGCAGCTGCCACCTGTTTCCCGCCCACCCTCAGCTCTCCCCGGTTTGCCACCGCCACCAGCACCGTGAGCTGCCACTAGCACCGCCGCAGCCAGAACAAAACAAAATAAAAACAGAGAGCCAAAGAACGGAAGGATAGAAGAAAAGAGAGCCGAAAAACAAAAGATAGACAAGGAAGAAGATAAATACTGTAACATCTCTCTGGTCCTTTCTCTCCGTCGTTGGAAACACTTCCTGCCACCACAACACAGTTGTTGTCCACCGCGACAACAGCGCCACCTCCAGGTAATTCTCTCCTCCTCATCTCTGCATGAGCACAGTAACCGGGTAATTATAATTAACTATTTACTGTGCATGGCACAGTAACCAGTCCGGGTTGGATCATCAACCCAGTCCACACGACTGGGCTGAGTCCAACCCAATATAAGATAGTTGGTATTTTATTTGGGGTCGGTCCCAGCCCAATTTTATTTCGGGTCCGGCCAAGTAAAAGAAAAAAAATCAAAAATCAAAAAATATTTTTTTGAAAATTTTGTGTTTTTCTCTTGTGTTTTTCTATCCATTTTGCTTAATATTGGTTTGTATTTTTATACCATAAAAAAACATGTCTTTGTTTTCATGCATACGGCCAAGTCCCTAAAAAGCAAAAAAATCATATTGTATTTTCATACAACAAAGAAAACTTCAATATATATATATATGTTTTAGCATGCATCTGGGCTTTAATAACTAGTTTATTAAAGTCACGAGACACCCAAAAAAATATTTTGTTTTCTTTTAATATCTGGGATTACGAATTTATACGTAAAATGTATTCCCGATATTAAAAAGGTAGTTTTTTTATTTGACGTTAGCATAGTTAGGTTTTACCCTATAAGATAAGAACCTCCTTACTGAGGAGGGCTTTTCTTGAACCATAGACGGACCAACAATTAAAAAACATGATAAGACCTTAGATTTTTATCAGATAATAAAACAATGCAGCTTACCTTAGGTAGGGCGTATTTGGGGTGCTAATACCTTTCCTTTACGCAATCAGTCTCCGTACCTGATCTCTGAGACCAGTTAGGGTTCCTAGTGACCAGAATACTAGGTGGCGACTCTCATTCCATTTTTTTCCACTGATAAAAGACAAGAATTCCTTGTCTTCACATATTTGCCAAGATAGACACTCCACACCTGATGATGAGGGTGGTGGGTGATCGCCGCGACGCTGCACACGTGCGACAGAGTCCAGGACCCGGGTAACGGGAAGACCAGAGTTGATCTAATCTCTCGTTGTTTCGGTATTTTTACAAAAGTTGTCATCTTGAGGTTTTTTTAAAAGCTAAACCATGTTTTTACTACTCATCCAGGTTACCTTTAGATTTATAAAATCAATTGATTTAAATTGAACTACCTCTTATGTGGTTTAATTGAAAACTTGAGTTAAGCAAAAAGCTTAGGACATGCGATTTTAAAATTTACCCACTTGGCCATGTTTAATGACATTGTCGGAAAACTTTTCATGCTATTGATATTATCTTTACATTTTTAAAAAATTGATCTGGTTAGACCATGGGCGAATAAACTAGTGTCGTATAAACCGGGAAATATACTCATGTTTCCCTCATACTTTTTTTAATAGTGTCGTATAAACTAGTGTTTCTTGTTCAGCTAACTGTATTATAGTTGTTAGCAAAAGATAAGAGAAACAAAAGAAAACGCTAAAAAAGAGAGAACAACCAAGATAAAGAAAAAGCCAGTTACAAGCTCAAACTCCCCTGTATACAATAAGAAAGCCTTCATTTTGATCTTTCTTTCTTCATTAACTTGTTATTGGGTTTTTGAAATGTTGAAGATTTTCAGGGCTTATCAACTCTTCGTTGATTTCCTCCTCATTTTCTCTGTATTCCTTGCTGTTTTTCTCACAGGTATGATGTTTTTTGTTGTGGTTGTGTTTTAAGATCTGGAATCGTTATTCGGGTGTTGGGGTTTACTGGGTTTGGTAGTAAATGTCCTTTCATTTTCAGGGTTGTTTGTATATATTGTTTTATTAATTGGGTCGTGTTTGTCTTTTCCTTTTATGGAAGTTTGATTGAGATCTAGAGGTGATTTAGCATTAAAGTTTCTGTTTGGTTGCTGCGAGAATGTAGGAATGCAAATAGTAACTGAAAGCTTGAATTTTGGAGCTCAGTGGTCTAGTTTTAATTTGTTCTGTCGCCTCTAGTGTGATAAAGTCTGTGCTTTGGCCGTATATACAATATTTCTTATAATCTGATATTTTACTTGGTGTCCATTTTGAACAGAATTCCGATTAGAAGAATTTCTGTGGTTATGAGTTTATTAAATTGAAAGTGATAATGTATTATGTTTTTATGATTAGTTTGAAACCAAGATAACTATGAAGCAAACTTCATTACTAGTTTTAATGCATAGTGACTGTGTCGAGCCTTTTGTCTTCGAGTAGGTTTGTAATTAATTTATGCTTTATTTTTGTTGTCTGCAGAATAGTGAATGATGATAAATCAATTTCAAGGTGTTTGCTGGATATTAAAGACACGCATTTGATTTGTTTCTTGCTTTTTGTGAGGGAAAGTAAGTCTAAGTTCTTTTTGGCATTTCTGCAAAATTCGAATCTCAACATGCGTTATTTTTTGGACTACCTCTCACCATGTTGTTCTTGTCTAAAGGTTTTAGTTTCATATGATCAGACCATCTTAAAGGGCTTTCCATCAAAATTTTCATAATCGTTGCCTCCCCTGCCTTTATCAGTCCATTAATTCTTGTTCCATCAGTTGTTTTCCACCACCAAAGTTTCCACGTTAGCATTCTTATTTTGACCACACTCATTTTATGAACATGTTATTTCTTTATCACCTAATGTTATAGCTGGCCTGGCACCATTTAATTTTTTTCCCCTTAGTTGGACTTGCATTTTACAATCTCAAAAAGGACTGGATGTTTCCCTCCTTTTCTGTCCAAATTATTTTAGATTTATGGTTGATGTCTTCCCTGATCTTCCCTCTGTATTGATCTTATCTTTTGTTTGGCCATTTAACATTGTTGGACTTCTGTCGCCATCCTGAAACTCCGTTATTGTCTTTTGGTTTTGTAAATTGTTTATTGTGTGCAGGGGTGTTGTGAGTGTAATCAATAATCTGGCTTGTATGCATATATAGTCACAGACATGAAGTGAGTTACTGATGAACTACTAGTAAAATTGTAATGAGTAGGGATTATATGTGAAATTGAGCTGTGATTGGCAATATGAGGTTATTTGTAATTTTTATTGCAAATTCTTAATCCACTTTTCATTTGTTTTATTTAGCTTTCTCCTGTCTTATAGACCACAAGCCATAAGAGTGTTTCCAATCTTTGATTTTTCTTTACATTATGAATTCCTGAATAGGCAGATGGCAGCTGAGCTCGTCAATTCTGCAACCAATGATAAGCTGGCTGAAGTAGATTGGACCAAAAATATTGAAATCTGTGAATTAGTTGCACATGATGAAAGGTATAACATATTGTCTGCAGTGTTTTAGTTATTGCAAATGTGTTGTTCATGGTAAATCATTTTTTGGGAATGACCACTAGTATTAAATATGCTCTTGTTCAAAGACTGGATTTTGCGATGATGCTGCTAGATACTGTGTAGGTAAAGCAAGCTGATAGTTTGAACACTGGTTCTTCATTTGTTTGCTTGTCATCATTGATGAATTCATGGAACAGTTCTGTTGATTCTAATCCACAGGCAAGCTAGAGATGTTGTTAAAGCTATTAAAAAGCGTTTGGGGAGCAAGAATGCCAATACTCAATTATATGCAGTAATGGTGGGTTGATGTTCATGCTTTGTATGGCAGATATGCTTGGTACAATACAAATAGGTTAAAACACGTATTACCTCTTCTTTTTGCAGTTGTTAGAGATGCTGATGAACAATATTGGGGAGCAAGTTCATAGACAGGTGATTGATACAGGGATTCTGCCCATTCTTGTCAAGATAGTGAAGAAAAAGGTAGACCATTCACTCGTACAAAATTCGTTGATTCTTGGCTCATTTTCCAGAGTTGTAACTAAAATGTACCTGTTCTCCTTGTATTACAGACAGAGTTGCCTATACGAGAAAGGGTATTTCTTCTTCTAGATGCCACACAGACATCTCTCGGTGGTGCTTCTGGAAAGTTCCCACAGTTCTATACTGCATATTATGATTTGGTGGTAGGTAAAATGTATGGAACATGTGGCTTGTCAGAATTACTACTTATGCCGATTAACCACTGCTAGGTTACAACTTCTGCAGATTCATTGACATTTGATAGTTTGAGGGGTTCTGTTTCTTTTTCTTTGTCCACATGATTTCAACTGTTGACAGGCCTTACAGAAAAACAACAAGCTTGTTGTGCCATCATGTCTACATATTTAGAAGAAAATTTGTCACTTGAACAACTTACTAGCTCAACAGGCTTCTACTTAAAAGCTCATTGGAAGTCCAAAAAATAAGAACAAAATTCTACGTGCAAAGTTGTCATTTAGGAGTTTTCTTTTCCCATAGTGAGGTTCTGAAATTTGCGTACCCCAAATATCTATGAATTGGAGCTTTAGAAATTGTTTGCCAATGGTCCCAGCCCTTGTTCCCCTTCTTACTGTTTGCCATCGCGAAACTTTCTATTGTAATGTGGGTTTATCAGCTTGGGTGTTTTACCAGCAGCAGTGACAATTGCACAGTATAATAGCCAAAAAGTTTGAATTGTTCTTTTGCTGTGCAGGATTTTTTTAACTCTTGAAAGTAAGCTTGTTTTAAATTGTTTTCCAGAGTGCCGGAGTGCAATTTCCTCAGAGGCCTCATGAAAGACCATCAAGCGAAAGACCGTCAAATAATCAGACTGCCCAAGAAAATAAGAAAATTACACTCAATGGGGAACTTGCTGCCTCTAGACATGAAATGGTTGCTCAGCCAGCACCAGTGGAGCCTCAAGCTGTTCCGGAATCCAGGTATATTTTGCTAATTCAATCCTTTGTTTGTATTGAGGTATGTTGCATCATGCATGGATCTTAAGGTAGGCTAGGTGCTAGTTTCTATCATTCACGCACTGAAGAGGAGGTTTAATTGTTTGCCCGCAAAAGAATAACCATTTCTAATCTTGCATTTATTGTACGCAGTATTATTCAGAAGGCTAGTAATGCTCTGGAGGTTTTGAAAGAAGTCCTTGATGCTGTTGATTCTCAAAATGTACCTTTCTTTCCTTCAATTTTGAGTTTGGTCTTGGAATGCTTTTCTGCTTATTTGTATCAATCACATTTCCATGTCTCTCATGATCCTACTTCAATTCATATTGGATCAACTTCCATATTTGATTTCCTTTTTGGGCTTGAACCTTTTAAACACAAAACCATTAATTTTCTGCAGTATGTGATTATTAAACTGTGGTATTTCCAAGCATTCTGCTTGATTGTTTCGATTCTCAACAACATCCTCTATTACATGATGTAAAAGATCCTTTCTTTTTTCTAGGGCTTTACATTAAAATGCGATGTGTTTTTCTTGTTTGTGCATAAAAATACACTTCATGTGAACTTATAATTTGATGCGAGCAGGCAATTTAATATGGTGACCCCAACTAGTTTGGGATTAAGGTGTGGTTGTTAATGGTAAAAACGCTGGCATGTTAACATCATCTGTTTTGCTTCAATGCCAAATTTTGCTGTGTCATAATGTTTCCTGTTGATTACAAGGCTGTAGCTTATAATACAGAAGTAAATGGCACATGTACACTTTTGGATGGTTAACATTTATAAATTGCTTATTGCTTGATTCCTTTTCTTCTTTTTCTTTTTCTTTTTTGTCGTGAACTGCATTAGTAAATTATGAGTTAGCATTTCTTATTCTACTCTTATGAATTTTTTCTTTCAGGGGGCAAAGAATGAGTTTACTCTTGATCTCGTGGAACAATGTTCATTCCAAAAGCAGAGAGTAATGCATCTTGTGATGACTTCTAGGTAGGGCTACTTTCTGGTCAATATGGCAGATTTTATTATTAGCCAGACTTGTAATTGCTCTTGAATTGATTCTCTTTCTCTCTCTGGGGTCAGGGATGAAAAGTTGGTCTCTCGAGCTATTGAATTGAATGAGCAGCTACAGAAAGTTCTAGCAAGACATGATGCCATTCTTTCTGGGAGATCTACAGTTTCAGATAGGAATACCTTTTCCGATAGAACTACCACAGCTCCAAATCATTTTAATCATGAAGAATCAGAGGAAGAAGAGGAGCCTGAACAGCTTTTCCGAAGGTATGTTCATGTCATCTTCATTAGGGCTAGGCTTGTATTTGGTGAAAATAATTGGCATGTATCATTTGAGCATGCAAATTTTCTCTTCCGAGAAGAAACTTATAGTTGCAAATCAAGCCAATATCCAATCCACTTTTGCAAGGAGTTAATGCTGCATGCATCTTTAAGCATGTTACATTATATTTAACTTCCAGAACTACATGCATTTATTCCTGGTTCATATTGCCATATCCTTGCAAAACTTGGCAGGTTAAGAAAAGGAAAGGCCTGTGCAAGACCTGAAGATGAAGGCAACTCAGAAGAGCGTCCCCCTTTGGGCATAATTGGATCAACCATTCCAGGAGAAAGGCTGAACCGTCCACTTATACGGCCACTTCCTTCAGAGCAGCCACAAGAACCCAGTGCACATCCTGCACCTGTTGTAATTCCACCGCCACCTGCAAAACACATTGAAAGGGAGAAATTCTTTCAGGAAACGAAGGCTGATGGTTCTGATGTGGATAGCCACATGAGGGGTCTTTCATTACACTGTCACAATGCCAGCAGTTCCCGTGCTGGAAGCATAGATTTTAGTGAATGACTTTGCACTAGAGCGATGTTCACTTCAACTCATGGTTTTTCATCAGTCTGTATTTAGTGATTTATGTTACGGTGGTTTCTCATGCACTGTTTATGAGGGTGGTTTTTATTGTTAGTCAGGTATTAGTGGGTATAGGAAGGTTACAGATGCAGAACTTGTCATATTCTTGTCTCATTTGACTACTAATTTAAGTTTTACTTCTGCTCCTGAAGAGTTCTACCTAAGTTTGCACTTTTAAGCAAGCTGGAACTCTGTTTCTGTCTTGGGAGGGGTTTGTGTACAGGAGGTTTTTCTATATGTTATTCCTTATTGGTTATTATCATTTTATGAGATATAGCTCATAGGCAATAACTAGTTCCCATGGTGCATGTTTGAATAACCATCCCTGTTAAGTGTCTGGAGACTCTTCTGTCTTTTGAAAAGTCATTTTTGCAGGTAGACCGAATCAGAAACCCTTTGGAAGTCATTCCGTCAATTTTCAGGAGTTCATCTGCTGATTCTTTCCCCCCTTTTCAACCTGTGAGGGCTAAACAATGAAAGAAGCCACTGTCTTTTGTAGCCAGCCGCTAGCTCCCACCATACGATCCCTATGGTGGAGTTAGCTAAGCTAATTCTGCAACACCATCCCAACATCTCCATAACGATCTTAGTAGCGATCATGCTTTTCGACACTTTCTCGTATATCAGTTCCATCCCCCAAACTAATCTTCTTATCTCATTCCTCTCCCTCCCTCCACCCAGTGAAGCTCCTCCTGAAGCAGCGGCAGCAGCCACCTTGGGTAAAGCTGCATTTGACTATATCCGGCTAGACATCCTGAAAGTACTCGATGGCCTGAAAACCATGTCTCACCCTCTCTGTTCTTGCTTTCACAACTTCCACCATCAGCATCACTTATGAGTCATCTATCCCAACTTACTAATACTTCACTGCTGGTGCTTCTGGTTTTGCCGCCACCCATAACTAAACTACCGAGAGCTTCCAAGACCTTCCAACCGATTCTCGTTTGCACTTTCCTGGACTGCCACCCAACAAAGACCTCTCACTTGCCCGAACCCCTACTTGATCGCGACCATCCTGCTTACTAGGAATTCCTTAGTCTTGGCACTTCACTCCCAATTTGAAGGGGATGATATGAACACTTTCGACATGGGTGAACCGCAAGCAATCAAAGCTATCACCGTGGCGCCTGTGTTCCAAATGGTTCAACCTTAAAGTAATCCAAATTAACACAAGAAATACAAACATAAGAGAGAATGAGCCTAGAGTTCTCATTAATCTATTTATTTTAAAGTACGGCTTTTAACTTAAATACAAAGAGATTACTTATAGGTTAACCTAAAAATATTATTCTACCCTTAATAAATAAAACAAGATAAATATATTTCTTAACATCTTCCCTCAAACTCATGATGTGTCAGTTACAAGTATCGAGAGTTTGTCAATTAGAAAACGAAAATGAGAAATGGAATGCGACTTGGTAAAGAAATCTACAAGGAAGAAGAAATAAAAGGCAAAGTAATGGTGCCATGTTTGAGATGATGACGAGTAAGATGACAATCGATCTCAATGTGCTTAGTTCGTTCATAAAAAACCTGAGTTGTGAGCAATTTAAATAGAATTCTAATTGTCACAATACATAAGAGTAGGATGAGAAAGGAAAACTTCCATATCTGCAAGTAACCAACATAACCAAACAATCTCTTTGGTAGTAGATGGCATAACACGATATTCTGCTTCAGTTGAGGATTGAGAAATAATAGATTGTTTTTTTCTCTTCCAAGAAATAAGAGAATCACCTAAAAATACAAAAACCAGTAACAGACTTGCGATCCGTGAGATCATTGTCATGATTAGCATCAGAGCATGCAAGCAACTTTAAAGAAGAGGTGGATGGAAGTAAAAGACTCTGAAAGACTGTACCCCGAAGATATCGCAAAATACAAAAAACAGTTGCCCGATGAATAGTAATAGGAGAAGCAACAAAATGACTAACAACATGAACAACATATGCAATATCTGGACGAATAATAGTGAGATATACCAAGCTCCTAACAATAGTACGGTATAAAGTAGGATCTATCAAAGATAAATCATTAGAAGAAGAATACATTGTATTAACCTCAATGAGAGTATATATAGTCTTGTTATCAGTAAGTCTAGCCCACTCAATAATATCTGCAACATATTTCGACTGAGAAAGGTAACCTCTGGGTGAGTAAGCTACCGCAGTACCTATGAAATATCGAAGATAACTCAAATCCTTCATTTCAAACTGTCTAGCCAACTCTATCTTCAAAACTAAAATATCATCAATGTCATCACTAGTAATAATCATGTCATCAACATATAAGGACAGAATGATACGACCTACATCAGTGCACTTAATAAAAATAACAGAATCATGACTACTAGAAACAAATCCAAGAGACAAGAACACAATAGAAAATTTCTCAAATTAAGCACGAAATGCTTATTTGAGACCATATAACGCTTTCTTGAGTTTCCAAACATACCCAGATTCATGTGAACACTAGGAGGAGGTGCCATATAAACTTCTTCTTGAAGATCTCCATTCAAGAAGACATTTTTTGACATCAAGGTGAGAGATATGCCACTGACGAATCAAAGCTATAACAATAAGAGTACGAATAGTAGCATTTTTGCAACAGGGGCAAATATCTCCTCATAATCTATACCATATTGTTGAGAGTATCTTTTTGCAACCAACCTAGCTTTCTATTGCTCAATAGACCCATCATAATTAGTCTTGATCTTATACACCCAACGACAACCAACAATATTCTTACTAGGAGGTAGAGGAACTAAATCCTAAATATTCATCTTATGTAAAGCAGAAAGTTCCTCATCTGTAACTTTTTATCAAAGAGGATCAATAATTGCCTCTTTATAGGAAGAAGGCTTAGAGAGACAATGAATAGAAGCTAAAAATGAAGTAAATGATGAAGAATAACAAGAATAAGAAACATCTGGTAGTTTTGTGGACTTACGAATGCGTATGGATTGAAATAGAGGTGGATCCACAATCTCAAATGAAGCTTGAGAGCTTGTAGATGAGAATAGAGCTTCAGGTGTGCTAGAGAGTAGTGTTAGTACCTGCAGAATGATAAATACAAATTGGTCGAACATGGAGAAGGGTATCTGAGGTACAAGGAACCTAAGATGATAAACTATCAGAATCCTCAGAAAAAAAGATTTATATGAATAAGATCAGAACTAGTCAAGCTATGAGTAGTGGATGGAATAGAAAAGAAATGTATATGCTCAAGAAAGATAAATGACGAGACATATAAAGTTTCTAAGTTATTGGATCAAAATAATGATACCCCTTTTTACCTTCACCATAACCTAGAAAGACACAAATAACAGATTGAGAGGACAACTTATTGCGTTCTATGTGAGGATAAAGAACAAAACAAGTACAAAAAAAAAACTTTAAAGGAGAAATAATCAGGGATATACCCATATAACTTTTTGAAAGGAGAAATACCTGAAATATAAAAAGATAGAATTGTTTTAATTAAACTTATAACAGTAAGGACAGCTTCTCCCCAAAACTCACTAGGAACAAAAGCAGACAACAAGAGATAACAAACAGTTTTGATAATGTGCCTATGTTTTCTTTTAGCAACTCTATTTTGCTCAAGAGTATCTGTACATGAAGTTTGATGAATAGTTCAATCTAAGGCAAACAACTCATAAAATTTATTAGAGGTGTATTCCTCACCCAAATCACATCTAAAACATTTGATAACAGTAGAATGTTGAGTTTTGACATGAGTTTGAAAGGCCGTATATATCTCAAAGAATTCAGAATGATGTTTCATTAAATAAACCCAATAAAAATGAGTATGATCATCAATAAAAGAAACATATTATTAAGACCCTTCTTTTATGACAACAGGAAAAGGTCTTCATACATCAGAATAAATCAAGTCAAATAGGAAAGAAGAAATAGAAATACTTCGATTAAAAAGTAAAGCGGAAAATTTCATCAGTTTACATTCACTACAATAAAAATATCACAAGTTTGTAAATTTTCTAAAGCTCTTGTGGATGCTAAAAATATCAAACGAGAAGACAAAACATGACCTAGACGAGAATGCCATAAATAAAAATTAGAAGAGGAAGGACTCAAACAAAAAAAAGATAAATTAATAGTAGTTGTAGCAACAACAACAACAACAACTGATACTTTTAATTCATCCAAAACATATAGTCCATTATCCTTACGACTTATCCTAAATAGCTTTTGAGACTGCAGATCTTGTACACGATAAAAATAAAAAGAGAAAAATGACTAAATAATCACAAGAATCACATAATTGACCAACAAAAGCAAGATTCAATCTGAGTTTCTGAATAAGATAAACATTAAAGAGAGACATGTGAGATGTGACAACAGAACCAATATTTGCTGAGGGCATAAGAGTGTCATCAGCTATCATAACTAGAATAGAGGGTGAAGGGGACACAAAGGTAAAAGGTGAAGAATCTAGAGATATATAATGTGAAGCACTAGAATCCAAAACCCATTCAAAATATGACATACCTGAGGAACTATGAGACAACTGACCTACAGAAGAAGAAGCGGACATTGCTTGTGGCTGTAAGGGGAGAAACTTCTGAAATTGCATCGCCAGGGTAGTAGGATCGGTGATAGAGCCTGATAAAGTTACTGGCAGTATTGTGGTGTTGTGGTTTATAACCTTGAGATGGTCTATGAGAATTAGATTGTGACTGACTGTCAGGCTTTCAAACTTGATTTGTTGTCTCAACTTGAGATATTGAGCCTTCCAATGACCTTTTTGCTGCTTATAGAAACTGCACTTGTCGAAGGCAACCCTTGTGTAAGGCTTATTTTGATGATTAAAGAATGATTTAGAGGGTATTGCTAGTATAGAGGGATTCGAAGCAAAAAACAATTCCTTTTCAGAATAAGACTAATGATGAATTTTTTCAGCAAATAGCTCACTAACAACAGAGTCAACAAAAGATAGTGGAGAACGATACAGAATTGAACCTCTAAGTCCTTTAAAATCACTACGAAGTGCTGTTAAAAATTGTATCAATCATTGCTACTCTCTATGATCAATATAGGCCCCACATGCCTTTAATTCTGCAAATTCTGTAAAAGCCAATTGATTCCAAAGATCTATCATAGCATAATAAAACTCTTGAATACTCATATTTTTCCTGATGAAGAGCTTATATGTCATTCTCTAATTGATACTGCTTTGTAATATTTAATTGTGTAAATAACCTTTGCAGATGATCTCAAACCTCTTTTGTTATCTCATGCTTCGCCAACTGCGTAATGCTCAACATAATTGTTGATCCAAGTAATAATCTTTGCATTGTTTGCAAGTTCCACTAGCACATTTCCATATCTTTTTACCATAAGAGTGAATTGTGTATATGGACTCATTTTATGTGGATTTCAATAAATCCATGATTGTTTTGCCCTTTATTTTATTAGAAACTTTATTTAGGACTTTTTCATTAAAAACAATATTATCAAGGCTCGAGTTTCTTCACCTATAATCATGATCCAAGATTGTTTGAATGGTCCTATTCAAACAATGCGTCTCGGATGGTTTTTTTCAGATGATGTACATGCAGGATTCAAAGCAGGTTCTATGACCTATGTTTCTTTTGTAGTGGACACGGTGTGTTACGCTTTTCTCTGTCTATCTATTTTCTTCTTTGTTCAAACACCCTGTAACAAACATGGAGCTCTTCTCATCAGCCCATGATGAAACTGCAGACAAGCCTTTGCCTCCAACCCTCAACGAATCAAAGCTGCCAACAAAGAAACGACGCTCCTCAACACCATAAATTGTCATGCATTTTTTAGGTGCTTGCAAATTCTTTAAACACTACGATATTTCATTCTTCTAATTTGTCCCTTGGTATATCGGTGCGTGTTGACATTCTATTGTCCTTGACTACTGCTACATCTGCATCTTCTGCTTTTTTTGCTTGCACAAATTAAGCTAATGTCACTTTCCCTTTGCATATACAAGACTGCCTGATCCAACAACTTGCAGGAGCATCTTTCTTCCACTATTTGTAAATGTTTTTCTTTCAATCCCATCACAAACGTAAAAAACTTCTTCCATGTTTCTTGCCTTTCCACCATTTGATATGTTGAGCCTTTGCTGTTATTTTCAAAGATTTTCATTTTCATTTTTTCTTTTCGGGTTTCTTGACAAAATCTCAGTACAATAACTCAGTTGAAATAGACAGAGTCCATTGTCATGTTCTTCAAGATGTTGTTTCTGCACTGCCCACTATCATTTTTTTACCTTTTAGTTACATTTCAATGAGTTGCACATTGATTTCCATTTTAGCTTCAACTTGCTCTACGTTTGTAGTTTTTTTTTTTTTTTTAATTCAATTGCCATCCATTAAGCGTTTGCTCTTTCACTCTTCACCTTTTCGTTTACCATGCATGCTAACAACATATCATTTGAATGTAGGAAAACTTGCTCTGAAACCGTTGTTGTATGTTTTTTGCCTTCCCTTGGAAATGGTTGCTTATCTTCTCCATCGACATTCCAACTACGGTGGTCATCCACAGAATACTCCCACCAACTCTATTTTCTTCTGCATATCACTTTTGGTCTTTGTTTTACAGCTGCCACTGTTGAATGTGGATTGAGCATCGTTTTTTTAATAAAAAAAAAATCAGAGATTTTTAAAACTAAATTAGAGCTCAATTGTATGTTTTTTTTTTTTTTTGTAAGGGAGGGTTGAATTGAAAAAAAGATGATTGAAGTGAAAAAACAGATAACATAGGTGACGAATTGAAAATCTCTGTCAAAAATTCATTTGAGTCTCCAATATTTTTTATCTATTGGGTTATTGGTCCCTAGACTTTTACAATATTCGATTTTGATAGTGAACTTTATTTTACTCATTTTTCAGTCTTTTTTTTTTTTGTTAGAGAAGAGAGAATAATTTTAAATCTTGGTCATTGATTCAAACAGGAAAAATCTCAATCGTTGGCCAAAAGATATCACCACAAGTTGTGAAATTTGGCTGCAAAAGGCTGATCAGGTCAGCCTTTTTAGGGCGGCGTCGCAACGACTATAGAGATGACTAGATGACAAGAATTATGTTGAGGTATAGCACAATATCGGGTCTTTAGAGCAGTGTCTTGTTTGTTCTGTTTGGTGGAGAGATGAGACATTAAATTCCCTTGAAAAATAGCCATCTAAGCAGCTTTTTGGGTATAAAAGGATGAAGATGATGAATAGTGGCCAGACAATAAGTCGTCTGGCACCCTTTTTTTGTTAGTCAAAATGACGTCGTTTTGTACCAAAACAAACCATTTTGGTCAAAATACACTATTTCATTTAAATAAAACATCGTTGTTTTGACACCCTTAGATTTTTAATTAGGAATTTGATTAAAATTCAATTTAGTCCTTTGTCTTTTGATTTCTTTTAATTGCATCCTTAATTGATTTTTAAACTTTTAATTTTATGCGAATTTTTTCTTGCCAAACTCCAATATCAACCCTGAAGTTCAATGCCTTTTCATTTTGATCCTTGATTTTGGATTTATGTAAATTGATCCTCAATTGACCATCTAACTTTTAATTTGCTTTAATTTCACCCATGTTTTCAATCCAATTGAGTCCTCAAAGTTTAGCGTCTTTTTTCAAAAAGGTATTGGTTGTGAATTTCTTTAATTTGACCCTTAATTGACCCTAAACTTTGATTTTCATGCGATTTTATCCCTACTTTCAATTAAATGACTTTGTAAAAATTATGTTTGGTCCTCTAAAACTTCAATCTTCTCGATTAAGCCCAAATTGAGCTTACAAATTCAATTTTTCACCAATTAAATCCCTAATAAAATTAATTTGACTCATTAAAAGTATAATCTAGTCCTTGCACCTAATTAAATATTTTAATTTGACCCAAATTAATCCTTAAAAATAATTAAAATTTTAATTTGGCCCATGATTAAATCAAAATGGCCTATTAAAAATCAAATTAAGTTCCTGAACTTAATTTTCATATAGATTCATCAAATAATTATTTAATTTGACCTTGAATCTACATTTTCTGTTTAGTTTTTGGTACAATGAGGGTGTAATGAGGCTCATAATTTGTCCAAAACTCCAGTTTGATTCTTCTATACGTTTGAAACCCATCTCGACCTGTTTTTGCCAAGTTATCAGTTTTTATTATTATTATTATTATTATTATTATTATTTTTTGTTTTTTTATTATTAAAAGAAAAACGGTAAAAAAAAAAAATTGGGAAACCCAAAAAGTTTATGACCTTATTGATCGTTTGTTAGTTTAAGGTATGTGGTACGTTGTAGTGACTTGAAGCAGTGACTTATGGTGTGCCAATGTTGCCTTGGCCATTGTATGCAGAGCAGAAGTTAAATGGTGTGGTTTAGGCAGAGGAAATAAAGCTGGCATCAATGCCTATTTGAACAGAAGAAGGAAAAGGAAGGAGTGGTGCGCTCAAAGGAGGTGGAGAGAAAGGTAAGAGAGTTGAAGAGATTGCATCAATGCCTATTCTTTCACGCTAAAATAATAAAAATTCATTCTAAAATTATTTTATATATATATATATATATATATATATATTGAATGTAAAATAAAGAGTGCTCATCGATATTCTATCCCTCCAGTTGATAATGTATCTAGCCGGGTACAAATAATTTGTCTCAAATAAGATAAGTGTTATCCTATAAATTTTAGGATATGGATTAGTTTTTTTTCATGCCAAAAAAATTGCATCCATACATGTTAAAATATCCATTTGGATGGAGATAAACGTTACCAAGTGCATGAATTATTCTGTTCTAGCATCAAAAGAGTGCCTATCCAAAATTGCAATAATAAATTCTTCAAGCCAACTCCACAAGATTACTTTTCATCAGATAGTGACCAAAAATTTGTATTTGTCCATCTTCAATCCAAGGTCCATGTCATTTATGATAGTAACTCTCTACCCTCTCCTTGTGAGAGTACTTGTAACATCTCGCTTTTTTTAATTACGAGTTATAAGTTTGTCGGATTAACTTGTAGGTTGTTAAATTAATTTAGATTTATTATTGTTTAAAAAACAAAGTTGTTCAATATGTTATTTTTTGGATATAAAATCTTTGATATGATTATTTAGATTACATGGTTAAAATTTTTTTATATTTCAAAAACAAATTTGATCTAAGTTTAGATCCCGAGTTTCTAAACCATTAAATCGGACTGTCTAATCGATCTAATTTTGATAAATATGATTGAAACAATTTTGTCATTATACAAATTCTTTCATTCATGATAGTATAATCTAACTATAGATATGTTGGCACCCAAAACATTATGCAAGTACGATAAATTCTTATATAAATATGTAAATAAGAAGAAAACAAATAAAAGTGAAGAATATAAAAAATAAAGGCAAATCTCAAATTAATCCCTCAACAATTCATAAATTCTCAACCATGCATAGAAGCTAAGAGTTTCTTCAATTGGATCTTCAAAATATTAAACATTTCTTAATTGAGTTACTTCTTGTCTACTAGTCTTTTCTGTCTTATTGTACAATAAAGTATGCAACTATGAGGAAGATTTAACATTTTCTATGAAAAATTGGAAATATTTGGGGACCAGTTAAAGAATGCATGATCCTATGAGGATTCACATGAAAATATTTTAGTTTTGGGACTAGAATGAAACTCAGTTCATAGTTCAGGAACTATATTGAATTGTCCCCAAAATTAAACAAAAATGGGGGGTGTTGAGAAGTCACTCGTTATAACTTAACATGATGGTTCAGTTAGTTTACATGCATTTCAATTAATTTTATATGCATCTCAATTAAATTTATAAGTAATAATATAAGCTTCCACAAATTTTAAAAGAATTCAAACTTTTTTTATGATTATATATATCTCACTCCAAAAAGTTGATCATTGAAATAGTGTGTTTTTTCTGGTTTCTCTCCCCACAAGTTTGGTTTTTGCGTTAGACATCTTTGAATTGGATAAAACAGAAACAAGTTTGGTTCTTTTTTGTGTTTTAGTATTGAAGATAATGAAATGATGATGAATTGTGGAGCGATGAATGCTACTACCCCTTCTTCTACTTCTTGGTCTGCTTCTCACAGCTCCAAAATTCCCATGTAAGGACAATTCGCTACCTCTCTTTTTCTCCGGCTCTGAGTTTCAGTGAGAATTTTGAATTGTGGGTTGTGTAGAATTCAGGATTTTATCAAGTGGGGTACTAGTATTTGATGTGAAAGTTGATGGTTTGATATGTTTTTATTGTTTGTTGTTCTCATAGGTTGTTGCCTAGGGCAATTTGTAGCACACAAAGAATGTGTTGTGGCTCTGGTGTTCACGTGGATGCTTGTGTTAGTACTAATGTCTCAAGAAATGCTAAAGACTCAATGGTTTGGTCTGGAACATCACCATCTTTATATTCTAAGCAGCCAATCAACAAATTTTTGTTGCCTTTGAGAGCATTAGTGACTTCTACATCTCAAGATGTTCCCATTGCATCTCTTATTGGTCGAGAAAAGGTAGGAGTTTTGTTGCTTAATCTTGGTGGTCCTGAGACTCTTGAAGACGTGCAGCCTTTCCTTTTTAATCTTTTTGCTGACCCGGTAAGAGATTCCTGCCTTTGCATTTGATCTTAGAGCACGACTGTACATAAATATTTTGATTAAAGGACTGGAATGGATGTAATTGCTTTTTAGGACAAATGGATATAAGGCACTTGAACTTTGGACTGCTGGTTATGCTATGCATGTTAAGTAAGAGAAGCTGCTAGCTCTCTTCATTTTATTGATACAGAGTGCATATTGTACGAGTGCCAAACAAATGAGATTATCATGGAATTTTGTTATGTTGTCATTTTCATCAATGATTATCTACCAGATGTTATTCTAGCCACCTTACCTTATAATATAACAGGACATTATACGATTGCCAAGGTTGTTTCGGTTTCTTCAAAAGCCCTTGGCCCAATTTATATCTGTCGCGAGGGCACCAAAGAGCAAAGAAGGCTATGCTTCAATTGGTGGTGGCTCTCCTTTGCGGCATATAACTGATGCACAGGCATGATGTTGTTTTTCCTTTTCAAATAAGTTTGTGTTTTCTTAGTAGCTTATATTTGTTCCTTCAATATCTGGAGCATTAAAATAATTGAATAGAATCAGAATACAGTAGCTGATGGGAAGCGAATCCTATGCTACAAGGGACATACACACCCTATGAGCATTTTGCTTGGAATTGGTCTCTTTATTTTGCCAGGCAATTGTCTTCTGTTTTAATTGTTATTTCTTGTCTATTGTCTTCTTTCAGGCTGAAGAACTGAGGAAATCTCTGTGGGAAAAGCAAGTCCCAGCAAAGGTGTATGTTGGTATGCGCTACTGGCACCCATTCACTGAAGAAGCCATTGAACAGGTACTCTTATCAGTTCAGTTACTAATTTCTTTCTTGGTTATGTTCAATGAAATATTAACACACTATGCTAGTATGTAAGCTTCTAACATTGAACTGTTAAAAGGCTCGGAGTCTTTTTATATTTGAAGTAATTACTCCAGTCAGTCAATCTCTTTGCCTGCTTTTGACCACTGAAAATTATGGCTTTACATGATGATATTATACTAGTTTGTGTTTCTATCTTGACAATAAAAGCTTTTAATAATTGCTTCCAGTAAGCTTCATTATCTGATATATGGGTTATGAATGATGAAGTTATTGTGGTTCTAATTCTTTCTTTTTATTTGCTTTGTAGATAAAAAGAGATGGAATCACAAAGCTTGTTGTCCTTCCGCTTTATCCACAGTTTTCAATATCAACTAGTGGTTCAAGCCTTCGACTCTTGGAGAGTATATTCCGGTGATTAAAAATTGCATACTCTGTCCCTTTGTGATGCTAAAAAAATAGTAATGTAATCTAATTTTTATACTTTCTGATGGTCAACCAGGGAAGATGAATATCTGGTAAGCATGCAGCATACAGTGATACCTTCTTGGTACCAGCGTGAAGGATACATCAAAGCTATGGCAAATTTAATTGGAAAGGAATTAGAAACATTTGACCATCCTGAGCAGGTAATACCTTGTCGAATGCTTTTGCAGTATTGTGTTCTTCAAATTTAATTTCATGGTTCCTGCATTGTTCTCTCTTAGCGTAAAGTAAAGCTTGGAGCTAGCCAAGTACATGTGGTTGTGTGCATGTTTATGTTGGTGTATATCACAACATTTTAATCCCTCATGTTGCTTTAAATGCCTTTTTGCTGTACCTTTGCATTTAAAATGTAAGCTCAATTTGAAAATGTGCATTATAGGTTCTGATATTTTTTAGTGCACATGGTGTGCCACTTGCATATGTGGAAGAGGCTGGTGATCCGTATAAAGCAGAAATGGAGGAATGCATAGATTTGATAATGGAGGAATTAGAAAAGAGAAAGATTATGAATGCATACACTCTTGCTTATCAGGTACTTCTGTGTTTCTTCTTGATGTCATCTGGGTCGTAATTAGAGTATTTAGATTCACAAATTATCAGTAACAATGTGTTGCCTAGTTAACTTTACTTTGATTGTGAAAGCTTCCAAAGATTGTTGGCCCAAAAAAGAATCCTAGGTTGAGAAAACTGAATATCTGGCAGGAACACTAAAATTGTTCTGATTTGATGAACAAGCTGACTTTCTAAAAGCAAGTTCATATTTGCTGACATTCATTAAAAACTATAAATGGCGACATAGTTGTTCCTTTTTTTAAACTTAGACCCAAGGTGCGGTGCGGGAGAAAGCATATAGCATACCAGCTTTTAAATAAAGATATGGTTGGCACAATTGGAAATAAGAACGAGAAAGGTGTCAAATGAAGTTTTTAACTGAGTCAAGTTCTGGCCTAGTGTTTGAGTATGGAAGTTGATGAATTTTTATATTGAACAGCATATAGAATAAAAAAAAAATGGCAAAGGCATCATCTTATGGTAGCATCTGATTTGTAATTCTGGGCGGGATGAATAGAAATTAAAATTACAGAGTAGAAATCAAAATAATGCATAAAATACAGAGTAGAAATCAAAATAATGCATTAAACACACAAAAGCAAATAAAATATGGTAATAATCTGTAGGGAGATATCAGTGGTGATATTCACATAGATGTGACCTCCCAAGTGGAAATAAGCCGCCATAGTAGATATAAGGGCCCTTTTTGTGTGTCTACACAAACTTCAGTAGCATTTTGCGATGTTTTCTTGCATATTACAATAGCTTAATACTGAAGACTTCATTGACCTTTCAAACATCTCTCTTTCACCAACATGTAAAGGCAATGCATTCCAGAATGGAAGATTGATGCTGTATTCCTTTTCCCACTGAGAATTCTCAGGGACCTTCAACATCCAAATATCAATAATGAAAGTCGTACCACCCTGTACATGTTAGACTCAATTGACCCTTGAAACCTACCAGAGAAAAATAATTACCAGAAGGATATGAACATTCTAATGGTTCATCAATTATCAAGAAATCTTCTTTCATAATATCTATTGAGATTATCTTTTCCTTCTTCCTTTCCTGGCCATAGTGGTCAGGTTTCATCCACCAATAAACTGTTCCATCAACATTTTCTACAACATGCATTAACCATGGATATGAATGAGGAAACTGTTCAGGGACTAACCTCCAGGAATGGGAACCAGATTTACCATCATTCCTAATATCATATATCCAGAATGAAGTACGCAAAACCAAATCATTTTCTTCACAGTGAATATGGATCAAGGGAAGTAACTTGGACTTACTGGCAAAAGGTATATACATTAGAGCAAAGTATTTGGTGGTGATACTATTACCACACGGCTTAGGCAACTCGACTAGTTCATGGGTGTTAAGGTTACACAAAAAAATACACCCCCTTCCCTCTTTTAAGACAAACCAATTCGTGACCAGGAGGAATTACAATGACATCACCTTAACCTTCCAAAGACAACTCAAACTTGTCACAAACCCTACTGTTAGCATCCATTATAATTAAACAATGAGTTCCTTTCACAATAGACCTTCTCTCAGGAAACCATTCCTCGTCAAGGTTCATGCAAATACTTGGACTTTCTCGAGGAGATAGATCATGGTATATCAAAAGAGGAAGGTTCTCTTTCCAGTACTTGTCATGATACGGTTTCACAATCTTAGTGTCAAGCATCAAATTGCTCCATTGTTTTGATATGCACCTGAATCTGCAGAGTGACTTTGAGGGAAGTCTTAAAAGTATGTCAACGATCATATATCATTAGAAAGATTATCCTTGTCCCCAACCCTTTTAGCCCTTTCATGTTATAGTCTTGTGTGGGTTATCAAAGCAGATGGCTAAGAAATCCACAAAAAAAAAGAAATGAAGTTTTGATGAGATTAGAAGAAAGAAAGAAAACAAGATGGTTATCTAATGAGTTCCTGTTACCGGAAGTTTTAATGCACGAAGCTAGGGCTTGTTAAGGATTGCAAATAAAGGAAAAAATAGCAGGGTTCCTTAAGTTTAATTGGGTTTGTTTACTAAAGAAGAGATTTGGATGGCCTTAAGGTATCTGTTGTAGGGTTTTGGTATCCGTGTTTGAAAAGGACTGAACTCAAAGAAATTTTAATAATTATTATCCGAGTATTTTCCTTCTCTTTAACTAAAAAAAATACTATTAAGTGCATTAACTTGATGTCAGATTAGGTAAAAAAGAAATGTGGGAAGAATTATCTAATGAAAAGGAAAAGAAAAAAAAGTGGAAGAAGCATAAGTAATTATTGTGTGGTCATATTTGGTTTGCTTATGATTTCTATGTCCACTAGTGAGATTGATAGTTTTGTTCGAAATAAGATATGCTATAACTGCTAAACAATGTTTTATTTTTATTTTTATTTGTTTAGAAAGGTCTCTAATGACATGATGAGTTTTGATGCAAGTATGCAAATACATAGCACTAAGTGTGTTTTTTTTTCCTTATATTTTTTCCATGTTTTACGTTACTTCTGTTTGCATGAAACTTTCACAGCAAGTCACTTGATGATCTGGATATTCTAACAGAGCAGAGTTGGACCTGTCGAATGGTTGAAACCTTATACTGATGAGACAATCATTGAGCTTGGGAAGAGAGGGGTGAAATGTCTCTTGGCTGTTCCAATTAGGTAATTTAATTTTGCCATCATCAGGCTAAGACACTGATTTAACTGGATTTTTTACTCCAAGTTGTTGGTTCATTGCTGACTTGTTGTTCTAATTTATGCATTGAAGTTCTCAAAATTTTGAACGCTGATTCGCAGTTTTGTCAGTGAGCATATTGAAACTTTGGAAGAAATTGATGTTGAGTACAAAGAGTTGGCTCTTAAGTCTGGTATAGAAAAATGGGGACGTGTTCCTGCACTAGGATGTGAACCAACGTTCATTTCAGATTTGGCAGATGCAGTGATTGAGAGTCTTCCATATGTAGGAGCTATGGCAGTCTCAAATATTGAAGCTCGACAGGTACCCTTATTTTCTCAACAACTTAGAAGCAAAATAAGATGCTTGAAGTTTGCTGTTTGTAGATGCCAGCATGAAACTTCTCAATGCCAGTGGAACTTTTTATGTACAATGTTGTTTTGCTGTACTTCTGCCTGTTTGTGTGTTAGTGCCATGTTATCTTGTCTGTGTGCGTGTGCTCTCCTGTCTGTCGCTCCCTCTCTCTCATCCGTGTATGTGTGTACACATTTGTGTTTTTTAGATGAAATGAATTTCAGAGATCCTCCATCATAGTAACATAGTTGCCTATCCCAAGTTAAACATTAACCTGTGGTATTCCGTTTTGTTTTCTAAATATGTTTCACCAAAATTGTTCTTGTTGCCATGTAACATAGATTGCAACAGTTTGGTCTTCCCCTTCCCGGTCCTTACCCCTTTGAATTTTGCCCATTTTGTTCCTGCATTTCCAAATTAGCTGAGTTGTGACAGGGTGGGGCCTTTTCTGAATTCCAAATCTTTTCTCCTTTACTGACCCATTAAATTAAGCAGAATGGCATATAATCACCGTTGAACATTTACATGTCACTCCTTTTCTCATTGAATTTGGAAACCAGCTCTGAGAAGAACATGGGCATCTCAAAATGTAATTTTTCTCCTTCAATATCTAAATGAAAGCTTGCTAGAATGGTTGTTATCTTCTACTCAGTCTCTGTGCTGATGAGCTGCATGTATATTCTCAACTGACTTTTGTCTGATTATTAGTTTGGGATCTTCGCAGTCTTTAGTTCCACTCGGCAGTGTAGAGGAGCTACTGGCAGTGTATGATTTAAAACGAAGGGAGCTACAATCGCCTGTGATGGTATGGGAATGGGGTTGGACAAGAAGTGCAGAAACCTGGAACGGACGAGCAGCTATGCTGGCAGTTCTTGTTCTATTGGTTCTAGAAGTCACCACCGGGCAGGGTTTTTTGCACCAATGGGGTATACTGCCATTTTTTCATTGAACAACAGCGAACAAAACCTTCCCCACCTCTATCAAACGAACTATGCCAATTGTTACTGAAATCGACATGCTTAATTCCTTATGTATCATATATATATACATGCTAATTTGAACACTATGGCATTATTGTATATGGCCATACTTGGTTGGATTTGGGTTAATGGCATCGTACAGGCTGTGCAACCCTTCAATGGGTGAAAGTAATTGTATGCTAGATGTTCTATTATTTGTTTACTTACAGAATGTTCTTCGATTTATAGTTATAAAGTTTTGCACTGTATATCCTCTTTAAGCAAACTCTTAAAACCCCTGGCTCACTATACTTCTGTGAAGTGCGAAGACAGCTTGTAAGCTGTCAGCATATTGAATCTAAGTTCCCCACGGTCAACTTCTGGTTTTGTTGGTGCTTCAAACCATAGTTTTTAGATCCAGCCTGATCCAAAGCCCGGGTTCCGGGTTTTGACCGGGTTACCAGATCTTCCGGGTCAATTTTTTTAAAAAAAAAATTAAAACGATATCATTTTAGTAAAAAAACAAAAAAAAACAAAAGTCAACAGGTTGCAACCGGGTTTTTGACCGGGTCAACCAGGTCACACCGGTTTTTTCTTTTCCTATTTTTTCTTCAACCCGGCCTGGTTGCAGCCACGGGTCGACTGGGTCCCGGTTCGACCCGCCGGGCCGGTTTCAAAACTATGCTTGAAACAATTGTCTTCTCCATTTGAACTCCCATACAAGATAATTGCATTGTTCATGAAAATTAAACAAGCTTGTGATATATTCTATGTTATGATCCATACAATTAAACAAGCCATCCATCATTTCTTAAGGAGAATCAATGATGCATTACATGAACAGTGATACAAGTTAGAACATACCGAGTTTCAAGTTCACAAATTTATAGGTTTATGCAGCAGTTATAATATACATGAATAGCAATCCACTAAGGTTCACATTACTACTGAATTCATGTAATAATTTAACAAAGACCATACTGCTTAACTGATATGAAACTCTCCACTTGCATGAACCTCCTTGACCCTCTTATCATACTCATCTTCTCCGTCGTCCTCTTCTACCTCTGCATCGATGTCTTCATCATCTTCATCTTCTTCTACTTCCCAACCAAAACTTCTGACAGGCTTGGATGATGGAGGTGGCTGTCTTGCCTCGGCCACAATTTTCATGATCTCCTCCACACTTTGAACAGAAAAGCTTGGATTATCTCTCTGGTAATAAATGGCTTGTGATGATTCACTCAGTTCCTTTGGCAAGTTCTTTAAGAACCATGAGTGGCTTTTGATTTCTGAGAGTGAAATTCTCTGCAACAAAATCAGTCGATGTTCATATACAGGTTTATGGTAACTTAGCACTGCAAAATCAAGCCATTTAGAGAATTATACCCTGGAAGGGTTTGCAACGAATATACGAGATAGCAGGTGTCTGCAAGCTTGAGATACATGAACATAGTCAGGAATTTTGTATTGGACAGCCATAATTTTCTGCAGAAGAAACACAAGGAAAAAATGAGTAATGATAACTCATGGATTCTTCCAAGATCAAGGATGATAGAGATGTTTCACCTGAATTGTTTTCCTAAAATTTTTGGGGTCATCTTGGTCTTCAAATGGGTATGCCCCCACCAGCATCACATAAAGAGTAACTCCACATGACCAAACATCTGCCATCTGAACCAGAAAAAGATAAAAACAAAGGAATTTTTAAGGCTTGATTAACAAAATTGAAGATGGCCCCAAGAACCAGAGATTAAAGAAATGTAATGCAGAAAAGAAAAACCAGTGAATAAAATCAATGTTGTCTTGAATGAATTATGAAGGAAATGAATGTGCAGCATTTTGCGTTTAACCTCCAAAACATGGAGAGTTTTGTCAATGTTGAAGACTGATAAGATTGTGGATCATTAGCTACCACTAGTTCATAGTCTAATCATTTAATTATTATTAGGTTATCTCTAGAATCAAGTCTTTAACACAATGTCTATGGTATACATAAACTAATTCAGGGAATTGACCTTCTTACATCCAAAACCAAATTCACTTGGAAAGCCCGCTGCACTTCTGCATCCTACACCTTCTTGGTTACACACACACAAAGACAACTACTCATAAATATTAAACAACCAAATCATTTCTGTTATTCAAGATCTTTACAGATAAAATAACTTGCCGAAATCTGAAACTGATATAGCAACTGGTTAATGTAATTCAAGGTCCATCATTTTCTGATATCATTTATTCATATATTTTGTCTCAAATTTGAGCTTTATTAATTTACAGATCATGGTTTTTGGATTTCAGTCTGGTGAAAAAAATTGGTAATGCAAGCTGAAGTGACAAATCACTCGGCTGTGCATCAGCTAGTATCAATCATACTAATTGGTGCCATATTGTCAACACTTGAACAAATCCAAACACTAAGCAACCCTTCGAGATCTGCCAAAACCAAAATTAAAAACCACATGGCACATGGATCTGAAGTGTCTATGAAGCCAATTGGAAGCTTGTCTATGCAAAAAGATAACGAAGTCATATAGAACAATCAATAGGATATGATAAAATCTGTTATCTGCCTTGCATGTGCAATTAAGCTTATCCTTTCATAATGTATTCAGGAAAATAAAAAATGTCCACTAGGAAATAAACCAAAATGCATCCATCTCCTAACCCAAATTAGAAAACCATGTGCTTAATGCTTGAAAATGACAAAAGCCCTAACACAGGGACAAAAGTCCACTCTCTTGCACATAAAAGAAATGGATTCCCACTTGTCCCAGTTAGCATCCACCTCTTTTTTTATGGTTGTATGTTGGAAACAAGATTAGATCATTCAAGATAGTGCTGTCCTCACTAGTGATGTCCAACAAAAGTGCAGATGTGGACTAGATAGTGGGTTTTGTTAAAGCTAGAATGAGACCAATTCCTCCTGAAACTTGTGTTCTAAGGTGACTTGATATTCAGTTTGACAGACTAAAAGATTGGACAAGAAAAAGAAACTTACCTTTCCGTCATACTCTCTCCGAGAGAGAACTTCCGGTGCTATGTATGCCGGAGTTCCTACAGTTGATTTCGGCCTTGAATGCAGCAAAGAGGACTAAACCAGTATGAAACCAAAAAGGTTAGGAACATTAAGTAAAAAAGATGAAACTTGTTACCAAATTAACAAATCAAGTGTGATTTAGGAAGTTACAAACCTTAGAGTAACCAAAATCACAGATTTTCAATCGAGGCGCAGGACTTCCATCTAACAGAGTATTTTCCAGTTTCAAATCTCTATGGCAGATTTGCTACAAAAAAATAGAAACAAACACATTCAGAAATTGTAGCAATTTCTAGTAAACAGACAGAGAAGGTGAGATTTATGATAATTATAGATAACTCTGAGTTTTGATTATACCATGTTGTGACAAAAATTAACCCCAGAGATCAGCTGCTGAAAGAAATATCTAGCCTGAAAATTTAAAAAAAAAATGACAAAAACCACACTTGATTACTACTAAATAACTGCAATCAATCAATTAAATCAAAATAAATCAGAGAGGAATTTAACCTCATCTTCACTGAATCTACCAGCATTGCAGATTCTTTCAAAGAGTTCTCCACCAGCTGCATACTCCATCACAATTACCAAATGAGTTGGGGTCAAAACCACCTGCAAAAAATTTCAATTCACTTAATAATCAAACATAATTAACAACTGTGTTTATTGAACTTGTAAAATTAAACCATATTTCTAGTACTTGCCTCCTTGAATCGAATTATATTAGGGTGCCTTAATGATCTGTGATTTATAATCTCCCTTGCAACATTCTCGTCTATCTGTAACATCAAGAACCAAAAAGAAAAACCCAAAAAATCCTCAATCTTCCTTCTTGGTATTTCACAAGAGAATCAAAGAACCAACAAACTAGGTATATTATGAACATTAGCAAACATTTTAAGGATGCCCCATGTGACAAAACACAGAACTTTCTCTGGAAAAACTAACTTTCTCAGAAACCAAACAGAAAGAAGGACAAAAAGACAAATTACCTTGTGACCTCTTTCTATGTATTTCATGGCAACAAGTTCTTTGGTTTCTTTGTGCCTCAAAAGCCTTGCCACCCCAAAATTCCCAGCTCCTAAATCTTTCACCAACTCATATTTCTCCATCTCCCTTTCTTTCTCACTCACTATGCAATATGCCTTCTTGTTTTAGCTAAACAAATGTTATGCTACTCTCTGCAATATGCACGTACAGATCATATTACATGCAAAATCCCTTCTCTTTCTGTTCTCTTTATAGCCTGCTCATTTCTTGGTATCAGACAAGCATGTGTGATTTTCTATAAACCTGTATCAAAATGTTAAGAAATGTTAGTACAAATATATTTTTTTAATCTCAACCATTTGTGATAGCATCATGTCAGTTGTCTAGCCACCATATATTACTTTTCTAGGACAAGGACATTCATTTTTCCCTAAGAAAAATAATAGGAAGTTTTTGAACTTTTCTACATGATAAGAGAATCTTTTCCATCGAGTATTAATAAATTATTTATACTCGAAATTATACATTCACGATTTATTTTTTCATGGTCTTTTCTTTAATTCAAACATGAAATATAGATATATATAAAACAAAAACCGGATTACTAGCCACGCAAAATCTAAAATATAAGACAAGTGTTATATTTAAGCTCTAAGAAGTCTTCTCGGGCTGTGTTTGTTTTGCAGCTATTTTTGTGTTTACTGTGCAAGAAACATAGTAAAGTATTTAGTAATAAATTAAATTGTATTTTATATTGCGGGGTCCACTAAAAAATTAAGTTTGAAGCGCAGTTTTATAAAGCAGTTTTTATAAGTTTTTTTAACTGAGTTTCGTAAAACCTTGTTTATTTTTGCGTTTCAAAAACTCTTAAGAAAAAATTTACAAATTTTTTATTTTTTTACTTCAAATTAATATTTTTTTGTGTTTTCAAATTATTTTGATGCGCTGATATTAAAAATAATTTTAAAAAAATAAAAAAAAAATTATTTTGATACATTTACAAGTAAAAAACACTTTGAAAAACAACCGCAACCACACTTCCAAACACAACCACCAAATATTTTATACATGTTTTTGCTACACATAAACTTCAACCACAATTTTTACGAAACACGTATCTAAATCCAACTAACCACACCTAACCATATTTTTTTAAAACCATAATTATAAAAGCTACATCAAAAACAAACACACTTATAATATTAATTATAAGTTTGTGTAACATTACATTATTTTGGATTAATCACAATTAATTTATTTAATTTATAATTTAAGTTAGAGTTTAATAATTTAATTACAAAAATATAAATAAATAAATTGAATTTCAATATTAAAAAACTAGTAAAATAACATGGTGTCTACCTTATCTCACCTATAATTGGACATGGTAGTTAGGAATCATTGAGCAAGAAAGTGAATGGTGATGAATGAAATGTTCGAGACTTTGTTTTATTTAAAAATATATTATAATAATATTTTTTATTTTTTTAAAATTATATTTAATATAAACATATTAAAACAATTTTAAAATATTAAAAAATAATTTTAAACTTTTTAAATTTTAAATCAACAATGTTTTACCTATTAGAGAATAATATAAATCATATCCTGGGACCTCACCTAATAGTTTAAGCTATTGGGTTGAGATGGTTCTTTGCCATGGTATCAGAGCCTTGATGACCAAGTGGTCTCGAGTTCGAATCTCACCATCCCCATTTATTTGATAAAAAAAATTAAGCACAAGGTAATGTGGGCCTGTGCAAGTTTCAAGCCCAAAGGGTTTTCACTTGAGGGGATGTGTTAGAGAATAATATAAATCATATCCTGGAACCTCACCTAATAATTTAAGCTATTGGGTTGAGATGGTTCTTTGACATTACCCGCACTCTCAAACGGCCGACCTAAGAAAGTGAGAAGAGAGTGAGTGGACGTCTAGAGGATGTTAAATTATTGATATTTTGAAGAAGAAAAAGAAAAGAAAGAAGGGTTTGGGAAGCCATCCATCATCACCAGCAAAGCATGGCCTTGAATCTAATCACTGCCCCTTCATTCTTCACCAGTTCTTCCACTTTCTATTTGTTTATTTTTAGTTTTTGTGGTGTTGGATCTCTAAATACGCCGCTGTGCTAGGAAGCACAGCACGGCCGTCTTTGACTTTTGCACGCAATGGGATCTCCGTCACTTCACTTGGATCAAACACACTTGACTTCCAAGCTACTTTCACACTTGTTCTTCCTATTTTTTTATTTTCAACAAATCTCTTAATTAATGATTTTTTTTGCTTCCTGCATAACTAATCTATAAAAGTTCTTCTTGATGATAATCTTTTGTTTTTTTAGATTAATTTAAAAGTATATTTTCGTGTTAATTCATTTTCTCATGTTGAAATTAAGTTTATCTTTTCAATTTAATTAAAAGCATATCAACTTTTACTTCTCATAACTCTTAAAATCTTGTTGAACTATCAACCCAACTTCCCTTCTTCTTAGACCTAATTTTTAAAAGAAACAATACATGAAAGAAGACAACACTTTTCAATTCAATAACAAAGATTACTTCATTTGAATTCAATCATGAAACCTGAAATAAAATGTTTTTTTATTAATGTGGGTGTCCGGGTCAGCTTGAACGCACCTCGACTAATTCTACGGACCCTGAAGTTAACGATCATGTAAACCTCTAGTGGTTCTCAGAGAATACGAACTCATGATTATTAAGGAGTAAATTCAAAACTTAACGATTGATCTCAGAGTTTGAAATAACATGTTCTTGATTGGCATTGTGATGTGTAACATAGCATGTGAGGTACATGTGCAAGTGTCCATAGCCATTTATCAAACCATTATTTTTTGGGTATTTTTTTCAGCTGCAAAGGAAAGATACCTAAATCTCTCAAGTTGCTCCCATCTTTTTCCCTAGATGCCATGATTTTTTTTTTCTGGAATACTGATTTAGAGCCCGTTTGTTTTTGTATTTTAAAAGTATTTATGAAAAATGATTTTTTTTTATTGTTTTTGCATTAAAATAATTATTTTTTGTTTTCATATCGTTCTTACATGCTAATATTAAAATTAATTTTTTTTAAAATTAAAAAAAATATTATTTTAATATATTTTTAAATAAAATACATTCTAAAAATCAATCCCTACATACTCTCAAATCTCCCCAAATCTTTATAATGGCTGTGAAGACTTCAACTTGAGTATCACAAATATGGGATATGGACAAACTTAGATATTTACATGCATCCTTTTCAAAGTTAGGTTGGTCCTGTCTGAATATATATATATATATATATATATATATATATATATATTGAATCTCAGTAGTCTTCCTGAGCCATAACCAAACATCGCAGTCACCTCCACTGCCTGTCAGCTTTTAATATTTAATTCTTTATACTCCGGATAGATATTTTGGAGAGAACTTTCATACCAGTGGAGACTGGATTTTCTTTCCAAACATCTTTACTGAAACGGGACCTGACTGATATAAATCTCTTCTATTGGAATTTCTTGTTTTCCCCTTCTTCTCTGGGGTCGAGCTACGCAGCTGGGAGCATGCAGAGACTTGCTTGAACGATGCATAGAACAAGTAAAATTTGGGCCATAGATTTTGTGCATATTCTTTCTTTTGGTCTTTATGTGTAGCCTTATCTGATTTCTAGTTACATCCAATAAATAATACATGAATTATAGGCTCAATTTGGGCCAGGACTTGGGAGAATATGGAGATGTACTTTGCCAAGCTCAAATGGGCTTCAAGACCCAACAAACTTGGACCAACCTGGCCCAATAACATGAACTATATAAAATATATACTTGGCCCAAACTTATAAGTTAAAAATCCAAGGCAATTTTAGACTAACTGAAGGAAATAAGAGAAAAGAAGATCTAAAGAGGAGTTGGGAATGTTTGACTGGATCCACTTAGCTCAATTTTAAAAAGTTGGTATTGGACTGAAACAACATCAGAAGCTAACTTCACCCAATAGCGTATAAAAGCCACAAACTACTGTTGGAGGCTTTAGCTTGATTTGCACAAACCGGTGTGCTTTATACGTTACAAATATAAAAATAATGCTCTCATTTTACCATCCATTGCAATAGTGTGATGATAAATTTACCTTTTAATAATAAAACCTTTTAACTATACATCAAAGAGTAATTCGGTTTTTTTACTATGATGCAAGTTTTATTTTCAAATTATGTAGGAACAAATTAGTCTTTTTCTTTTTGTTTCCATAAAAAAAGGACTTAAGTACGCTTGGAATAAAAATAATAATTAAACTTGTATTCAAAGCCTTTTAATCTTTTAATTTTTTTTAGCATAATAAAATGATTTAATTACCTTTAAAAATAAAATCCACTAAATGATTTTTCAAAGGCTTTTTTGTCCTTTTATTTCTCTGTTATCATGAAGTTGATTAAGGAGAATTTCTATATTTTAATAAATATTTTAAAAATTTGTTGTCAGCAAGTGAGCGACCTCACTTGCCTTTCAAGTGGTGCATGCGGCACTGTTTGGTAATAATAAGCCACCTTCCACAACGATACTTGAATTGTTTCGGTAGCCCCTCTATTATGTGGCAAATCATGTGGCCAACATGCCTCTAGTTTGGTGTCCATGACTTATTTTTCTCTTTCTTCCTCGATTTCTACATTTGACCTTTTAGAATTTCAAAGTAATCTTTCAATTTGTTTTTCATTTAAATTCGATCACTATTCCTTTGATTACTATTTATTTTATTTATAAAAATTTATAAAATTAGATTTTTTTTAATTAAATCCCCTTTTGATTTTTTTTTTTTTATCTTTCAAATTTGATTCATATTCTTTTGATTGCTATTTGTTTCATTTGAGGTAATTTTTTAAATTGATTTTATTTGTTTCATTTGAGGTAATTTTTTTAATTGATTTTCTTAAAATCTCATCCTCCTTGAGTTTTTTTTCTTATCAATAAGTCCTTATCCTTTTGATTATTGTTTTCATTTATTTCGATAAAATTTTTAAATTGATATTTTTTTTTCAATTTCAATCACTTAACATTAAATTGATTGTGAATTGGGCTTATTGATGAAGTACAAGTCTAAGATTTCACGGGTGTCTAGTTTTAGAGATTAACCTAGGTTTAGGAGGTTTGCCTCGGTTTGACTATTTTTATTCAATTGAAGATTGAGTTATGTTATTTTTATTTATTTATTTATTTATTTGTAGATTTTTTCACCGTTTTAAAACTTGACCTGACTTTGTGGGTTGACCCATGACCCAGGTAACTCGAAGCATAGGTTGGGTCGAGTTTTCTACAAAAAAAAGGGAAGGATTAACTTAATGCTAACTAGTCAAAAAGTCGAGTTGCCCTATGACCCGGTTAAAGCCCATTGACTTTTTGCTTTTTAATTTTTTTTCTCTCAAAATGAAGCCATTTTTATTTTATTTTTATGTAAAATAAAAAAGATTTTTGGTTTACCCGGGTTAACTAGGGTTGACTCACTTGACCCGTGACCCAAGACTTGCTCGATCGACCTCTAGGTCAAGTTTAAAAACTATGAGTTTTTTCACTAATTTTAAAAATGACCTGGGTTATCTTTAGTATTTTTATTTGTCGTTCTTTATTGAATTTGTTTGGCTAATTTTTAAATTTATGTTTTTGTTATTGCATATTTCAACATTGAATTGGTTGTGAATTAAACCTCTTAATCTAGCCTGAGTCTAGGATTATTGGGTTGAAAGTTTAAAGAGATTAGCTTAAGTTTAGGACGTTCGTCAGGGTTTGCTTTTTTTTTTTCCCCTGTTTTTAGGCTCATTTTTTTAGTTTCATCTTTTGACATTTATGCAATTGGAGATTGGGTTCCATCTTTTTTATTTGGCTTTTATAGAATTTTTCACTAATTTAAAAAATAATCCAATTTATGTTGAGTTTTTTTTATTTGTCGTTCTTTGTTAAATTTGATTTTTTTTAAAAAAATTTGAGTTAAATTAGATTTTGATTATTTAAATATAAGCATGAGGTACTCACTTCATGGTATCTTGTTTGGATTGTTTTTCGAGTCATTGCTTTGACGACGCATGCGACCTCTTTCCATGTCATCGTGCAATCTTTCGCAATAACGCTAGAACTATCTTGGTGAGCTATTTCTAGTGGTGGGGTGGTTTTAATGGTGGAGCGATGATGAGTGTCAAAAGAGCTATTCTTTCAGTTTGATTCTAAGTATGATATTGACATCTTATTTTTTATATGTAATTATTGCCATGTTTTTTGTTCGTTCTATTTACTATCGATATCTTTTTTTAATCATATTATTAAATTAAGAGAGTTTATTGAACCTAATCAAGTCAATGACCGAAGTCTTAAATTTTTCGTGCTTTTTTAAAAAATATTAGCATAACCAAAACATATTTTTTTTTGCATTAAAAAAAATTTGACCATCTCGCGAGGAACACATGACTAGTTATCATCCAAATCTCAAATCCTGAAACTAAAGATATAAATCTTACACTTAAGATCTTATTACAAAGGAATTTAGTTTTGATATGGAAAAGGTAGTTTAAGAACAACCTAATTAAATAAGTTATTAACCCAATAAAAATTAATTTACTCAGCTATGTCAACATCAAATCTTTTTGATAAAAATTACTTGATCCGGTGGTTCTTGAGATGACTAGTAACCCAAACTACCTATTAGTCTTTGGATTAGGTGTGATAATTATGATTGAAAAAAAAATCATTTTCAGTTTCGAGTCATCTGTCTATCACTGATCTATTGTTCATCTCCTCATGTTATTTCACAAAGTGTGAAAAAAGGCTAATTTTAATCCGTTATTCTACCAAATAACCTCAACGGTTTCGCATAATTAACATTCATTGCATTACATAAATGTATTATTAACATTGATTGCCGCAGCTAATTATTTCTAAAACACCGAAATTCTTCGAGGGTTGGCAGGCACATCGATTGAGAGTTGGCCTGCCTGACCTAAAGCAATGAAGAATGTCAAGCATCTGGGCCCACTAGATGAGCTGGTCCCACTTCTTTTTCCACGGTTGGGATAATCCAACTGGCCACGAGACAGTGACATGAGGATCTTAGGTGTGTCCAACACAGCATCATCCAACGGTCTCTTTTTCATCATCTTTCTCTTCTTTCTTTGCAGACTGTTGTAGGGTCACAGACACTCCCACAGCGCATAAAAAAGAATACAAAATGCCTGCACATCCGGCGATGATTTCTAACTGTTGGAAGGGTAAACTACACTTTCATCCCTGTGGATTTATCAATGTGCCGTTGCGGCTAGCATGGTTTAGAGCATGCTTGAGCTCGTGACTTTTCAAAATGATTTTTACTTGGAGATGTATTAAAATAATATATATTTTTTATTTTTAAAAATTTATTTTTAACATCAGCACATCAAAACGATCCAAAAACACATAAAAAATAATTAATTTGAAGCAAAAGAAACATAGCCGTAATTTTCTTCAGAATTCTATTTATTTTTTTAAGATTTTTCATTTTCATCCCTGAATATGAAGTAGTTAATGAAATTCAACGATTCACTCACTTTCAGATAAGGTAGGAATGGAGTGTTTTTAAGTCATTTACATGTCCTGAAGAAAAAAAAGGAGGGTGATGAGCACGAAGCCCTTTAGTAAGAGAATGAGTTGACTTTACTTCTTCGTTTTCCCCTTGTTTCATATCTTTTTAGTGGTAAGCCATGGCGATGAAAATGAGAGCTCTCTGTTGAATGAGCTTTTTTTACTAGCTTAATGTGTGTTTTGTTTGACCAGACAATTTTGAATTTTTCTAGGCTTTCAAATACTCCTTATGAGATATCATCCATGTGTATAGATCTGATACGAATAATGGAGAGCTTTTCAAATTATTTAAACGGTTAGGAGCAACATCAAAACTTATATAGAACTAGATTGAAAACCATTAAACTATGGGCATGGAGATGAAACATTTGTAAACTTATAGGGACTAAAATGTTGTTTACCCTACAAAGAAAGTACGCCCGTTACAAATGGGGCAGAGAAGAAGGGGTCTAAGATCCAAGAAAATTAAGAACAAATGGATAGTTATGGGTCCACACACACACACACACACACACACACACAGAATCATAGACTTCAAGCTGGCTTTGTGGTTTGCACAGCTTGGCCCTTTTACCCAGCCCCCTCCTCCACACTCCACTCTTTATAACTCCCCACCTCTCCCCCCTAACCCCTCACAACACCCTCAAGGCACGAGCATTTCAAGAATTCAAGTGGCCATAGCCCTCTCCCTCTCCTTGTATATCTCTAAAATTTCTTGTTTTGTCATAAAGAGGTGGTGCAGAGAATGAGTCAAGAACAAGATGTTGTGGTGGTAACTGATGTTCCACAAGCTGAGAAAACAGCTCCAGTGCCACCAACAATGCCAGTGGTGGTGGAGAAAGAGCCACCAGTGCCAGTCCCTGAGACTGAAGAGGAGCCAATGAAGCCAAAGCAGGTTGAGGAGGGTGCTGTAGAGACTCAGGTGTTGAAACCTAGTGGAGGTGACGATGAAAAGATGCCTCAGTTGGTTTCTTTTAAGGAGGAAAGTACTAAAGTTGCTGATCTTCTTGATTCTGAGAAGAAAGCACTTCAAGAATTTAAGCAGCTTGTTCAAGAAGCACTTAACAAGCATGAATTTAGTGCTTTGACTACACCACCAGCATCAGCTAAAAAAGAGGAGAAGAAAGAAGATGTGGTGGTGGTAGCCGAGGAGGAGAAAAAGCCAGCCCAAGAAGAGGAAACATCAGCAGTAACAGAAGACAAGGAAAAAGTAGAGACTGAAGCTGCAGCAGAAAAAGAAGAGAAGAATGAAGTGGTGGAAAGTGAGGTTCTTGATGATCAAGGAAAGGTGGCTACTGCTGTTGCTAGTGATACTACTGCTGGTACTTCTGTGGATGATGATGGTGCTAAGACGGTGGAAGCCATTGAAGAGACCATCGTAGCTGTCTCCTCTTCAGTGGCTTCACAAGAGGAGACTCAAGCTCAGGCTACAAAAGAGCCCGAGGGAGAGACAAAGGCTGCCTCATCATTGGATGAGGAAGCTAAAGAAGTTGAATCTGAGACCGTGGAAGTGACACCAGAAGAAGTATCAATCTGGGGAATACCACTTCTTGCTGATGACAGAAGTGATGTGATTCTCTTGAAATTTCTCAGAGCCAGAGATTTCAAGGTGAAAGATGCATTCACCATGCTCAAGAGCACAATTCGCTGGAGAAAGGAGTTTGGCATTGATGAATTGCTTGAACAAGATTTAGGCTTTGATGATTTGGGGAAGGTGGTATTTATGCATGGTCTTGATAAAGAGGGACACCCAGTGTGCTATAATGTCTATGGAGAATTCCAAAACAAGGAACTTTACAAGAATTCATTTTCTGATGAGGAGAAGAGGCAGAGGTTCTTAAGGTGGAGGATTCAATTCCTGGAAAAAAGTATCAGGACATTGGATTTCAGTCCCGGTGGAATTTCCACAATTGTTCAGGTTAATGACTTGAAAAATTCTCCTGGACCAGCTAAGAGAGAGCTTAGACAAGCTACTAGACAGGCACTTCAATTGCTTCAAGACAACTATCCAGAATTTGTGGCCAAACAGGTATCTTTGTTTGTTTCAATTCATGTTTATTCTTTGTTTGACAATAACTAAATTCATAATGTTTGATTCCTTGGTGTCTACTCTGCAGATCTTCATCAATGTTCCCTGGTGGTACCTAACAGTAAATAGAATGATAAGTCCATTTTTAACCCAGAGGACCAGAAGCAAGTTTGTCTTTGTTGGTCCTTCCAAATCTGCCGAAACCCTTATCAGGTTTGTACTAAAAGATTTCAAATTTGCTACAGAAAATGTCGTCGCTTACTGACATGCATTTTTGTACCATTTGGGCTGTGAGTTAAAAAATTTCTTTTTACCACCAAGCAGGTACATAGCCGCTGAGCAAATACCAGTGAAGTACGGAGGACTAAGCAAAGATGGTGAATTTGGCTCAGCTGATGCTGTTACTGAGATTACCGTGAAGCCAGCAGCAAAGCACACTGTAGAATTCCCAGTTACTGAGGTGGGTTTTGCCTTTTCTCTTTTGACTGGAAGTAACATGTACAGAGTCAGTCTCTTTTCCCTTTTGAAGAATCCAAGAAAAAGAACATGTGACTTTGTCTAACATGCAGCACCTAGAATGGTGTTTCCTTGACCAGGGAATCTTTCCTTGGATACTCTGAAGTCTGAACTATACAGTGATATAATCTAGGGTTTTAACATTGATGAACACTAGCAATGTCTTTCCTTGGATACTCTGAAGTCTGAACTATACAGTGATATAATCTAGGGTTTTAACATTGATGAACACTAGCATTGCCATTTTAACCCTTGATTAATGTTAATCTAATTGATTTGCAGACATGCCTTTTAACATGGGAAGTGAGAGTTGCGGGATGGGATGTGAGCTATAGTGCAGAATTTGTACCAAGTGCTGAAGATAGCTACACAGTGATCATCCAAAAGGCTAGAAAGGTTGCTGCAACTGAAGAACCAGTGGTTTGCAACAGTTTCAAAATTGGTGAACCTGGTAAAGTTGTTCTCACCATTGACAACTCCACATCCAAGAAGAAGAAGAAGCTCCTCTATCGCTTGAAAACCAAGCCCGCTTCTTCTGATTAATTAAGGGACTATATATATTGAAACAACAATAGAAGATTTTGCTTACATTCTTGCTGCTGCTGCTGCTGCCAATTTTATCAACATGATCATATCACAGCTTGAAGGTGTTCTGAGGGTCTTGATCATGGAGAAGATAAAGAAATCTTGAAGATGTTTATTTATATGTTTATTTATAATTGAATTTTGTTTTGGTGTGGAATGGATTAAGGATGTTGTGCAATTGAAGGCTAGAAGCATGTATGGGGATAGGGAAGAAGCTCCATTACTAGTGCCAAGAATTTTCTTTGTAAATTCTTTATGGCTTTCTTTCTCTTTCCCTGTAAGTATCTTTTGGACATATTATGATATTAATGAAGACAGTATCTTTCCTATAAACTCTTCAGTTGGGATCTTCTACCAGAATCTCAAACGATGTAATTTCTTAATAAAATATACAATTTGGATGGGATTCATGTTATGGACTTGGATAGTTATACCGCGCTATGTTCTGTGTTTATTATTTCTTTCCATTGCAAAAAAAATAATGAGATGATATGTATTTTTTTAAAAAAGAAAAAAAAATCAATATTATGATAATTGTCTCAAGATGAAAAATATTAAAAAGTAATAAAAAAAAATCGAGTCAAACTTGATGAACTTGTTAAATTTATAACCCGAGACATGATATCAGAATAACTTAATAAAAAAAATTAAACAAAAAATACTAATATAAAAAAAAAAAACAAAAAACAAAAAACAAAATTGGGCCAACTATTTTTTTCATTGGAGAAAAGATATCAAAACTATGCAAACTTTGTAAATATGGATTAAACTTTCAAACATGTAATTCATTAAATTTTTTAACACGGATTCAACCTATAAGCTTTACACCTAAAAAATTAAATGATGAAGGATGAAATCAATTAATTTAATTTAAAAATAAAATAAAATTCTTTCAGAAAGTCTAAATTTAACAAAGACAAAAAAACTAAAAGTAATGCGACTTTTGTTATTTTTAAAATTGACTAAAAAAACTCATAAAAAGTGAATATAAAATAATAAAATGGTAAAGGATGAAAAAAAAATTTAAAAGCAAAAAAACCACGGAAACCCATGTTCATGTCTACTTCATAAACTGGAGTCAATCTCTTAAACCTGTGAACCGTTAATTAAGCACCCGTCTAATTAAATGTTGAAAGATAAAATAAAAAAAAAATTAATATAAAAAAAATCTTAGAAGGTAAAAAAAATAAAATAATAAAAAAGATTAGATTTGACAAGGAAAAAAAAGAATGATAAAACTGCTAAAAAAACAACTGCAAAAACCATCTAAAAAAGTAGCGATAAAAATAATAAGAACCAAATCTGATAGGTGAAAATATATATTGGGGGTGAAAATAAAAAAAATCTTAATTTAATAAATTATTCCTAAAAAAATTGCAATAAAGAGAACAACGATGAATTTAAAAAAACCCCTTAATTCCATAAATTACTTTAAATTTTAAAAATTATAATGAAGAGAATAAATCTTAAGTATAACAAACCTTAGGGGTTGATTTGATTTTTTTAAGACCAACATGACAATTAAGTAGGAAAGAGGAAAAAAGAAAAAAATAAAAGGCTACACGCGCCACCCCATCCACCTTCGAGCTAGACAAATTGCTTATTCATGGAGGGTACATTAAGATGCTTGACCATCCTGCACCCAAGATAACCATGTGTAAAGAAAAGTGAAAAAAATAACAACATTAATAATTTAATGGCAAATGATAAAACCAAATAAAAAATCAATTTTTAAAGGCCTGACACAAACTCCAGGGCACAAGAGAAAGAAATGAAGGGCAGGAGAAAAATACTCATCGCCACCAAATTGCCACTCAACTTGCCAAACGTGCCACCCAAATACTTGCATCATTACCTTGCGTATCAGATGAGACAGCGGTCGAGTTTTTTCGGCTACCATAATGAAAATACTTAATAAAGAATCTCTAAAACTCAGAGACAAAATTGTTTGAAGGAAAGATTGAGACTATCTATCAACATAATTGAGGGATCATTTTTGAGATTAGGCCTCCAATATCTTTATGATAAAAAAATAAAATAAAATCAGTTGACTGTAGCTTCCTAGTTCATGTATCTGTCTTGGTCTCATCTCTCATGGACAGTTGAGAATCTAATAATTATTAAAAAAAAAAAAAACTTATATTCCAAGAGTCTCTGATTGGTTTATTAGTTCTTCCAGCACTTCTATGACCTTTTTAATTTCCATGTTTACTTTGAATGAAATAGCAGGATGATCATAAGTGTCTTGAATTAAGATAATATGATGCTTGGAGACAACTAAGGCAATGGACCCATGCAATGATCTTTCTTCGTTGTTGGCACTAATTCTCAATTATGTCAGCCAACCGGAAACCCTTTGATTTTGATTCCAATTTCTGCTTTATGCATCAATTTCCACGTGTTAATCTGCTTTTGCCCCTTTCTAGGCACGAAGAAAATTAGGAAATAATTTATCTTTGGAGGTGGATCATCATTAACATCAACAATCATGCATCCTTTTAGTACATATGGAAATTTCATGTCATCATTGCAACGAGTGGGGAGAAACAATGCAATACCTGTAAAACCAAATTAATATTTACATTACTCAATGCAATACCTGTAAAACCAAATTAATATTTACATTACCATATCCCTGTCCTGGCAAAGTGAAAGCAAGAGGCTAAAGCAGGTATTGAAAATTAATGTGGTCGGGCTTAGAAAGGGCAAAAACAAATGAAGGGACAAAGGCAATGAAGATGCATATTTTCAGTTGTCATTATTTTGCCTGATCAGGAGGGTCCAGCAAGTGCAAATTGTGAACAGCCCATGTGCTTGCTAGGTTCTCCTGCTTCAAATTTTTGTCCGCCCTTATCCATGGATAGCGATGAGTGTAGGGAGCCCCACGGCATTGTTTTCAACAGTGTAGAAAGTAGCTAGCCATGCCATGCCAGCTGCAGGCTAAGCAAATCTTATCTATTTGTCACCCTGCTGTTCAATATATGTTTCTCAAGAGAAACAGAAGTTTGTGCTTCATAGATCACACCAAAGACAGCGACTCCAATCTGCTACATATCTAGACTGTAGCTGACCCATGCAGGATTTTCAAAAGATGTTTATCATGATCAACATATACAGTCAGGCCCCCCCTCCCCTCCCTTCTCTTTCAGCATTCAAATTTATCAATTTTAAATGAGTCCCACGAGAACATGAGATTGGAATTACATATTTAAAAACTTAAATTGATATATTTAGGATGTTATTAATGGAATGTCTTGTGGAAGACAGGATAAAAGTATGTTAAAAAATTTAGACACATCGAATATGTAATTAGATAAAAATACTTATATTTTTCAATCTGAATGTTAAACCGAACTTAGTTTTGTAATCAACCGAGACTTGAAAGGGCTTCATATTTATACCTTTAAGAAAATATCAAAGTTTTCTATATCAATTTCTCTAAGGGTTAAGATTATAATTTTGAGTTTAAAACCCCTCGTTTTTATCCATTTTATATATCACATATAAAATATATAAAGTTATGTAGAACTTTTGAGATCATTGTCAAAATGTGATTAGTAAAGTGATTTGATATGGTAATCTTCACACACACACACCGCGCGGGTCAAATATTTTTAATTTTTATAAAAAATTATTTATATAGATTTTTTTAATATATTTTGATAGTTAAAAAAATATAACAAATCAAAATATATATTTTCACGATAACCATAGTTATCAAACTCGATCTAAGAGTTGACCTGGTTAACGGGTCTTATCCTGTGTTACACGGGTTGACTCGGGTCAAACCGGAAAAATTAAAAAAAATATATTTGAGGTTTTAATATTTTATATGAAAAAATTAAGAAAATAATCCATGTGGATATAGACTATACAAGTAAAAAATTAAGTTTGAAATATCACCTCAAAAGATTTTTTATCCCATATTGAAAAGATGTTATCTTATTCTTCTAAGTTGAAGTATTTAAACAAAAAATTTTTTTATCCCACATTGAAAAAACATAACTTTTTTTTTTCTTGTGAACATAGAGTATATATACTAAATGACTTCAAATCTCACATTGAAAAATAAAATAATCTTCTAGTATTTATATAGTGAACTTTGAAATGAGTTAGTAATCAATTGAAATATATATAAAAAAGGGGTCTCTAGGTAGGAGAAAAAAAATTTCCAAAAAAAGAGGACTCCATCGGGGTTTTACCGGGTCGCCCGAATTCATAGTGGCAGCACGGCCTAACTTTAATGGGTCCTTCTCGCAGCTGTGGACCCACCGCTGATGGGTCCTACTGTGTCTAGGCCTACCGCTGCTGGGTCTTGGTGGAAGCAGGGCCCAAATTTAGTGGGTCGTGCTTCAACCGGACCCACCGTTGCTGGGCACCCAGACCCACTATCATTGGGTCTGGTAGCAAAGCCACACTCAATAAACTTGGGCCTTGGTATAAGGACCCATCAGCTGGGTACCCTTTTGGGTCCTCCACTGCTGGGCTGTAGGGCCTAGCATCATGGGTCATGCTTGTCAGAAGAACCCATAAACTCTGGGTCTTGTTGTAGGCAAGGCCAAATGCTGTCGTGGGTCTGGCTACGCAACCAGACCTAATCTCAGTATAATTTTTTTGAAAATGATATTTAAAATAATAATATAAAATGATGAAAAGAATATTAATTTGAAGTAAAGAAAAAAAGTTAATTTTTTTTTAAATTTCTTGGGTCTCCCCTCTCAGTTAGACACAATCTCAATATATATATTTTTAAATAATACAAAAACATAAAAAAAATATTATTTTGAAGTAAAGAAAAAAATTAAAATTTTAAAATTTCTTGGGCTTGGCTTCGCAGCCAGACACAATCTCAACATATTTTTTTATAAAAAATAACACAAAAACATAAAAAAATATTAATTTGAAGTAAAGAAAAAAACTTCAAAATTGTAAAAAAAATTTCAAAGAATTTTTAAAACGCAAAATCAAACATGATTTAATTAGGAAATTCAAACCAACCTGAAACGAAAAAAAAATTTCATCACCCAACTTTTGTACAATATAAAAAAAATCTCATCAATTTATTTTGAAAACTAAATTTAAATCAGAGAAGGCAATGCGCAAGAAATTTATTTGGGTATGGTTGCTGGGTTTGGCTACGCAACTATACTCAATATCCTTGGGTATAGCTGTGTAGCCAGACCCAACACCTTTTGAAAGCGATTTGAGTCCGGTTGCCAGGCCAGACCCAGCAGCTCTTGGCAGAAAAAAATTAAAAAGCAAAAAAACCACAGAAACCTATGTTCGTGTCTACTTTATAAACCGGAGTCGATCTCTTAAACCTGCTAACCGTTAAATTCTAGACCCGAACTCAACTAATAAACTAAGCACCCATCTAATTATATGTTGGAGGATGAAATAATAATAAAAATCAATATAAAAAAAAATCTTGGAAGGTAAAAAAAAAATACAATAATAAAAAAGATTAGATTTGACAAGAAAAAAGAAGAATGATAAAACTGCAAAAAAAAAATAATTGCAAAAACCATATAAAAAAATAGTGATAAAAATAATAGGAACCAAATCTGATAGGTAAAAATATCTATTGGGGTGAAAATAAAAAAAAACTTAATTTAATAAATTATTCCTAAAAAATTGCAATAAAGAGAACAACGATGAAATTAAAAAAACCCCTTAATTCCATAAATTACTTTAAATTTTTAAAAATTATAATGAAGAGAATAAATATGAAATCTTAAGTATAACAAACCTTAGGGGTTGGTTTGATTTTTTTTAAGACCAACATGACAATTAAGTAGGAGAGAGGAAAATAAAAATAAAAATAAAAGGCTACATGTGCCAGTACTCCAGCCACCTTCAAGCTGGACGAACTGCTTATTCATGGAGGAGACATTAAGATGCTTGACCATCCCGCACCCGGGATAACCCCGTGTAAAGAAATGTGAAAAAAATGACAACGCTCAAGGGCTAATAATTTAATGGCAAATGATAAAACCAAATAAAAAATCAAATTTAAAAAAACCAAGTCAACCTATGTTAACTTGACTAACTTGGGAACCGAGATATGAGATGGGGATAACCCCACAAAAAGAAAAGCTGAACAAATCACAAAGCTCAAGGCCCAATAAATAAATGTCAAATGATAAAAATAAAAGAAAAAAAATCTAAAAAGGATTAAAAAAATACTGAATTCAAACTAGATAAATCATTGAAACTGTTGGACTGGGTCATGAGAGTGAGACAACCCTGTAAAAGGCATAAATAATTACAAAGTAAAATTCTCAATTACAAAAAGCTAAAAAAAAAAACAATGACAACTAAATCTTGCACCAAAAATAATTGAAAGAAACTAATTAGGGATCAGATTGAAAACAAAATAAATGAAGAAAAGGACAAAAAAAGAGTAATGAAAAAAATGAGGATCAAAATTTGAAAAAAAAATGAATTAAAATTCTAAAGGGCAAAATCGAAAAATTAAAATAAATGCAAAGGATAAAAAATATCAATCAAAAGACTTATATTTGATACCAAAAATAAATTAAACAACATGCGGAGAGGGATAAAATTGAAAAACAAACTAACTTAAAGAAGCATTAATATCAAAGTAAATAGAAATTAAAAGAATAAGGACCAAACTCAAAACAAATATAAAATGGAGGATACAACTAAATTTTTAAAGGCCTGGCACAAACTCCAAGGCACAAGAGAGAGAAATGAAGGGCAGGAGAAAAATACCCATCGTCGCCGAATTGCCACTCGACTTGCCAAACGTGCCACCCAAACACTTGCGCCATAACCTTGCGTATCAGATAAGACAACAGTCGAGTTCTTTGGGCTACCATAATGACCCTCATACGCCTCCAGAATAGTGTGGATGACTCTAAGGCGCAGACGGCACACGTCTGCTTATTTTACCGATTTATTAGTATTTTAATAAGATAAATTACAAAAAAAAAACCAAGGGCATACCATTATTAAGAAACAACCATGGTGCAAAGACAAAAATACCCTCTGAAATCATTCTTAAAATGTGAAAAGTCAAAGGTTAACTATGTAAGTTTACTATACAAAAAAAGTTGCAAAGACAAATGAACCCTTCCCTGCAGGGTTATTTATCTAAGTAGCCCAGGGTATAAGGATTATTTTATTGTGCAAATAAAAAGAAAAAGACAAAACAAACCCTTAACAAAATACCAATTTTTTTCCAAATTTCAAGGGAAAAATATTTTTACTATACAATTTCAAAATTAAATGACAAATTCACCCCTATCAATTTATAATTGACATTTGAATCCTCTTGAAAAGAGGATTTAACCTTCCATTTCAAGGCAATTGTTAAGAATAATAAAGAGCAAAATTATTATTATATTGTTTAAATCCACAATAAATCTCTTCACATATTATAGGAAAAGGGCTGAGCTCTTTTAGTTTTTTTTTTAATAATAAAAATGCTTAATCAAGAATCTCTAAAACTCAGAGACAAAATTGTTTGAAGGAAAGATTGAGAGTATCTATCAACATAATTGAGGGATCATTTGAGAGTTTAGGCCTCCAATATCTTTATGATAAAATAAAATAAAATAAAATCAGTTGACTGTAGCTTCCTAGTTCATGTATCTGTCTTGGTCTCATCTCTCATGGACAGTTGAGAATCAGTTGACCCAACAACTCTTGGCAGAAAAAGCAACGCCCACAACCGCAATTCTTAACCAAAAAAATAGAAGGGAACGCCCCTCAAGGTGCCACAGTACTGTCCACAATGCAAAGACTATTACTACAGTGTTGTGCACAATGCAATGTTTCTGTGTCCACAGTGAATCTACAGTTGCAATCCACATTGAAATCCCTCAATGTATATAGTAATTAATTGATCCCTCAATCCCTTTACTGATCTCTTTTAGTTTTTGCATCAAACAGTATAACCATAGTAAAAATATTTACAGTTTACAAGAGTACTTCACTCTACAGTAAAAATACTATATATTTTAGAGTTTTATTAATTTATATGGAGATGATTTATTGAATGGATCTAGCCAAGAAAACATATAATATCAAATTACATCAAAGCAGAGATGACGAATGAAAAGACATAAACTAGTACTTGAAATCTAAACAACTGCCACCTTCCCCACCCCTCTGACCAAATCCATTTCAGAAAACATATTTATCTTCAATCATGTTGTGTATACTGTACAAGGAGCAATGTATAATTTTAACGAGCCACGAACTCATGGTTTGCAATACAATCTTTTTTTTAGTTTAATATAAGTGTCCGGGCCAGCTTACGCGCACCTCGACTAATCCCACGGGTCCTGAAGTTAACGACCATGTAAGCCTCCAGTGGCCATCATATGAATAACCACAGGGCTCGAATCTGAAACCACAGAGAGAGCAAATCTCTTAATCCCAAATTTTTACCACTGGCTACCACCTAGATGGTTGGTTTGCAATACAATCTTAAAACTACTGCTGCATACATTAAAAGAAACGATGAAGATGTTAAGAAGATATTTCTTAAAGTGAAGCAAGGCAGGCCACAAAAGGCCCAAGTCCACGCAAAGACTCAGCCCCAAGTCCCCATGATGCATTATATCTCAGCCCACTAGAAAAGGTGACTCCATCTCCTTTCTTGACAACTCTATCCTCTCAATTTTATTCCTCTTATTAAACTTTCACAGGTTTACCGTAATCCGGTAAACTAACTATAAACTTAAAAAAGAGGATACTGTTCTTCATAAAATATTATTTTTTAGAATAGTATTTTTCTTTGCTTTTTTTAATTTCATTCTTTAATATATTTTTTCTTTGATTTTTTTTTTCAATCAATGTTTTTTTTTTAATTTCATCCTTTATTATTATTATTATTATTTTTTCTATTTAGTTATCACACTCTCATAACATGGATCCCAAATTTAATGAGTTAATCTGGTTGACTCAATTTTTTTTATTAATTATTGATTTGATTGAGAATTAAACTTCATAATTTGTTTTATTTACTTTTTATTAGGTTTTCTTGATCTCATGATCTGAGAATTAACTATAAACTAAAAAAGAAGGGGGTTTTACTGTACCTCTTCTCACAAAGCACTATTAATTGGAATAGTACATTGCTTTGTTTTTTTTATTTCCTTTTATTTTTTTTCAATCAATATTTTTTTTTAATTTCATCTTTTAATATTATATTTTTTTTCTATTTAGTATCACATTCTAATGACACGGATTTCAGGTTTGACGAGTTAATCTAGTTTGATGAGTTAAATTGGTTTGGCGGGTTAACTTGGTTGTCTTAGATTTTTTTTTTTCCATTTTGTCTTTTAATATTGATTTGATTGAGAATTAAAACTTCATGATTTATTTTGTTTACTTTACATTAAGTTATCTTGGTCTCATGACTTGAGAATAGTGTTTAACGGGTTAACCCAAGTTGACTTAGGTTGTTTTTTTGTGTCTTTTATTTAATTGATTTTTTTTCAATTTTATCATTCAACATTGGGTCGGTTGGGAATTGAATTTCATAATTTATTTTGATTTGCTTTTTATAAGAATATCGTGGTCTCACGATCAAGGTCACGAGTTTTGATATTTTAACCCTTGTTAAATCATGTTTTTTTTTTCTTTCTAAAGGTAATATCAATCTCATGACACGGGTCATAGGTTCTTCAAAATTAGACTTGCTTTTTATTGGGTTGTTCCCGTTTCATGACCCGGGTCGCGGGTTTGACGGGTTAACCCAATTGACTCATTTTTTTCTCTTTTTTAATCGATTTTTTTTCCAATTTCATCAATTAATATTGTTTTTCATTAAGAATTAGGCTTCATGATTTATTTCAGTTTGTTTTTCATTAGGTTATCCTGATCTCATGACCTGAAAATAATACTTAACGGTTAACTCGGGTTGACTTGACTTATTTTTTATGTTAATTTTTTAATTAAGATTTTTACAAATTTCATCGTTCAACATTAGGTCCGATAAGGGCGATTAAGAATTGAGTTTTATAATTTTTTTTAACTTTCTCTTTATGAGGTTATCTCAATCTCAAGATCAAAATTGTGGATTTGACAGGTTAAACCGGGTTAAATCAGCTTATTTTTGTATCTTTTTTTTTTCTATAAGGTTATTTCAGTCTGATGACCCAGGTCATCAATTTGGTGGATTGACTCAAGTTGCTTTATATGTTTTTTTAATTGATTTCTTTTCTAATCGCATCCTTCAATATTGGACTGATTGAGGATTGTAATTCGTAATTTGTTTCAATTTACTTTTCATAGGGTTATCTCGGTATTATGACTCGGGTTGCAATTTTGACATGTTAACTTAGGTCATTTTTAATTGATTTTTTTTATTTCCATCCTTTAATATTGAGTTGATTAGGAATTAGGCTTCATAATTTATTTTGATTTGCTTTCTATAGGATTATCATAGTCTCATAACCTGGGTCATGAATTTGGCATGTTAACCCGGGTTGTCCCAGATCAATCCAATATTTTATTATTTTAATATTAAGAAAATATATCATCTTGAAATTTTGTTTAGTCAAATATTATTTTCATGAGTTATATAAGTTGTTTTTGGACCAGTAAAGTCAACCAGTTATATCAGGTAAATCCTCACACAAATTATTTTTTTTTCCCGCTAGGAGAAAAACATTAGCAACATTTAAATATTTATTTTACGTTTAAGAAAAAATTGACTTGACTCGCAACGTAGCGCGAGTAAATCATCTAGTTTATGCCTAGCCTAGATTAAATTTTATAAAAAAAATATTATTTAAATTAACCCGAGTAATTTTGAATTAACTTGCATTGAAAATTTGTTTTAATTAATATGATTTAAATAAATCATAGGTGAATGAGAAATTAATCTCAAATAACTCTTGGTTTTTCTACTTAAAGAACCCTTGGTTTTTCTAAATTTAATTCTTAATTTGTGGTGGCCAATCAAAGGTTGATAATGATGATAATTAATTTTTATTAATTCTTCAACTCTTTAACTTTCAAAATCCACTATAAAAATATTAATAGTAGCGAGAATCAATTCTTATTATGTTGAAAGCATGTGTTTGCCGTAATTTATTATTTTGCATACTTATAAATTTAAATTTATATGAAATTTAGTTTTTTCTTAAAATATTTTTATATTTAGTATATTTGGTTCCGATATTCGAAACATCATTACATTTTACTAGTTTAGTATATTTACAAACTTTAGCCTCATTGCTTTGCATGTGATTGAGTATCCAGTTAGCCAATGTTGTCACCTAATAACCTTGGTCGGCATCATATCCAGTCAGCCAGTGTTGTCACCTAATAACCTTGGTCGGCATCATATCCAGTCAGCCAGTGTTGTCACCTAGTAACCTTGGTCGGCATCATTCATGTATTCATAAATTAATATGGTTGCTTCTCAATTAAAATCTACATAGATTAACTAATTTGGATGAAGAACAAATTGAAATGAATGACACCATGACATTTTACACAAATGTTGAATCTTTAAGGTGCTGACAAGAGAGTTGGGCTCATGGGAGCTGGAATTTATGCCACCAAATCTTGCCTCATGCCAAAAACTCACCACATACAATAAGAACATCCATACACTTTGTCGAACACAGAAATCCAATTCCATCTAGTTATCTAGCTACCAGCTGGTATTTCCTTTACTTGAATCCCATGATGAACAAGTGCACTGTTATCGTGGCAGCAAAGACAAGTGTCTAGTCGACAAGCTTGCTCTTGTCATTTCACGTGAATAGCCTAGATCCTCAACTTCACCGTACCAGTCCTTCTCAACAACAATGCACTATCTTCTAGCTAGGCAGCAGCTCAGAGAGAGTACGTACGAGACTTCAAAATATATTCATTTTGAGGGACACAAGGTATTCCGTTCCAAGGTATATATGTTTTTATATTATTAGTCGGTGGTTTTGGGTTGAGAGATGCAGACATCAGTCATGGAGAAGAGAACCTTTGGGCTATTTTTATTGCTTCTCCTTGTCTCGGCTTCTCACAAGATTCCTTCCGCCCTCTGTACATCGCATTTTCTCAAACTAGTCGAGGAAGATAAGTGAAGATTTCACTTTGTTTTCATGACATGCATGCATGAGATCTCCTAACGATACTACGACTGATGGCTATTCCATTTGTGTACATGAGGAAGAAACGTGAAAGATATACAAATTGATGAACAATAGTTACAGAAATTAAGAAAAATCCATTATAGTTTCATTTCCTAATTAGACACTAATTATGATTTCTGCTTAATTATGTGTGCCTGCAGGGTACCGATTCTTTTCTAAGCTCATGTTTTTATCATTTGTTACCATTTCCAGTGTCATGCACACACACATAGATTGAGAGAGTGAATTAATAAATCAGAGAATCGATCAATATTAATTTATTAATCTTTTCTCAATATTTTGTTTTCTATCTTCTCTGTTTGAAAGATAGACGGACGGAGGGTAAATATCCATCTTCTTTGATCACTATTCTAACCAAACTATATATTCTTATTTTCGAGACAAAAACTCCCTGCTGTATGCAGGCCATGTGTCAGCTTGTGATACTAACACATGTTTAGGCATACAGAAATAGATAAACAATAAAAATAGTAGTGAAAATTCTCTCTTTTTTTGTCAATAAAAAACTAAAAAAATTCATAAAAGAGTTTGAACCATGATGAGACCCACCATGATAGAAGGTCCAACTGGTGAATCTCACCAATGTAACAGCTTGCTTCCTTCCTTTTTTTTTTATTTTTTTTTTAATTTCATTGTTTAGCATCACTCGGGAAATTTCATTGTTTAGCTGTGAAAGCTATGTTTTTATTGGTAAAAATATCATCAATAAGGAACTGTTTTGTCAGCTAGTATTGGGTCTATGATTTCATATCCATCAATATTTTTGTCATTGATTTAAACATCAACGGACATGCCAACATAATATTATTATCATTAATAAAAATATGTGAAAATAAATTTTTATTAGTCTATCGGTTGGTAAATATTACCAATAGATAAATCTTCGGTAATATATTGCATCTAACCACTAGATAAAGTGACAGAATCATTAATAACCATGTTTTGTCGGTGATTCCATCGGTCTATATCAAAACAATTAACAACTTTTTATAGTTTTGCGAGGAAAATTAACATGTTGTACCAACAGAGTTTCTATGTTGGTCGGTGATTCCATCGGTGGTGTACTAATTTATTTCTTTTTTTTAATGCTATAAAAACAAGTTGACATTAAACAACATTAACAAAAAATTTAGCTTGAACAACACAATTAATACTATTAATTTAACTGTAAAAATCAATTACAAATGTTTATAAATATTAAGAAGAGGCTACAGATGGAGGTGGAAGGGAGGAGGGAGGAAAATCTCATGGAGGTCTGTAAGGGGAGGATAATAACTAAACATGTATGCAATCATCTCCTCCCATTGCTGTTTTTTTTTTGCTACTTTGCCTCTATTGCGACCCTCAGAGCACCAATTTGTTGTTTAACCAACTCTTTAATAGGTGGTTATGGATGAGACCACACAGGATTATAGGGTGCTTAAAGTCGAGACACTATAACCTGACCTCATATCTCAAACCATAGTTATAGAGATACCATAAACTAGATTCTTATTGAGTTCATTGGATATTCCAGCCTCCAACCATAACTCCGGATCGTATTCTGAATGAATTAAAGGGTCCTCCTTGTGTTTGGCACCTGAATGCACCACAGGCTTAGGAACGTTACTGCTTGGAGATGCACAACTGCTCTGTTTAATCCCTAAACTTTTCCTTGACATTTAAACAATATAACTAAATAATTAAGAACATTCAATTAAATTCTCAATCTATAGTTTATGGTTTTCTATTTTAGTGCATCTATCCACTTGAAATAAATTTCAGCAACAATTTCTCTATACATGACCCTATCTAAAATTTAAAAAAAAATGCAGACAACCAAATGTAACGAGCCAAATCGTCACCCACAAGTCAAACACACACTCATTGTGTATTCTTTTCAAGGACAAGGTTTAAAGGTTATGAGCTATTAAAAACTACAATACTTAAGCAAACTACGAAACAAATGACAACATTTGAAAGGTTACCATATTTATTATTGCAATGCTTATATACCATCAAAGAGAGGATAAAAGGAAACAAGCACTTCCTTATATGTAATTGTAAGAACTTTCTTTGGTTTTTATTTCTATTTTTTTAGTCAAACTTTATTATATTTTTATTTGGTTCATTATAAGGCTATAAGCTATTAAAAATTGCAATTAAAAGCCATGATACTTTAGCAAACTTGGGATGAAAACTGTGGTATTTAAAAGAAGAAATTGTTGTATTAAAAATTGATTATACTAATAGAAGAAAACTATGGTATTTTGGTTGTGCTATTTTAACTTCTTCGAATCTCAAATGCTAAATAATGAGATCACTAATTGATCAAAACAAAAGTTCAAAGACAAGTTAATCCCAATACTATTTTCATTAGTGATCTAAAATCATCAAAATCTTCCCTTGATGATAACTTTCCACCAAGATCACCTTACAAATCACTCACCAAGTTATTTTATTAAACTAACTAACTAAATTACTCAAAAATCAAAATCATATTTTAAAATCAATAAAAAAACATATTTTATATCTGGTTAGTCTGAATTCACTATAGAAACCTAAATGCAAATTCATAATCAAATGATACGTCATCCTTAATTCTATTGTTAGCCAATAAATATACTAAATTTAGATCAGAAATCTAAATGCAAAATCATCATCAGATGACATATTGTTTTATTTAAATAAAAAAATTCAAAATCCAAAGATAAATCAATTCGAGGAGGAATAAATGATAGTAGTAATTATTAAAAAGAATTCTTTTAATAGTCTATTCAGATCATAAATTCACATAAAATCCAAAATCAGCATAAACCCTAACTTTTTTAAAATGGGAAATTTTCCAATTTCAAACACAAATAAGTGAGAAAATATAATGATAATTGAGAAACAAAGAATAAAAAATGATATGCAACACGTATAAGGAAAAAAAATATGAGAAACATAAAGGAGATATGCATAGCATGTAAACAATAGAGGCCAAAAGGTGAAAAGAAATCAAACCAGAGAGAGAGGGGGGGTATTAATTAGAAGGGAAATGGGGGGAAACTAAGGATTTCCTTGACATATCTGGGTTTAAATTCATCGATAGAATTTTATATCAGTGAGAATGCAATCATAAATCACATCAACTCATCATCGATGGACTCACTGACAGAAGATTTCAAAATAATCAGTGCATCCATCGGTCGTTTAAAAAGTTTATCAACTTTTTTTAACACCCATAAATTCACCGATGAATTTTGATATGTTGGTATGTCTATCGGTGAATCTAACCTCCTGAATTCTAAATTTTGAGTGAAGATTTAATTTGATTTAATAAATATTGACTTGTGAAGTGTAATGGAAAATTAGTGTTTGAGATGTGTATGAATAATTATTTTAATTTTTAAGATGTATGATATGGAAGTGTTTATGAATGAATTGTTAAATTTAATTAAATGAATATTAATGGTTGATGGTTTAGAGTTGTTGGAGAAGCTTCCGGAGCGAGACCTGGCTTCTCAGGAGCTTGCATAGTAGGAGCTTAATGTAATGGATTGCTCCTCACTTTTTTTTTTAATTACTTAAAATGATTTGATAGTTTTTATTTTTTCAATGGATATTTAATTGTGTTGCATATAATTTAGAAAGTTATTTATGTTTTGTAATTGACCACAAATATTGTAATATTAGAAGTGAATGGTGACAAGCCGCAACGGCGGTACCCGGTAGATTAAACTTGTACACAAACCAAGATGCACGTTTAGTGGTTCCATTAAAAACTAAAAACACACCCTATTAAAATGCTTTCAAGTTTTATCATTGAGCATCGTGACTCCATCCTCTGCTTCATGTGAATGATTATATGTCAAGTGCTCGAATGTCTTTAGAGACATAAATAACCTTTCTAGCCAAAGAGTGATTGAGAAGTATCTTAGTTTTTTGTATGCGATAAATGTCATTCCTTTACTTGTATTGGATTTATACCGAGTATGTCCATAGGTTTTGCACTCAGTTAAATTTATATTTTCATCATAGTATAACATACAAAACTTTAGGCGCATATCAATTTTTGGTATCCGAGACCAAAGGGTTTCATCATGAATTTTACAGCATAAAAATTCTCTTTCATCCTATTTCCTTCCGATAAAATGTTTTTTCCCCATTTGATTATGCTATCGTAACTGGCCTTGCTCATACTTTAATTAGACTTGATGGTAAACACTCGTGCAATGACCAATAAATAATTGTAATTTGTACACCCATCCCATAATGGCTCATTGAAATCTTTTAGAAGTTCAAAAAACCTAGCTGAATCTATATTTGGTTCTTCATCTACAAGTGGACTTTCACTTGAATAACCATGATTTATTCCCATTATATCCATCACTATACTTCTATAACGATTACTATTATCATCTATAATTTGATGTATATTGCTAGAACTAGATGTTATGCCAACAATCCTTTCTAATATTATCTCGTAAGGAACATATGGTTCTCCATGTGTAAACCAATACAAGTATTTCTCAAGGAATCCTTTTTTTAGAATATGCATCATCATATCATTTGATTGGTGAGACTTTTTATTTTTGCACTTCACACATAAATATTTAATTCCATCTCCACTAATATTCCTCAGATATGAAATTATAAAATTAATAAAACCCTTAATTCCTTTACAATAATCTTTCTTATACAACTCTTGGAGTGAATCTTGATACATTTAAAAAAAGATCATCCATTACTTAGAAAACTTATATAGAATAATAATGACAACATTTCTTAATAATGTAACAATCAATTTAAAATTTTACTTTGGTAATAAAAAATTAATTCACAATCTAATAACCAATTATTATTGTTTTACAAAAATATAGTGATACGTCAAAATATTAATTAAATAAATCCAATAGTTTACAATTAATTCATACCCAACTAATTTTTTATCATTTTTTAAATTCAAACTTATTCAATTTAAATTAATATCAATAAGTAAAAAGTAAAAATCTTAAAATTAACCTGCTAAATCATATTTAATAAAAAAATTAAATACATTTTTTTACATTTTAATCCTACCTGCAACACCGCAACATAGGTTGTTGCGTAGATGAATTTTCTAATTCACTCCAAGTTCTATAGCAAAAATCGCACTAATAAAATATGTTTTCTACTTTTGTGATACTTTTGATGCAAATTAAATAACAAAGGTCAGTGGCTTCCACCAATGAACAGCATGGAGAAAAAAATAATGGTGATCACGTGACATGCATCTTGAGTAGTATAAATACTCAAGAAAAGACCCCATGCAAGAACAATTCAATTCGAAGTTGAGGAAACTAGTAGTAGCAGTGAAAGAGTGTAAGCTTGCTAGCAGGTTCTAATACTTGAACAGAGATATGGAGAAGAAATGCTTCGGTCTTTTCTTTTTGCTGCTCCTTGTCTTGGCTTCTCGTAAGTCAATTATAAGTGTTTAACATCCACCATTGATTTTTTCTTTCACTTAAATCAGTACCGTTATTTTATTCTGTCTATGTGTTCTGAAGGAGATTGATTGACTAATTATTTTTTCATAATTTATGCGCTGTGGCATTTCAGAGGAAATGGTGGTACCAGCTGAGGCTAGGGTTTGTTTGTCGCAGAGCCATCACTACAAAGGACCATGTCTAAGAGGCCACAACTGCGCTATGGTGTGTAAGACTGAAGGTTTCGCCGGTGGTGAGTGCAAAGGGTTCATCAGCCGCTGTTTTTGCGCTAAGCTTTGCTAGTCAATGCAACCCCCACAAAATATGGCAGCAACTAATATTTATTATATGTAGATGCTGCAAGGCTCTTTGAAATCTAGCAAGCTAGCTCCGGCAGCTGATGATGTTAGTTGTGGTTTGTTTCAATGTTGGTTTATGATCTGCTTTTGGAAACCATGAATAAATGAACTCTATCTTCTTGCACCTTTCTGGGTTTTTTTTTTTTTTTTCTATATATGAAAAAAAATATGATCATTAAAATCAATCGAAGGATAGGTGTGATCCCACGTGACCTAGTATAACTAGTGTTGCAAAACCTAGGCCGAGTTTTTTTTTTTTTAAAAAAAAATCTTAAATTATGCATACGCAATTTAACTTAAGAGTTAAAATAAATGAATGAAATAATTAAAAAGAGAAAGGTAATTATGATCTTGTTATGTTCTTATTGAAAGTTTTTTTTTTTTTTTATCAATTACCAACCAAATTAGCAAGAGCTTAAATACCTTGTTCCATAAGAATCACAAACAATAAACTAATGAAAAAAATCAACAATATACAAGAGATACTAGTTGAAACAGACCACCTTAGAGCAAAGATATCGATTCAAACAAAAGTATACGTTGATCAATTGTTTTGCTCCAATTAATTACAAGAGTAGAGATCATTTGTCTACCGGTCCAACCACGATTTTTATAAAATTTATTTATTTTTATTTTAAATTAATATTTTTTAATATTTTTGAATTATTTTGATGTGTTGCTATTAAAAATTAGTTTTAAAAAATAAAAAAATATTTTTTTATATATTTTTAAATGAAAAATATTTTTAAAAACAACACTATCTAATAACAAATATTACATAAGTTAAAAAAAAATTCTTAAGCTTTAGGGCGGCTCTTAATTTAACAATTTTCCCGTTTTTATCATTAAAAAGAGAACATATAAAAGCTTTTTTATCCCTATATTATGCTAATTTCTCATTGTTCTTTAATTATATTTAACATAATCATCGGGTGTCTGTGTGTCCCTCACGTGATTTCTAATTAAAGAATGAAAAAAATACTTCTCCAATTGCAAACAGGTTACATTCTCCTGCTAATATCAAAATATAAAATTTCAAAAATTTCAAATAATAGCTCTAATTATTGTTTACTCACGTATTTTTCTTTTATATTGTACTAAAAGAGAACTTTCTTCGAATTTCCTCTTCTAAAACGGATTAAGTGAGGAGTACATAGTATTTAACAAAATAGTCCAATTAAGAAAAAAATTGTTTAATAATATAATTATAAACTAGAAATAAAAGGTGTCAGTGTTTTACTATAGTGAGAGTTACTGTACACCATGAGTTTCATTGTGAATTGTACTGTTTGGTGGGAGCATGGTGAGGGTGCAGGCCCCAAGTGCCTGGCTGGAGGCACGCTCATGGGGTTGCGGACACCTGATGTTTGTGCTGTCAGGCCTGGGTGTTGGCTAGGCCATGCTTGCCTGCTTGCGCCAAATGCTGCAACCACCTGACGCTGGGGCTGGCCGAGGCCCTAGCATACAGATACCTGGTGCGTGGTCTGCCCAGCCTTGGACGCTAGGGGCAGATCCGCCCGCCTGGCTGCAACCCCGTGATTCTGGGGTCTGCAGCCCCTGCCGTCGAGGTCTGTTATGATCGCCTTTAAGTTTAAAGGCCTGCACAACTAGATCGGCAGACCCTGCAGAGAAAAAAAAATAAAAAAAAATAATAACAATTATCATTATTATTATTGTTAATAATTTTTTCAAAAAAAAAAATATTACTGTAGAAACTTTGGCAACTTTGGCCAAACAAGTTTGATATTATTATTAATATCATAAATATTATTATTTGTATTCTAAATATTATTATCTTTATTGTAATTAAAAGTATTAATATTAAGAATAGAAGAAAATTGAAAAAAATATAATAACAATTATCATTATTATTATTGTTAAAAAAACATTTGAAAAAAATATTACTATATAAACTTTGGTCAAACAAGTTTAATATTACTAATAATATGATGAATATTATTATTTATATTCTAAATATTGTAATCTTTTTTGTAATTAAAAGTGTTAATATTAAGAATATTATTATTGTGATATAAATATTATGATTTTTATTATAATTAATATTATTAATATTAAAAATACCATTATTTTTATTATAATTAGAAGTATTAATATTAAAAATAGTATTATTTATGTTATAATAGTATTATTTTTACTATAATTAAAAATATTAATATAAAAATAGTATTATTCGTGTTATAAATATTATTATTTTTCATATAATTAATAGTATTAATATCAAAAGCAGTATTATTTGTGTTATAAATATTATAGAGCCTTGGGAGACCGTTCCTCTACTGTGTTTTTTGGCAAGAATTACAGCTGAGGGCATTGTCTCCTCTGCCAAAAGCTATTGTGGTTGTCCTGGTAGCTAGACATAACGTTGTTGGGTCTGGCAGCGAAGCCAGGCCTAAAACACTTCCAAAAGGGGCTGCCAGCGATGGGTCATGCTGCCCAGCAGGACCCAATAATGTTCGGGTTGTTTGAGTCAAACCCAACACACTTCAAAAAGGGGTTCGGTCTCACTGCCCAACCAGACCTACCGATCTTGGGTCTGGCTAACAACAAGACTCCATATCCTTCAGTCTAGCAGCGTAGCCATACCCAATGATATTATTATTTGTATTATACATATTTTAAATTTTATTATTATTAATATTAAAAATATTATTATATGTCTTGTAAAGATTATTCTTTTTATTATAATTAAAAGTATTAATATAAAAAAATTATTATTTGTATTATAAAAATCATTATTTTTAGTATAATTAAAAGTATTAAAATTAAAAATAGTATTATTTGTGTTATAAATATTATTATTTTTACTATAATTAAAAGGTTTGGGCCTTGGCTAATGGGTCAAGACAATGGACCCAAATTTAATGGTTCCTCTCGACTGACCCACGAGGGATGGGTCGAGCGGCGGGACCCAAATCTAAAGGGTCCTGCGCCGGACCCACAAAGAAATGAATCCATGGGTAGTGGGTCCTTTTGAAGGATCAAAATCTAAAGTGTCCTTCGCCGGACCCATGAGTCTTGGGTCCTGACGCGAGGACCCAAGGTAATTGGTGTGGCGCAACACCCAATTCTTTTAGGTCTTGCGTCTGGACAAAGGGCTATTGGGACCTACAACAGGACCCAAGGCTAATGGGTCCTTTTGCAGGACCCACACTATTAGGTCCTGTGCCAGACCCAATTATTTTGGGTCTAGCTTCAAACCCCAAGTTTAATGTGTGAAATCCAAGAACAAATTATACAAAAAATTAAAGGGGGGATTTATAATAAATTTAATTTTTATAATACATCAATAATGTAACTACAAAAAAATAATAATGATAATGATGATGATAAAATTTATTAGTTTTGGAAAACAAATGGCGTAACTGTGAAAAAAGAAGAAGAAGAAAGAAAGATGGGGCCAAAATGGAATTAAGAAAAAATGGGACTATAAATACCCCAATCCTTCGGCCGCCTGGACAACATCAAGAGGGGGGGGGATTTCATATTTTTCCTTCATCAAACATAAGAGTAAACACATAAATTAGTATACCTACACAAGTCTTGGAATTATTAAGTGGAGGAAACACATTTGGGCGGAGAATTAACAAGAAGAAAAGTGAAGAATTTGTGAAGAAAAATAGGGGGAGGGGCCGGCTACATGTGAAGAAAAAAAAGAGAGAAAGAGCTAGGAAATTCTAATCAAAACCAGAAATTTAGCTTAAATTTTCTCCAGGTATGTAGTTCTAAACTAATTAGTGATAGAAATGGTCTTGAATGTTGAGGGGTGCAATGAAAAAAAGAAGAAGAAAAAGAGAGAGAACAAATGCAAGGTGACCATCCATTGGAGGGGAAGAAAAGAGAGGAGGAGAACTTATGATTTCCTTGCTTAATTAATTGAGATGTGTTGTTATAATGTGGTTGCTGATTAGAAAAAAAAATGCATCACTTATAAGAAAGAGGAACCCTTCGTTCCTTTGGGTGGTTCGACCAAAGTAGAAATGAATTAAATAACTTGGTACAAATGACCTTGGGAGGTCACAATGAGACGGGTTGCCATGTAAAGGTGAAGGCATGGCTGTATCTAATGAGGAATAAGAGATTGGAGAAAAAAATTGGAGATACCTTGCCCATTGACGAAACAGGGCAGGTTTGTCGCCCTGATTCCTTAGGGAGTTCGGACATGAAGACGATAGAATCCAGGGAAGGTCCCTTCATAGAAGTTGTAGCCGGGAGTGTTAGCTTTCCAAAAAATCTGACCCTGCCTAATTTGGAGTTCTGGAACTTCAGATACAAATAAAAATATGAGAGGAGGTCAAGTTGTCACCTAAGCTGGCAAATTCGGCCAAGTCGATAAAAGGTGAAATTTAGCCATATTAAGTATAGAATTTTTTTCTTGCCCTTTGTAAAGTGTGTAACATTGTGTCTTGATCTTCAAAAAGAAATAAACTGTGATCAAAATTAAATTCATGATGTCCACTTGGGCTACTAATGAGCTGAAAATGTTAAAGGATAATAATGAGGAATGTAGGTGAGAAAGAAAAGAATGGTAAAAGAGAAATGAATATTATTGCCATTGTTGCTGTTGTGTTGTGATATGTGGACTAATATGGAATAATGATGGGTGTTTGTGGTTTCAGAAGAATCGCAGAAGGAGTGTAGCAACAACAAGGGAACGTAAGTCGAGCGTCTACAGCAGATAGGTACTCGGTACCTATATCTCCTCTAGTTAATAATTATTTTAACTAATTGTTGAACTATAAATTTTGATGCTTATTGATGAGGAAAAAGAAAGGTTAAACGATGGGAAAATGGAAACGAAGAACTAGATTTAATTTATGGGTCCTCTATGAGGAAATGGACAGCAACAATGAACTTTAGGAATGATTGTTCCTCAAATTTAATTACCTTGTCCTAGTTACGGGAGGCTGGTGATGTTAGCCAAGTTGGCTAACATCGGCATGACCGGTACGTGGGAGGAGGAATATAGAACTTGATTAACTATTCGGGTTCAGAATAGTTAATGATATCGACGGGTGACATCGATATCGACAAAATTTATGGGACTTGATTAGCTTTTCGAGGTGAAAGCTAATGATGTCTAGAATCTTTGACATCGGCATACCCGAGGACCTCCCAAGGTAACATGAAACATTGATTAACTATTTCAGCCCGAAAATAATTAATGTCACCAATGGTCGCGTTAGTGTCGGCATTTTCCTGAATTTGATTAGTTGACCCAAGGACGGGCAACTAAAGACATTAATGGGGGTCATTAGTGTTGGCAGTAGTCTTCCCAATATGGGGAGAAGTGTCTGGGTGGATACCCTCAATCAGAGCTTGGATTAAAAAAAAAAAAGGGACATGGTTGAAGGAAATAAATTTGCTAATTCTTAAAAGGAGCTAGTTGTGGTGTATAGAATGCATATGACTTAAGTAGGTAGATATGTTGTATAATTTTTCTTCCGTGAAATTGTTTGTATTTTATTTTTTTAATTATATGGAAAATTTATGTTTTACAGGTCCCCCCCATTCACATCAGGAGTAGAATTTAGGTTCTTTGATCCCTTTTTGTATAAGTTAGGAACTTAGGGATTATCCATGTAATTTTGTTATGCAGTAAACATGTAACCTGAATATAATAGTATACTCGTATTATTTTTGTGTTTGGAATATTAAATGTAGCAACATATGCTTGGAATATTATAATGTACTAGTTTATGTTTAGAATGCTAAATTATGTTGTATTTATATATGGAATTTCAGTGCTTGGATGGTTCTCTTAATTACTAATTTATGCATGTGATATGAGATGGAGATTGAGTATGAAGTTTTGTCCTAAGTATATTTTCAAATGAATTAAATGTTTGAATTGGACCTATTATGGATGTGTTTATGGGTGGAATGTGATTATAAATGCATGCAGGGTAAATTGTCGATAACTTGGGACCTCCCAGTATAGATGATACTCTGCCAAAATTTTGTTAGAAATTTCGGTGAACTCAATTAAAATAAAATAAAATAATGTTCCATTTACCCTTTAGGTGGAAGTTAAATGGATAAATTGATTTAACCATTGAGGCTGTTATAGTTTGTATCAGAGCCTCTGGACCCAAAGTTTATCGGTCCTGAAGCAGGACCCAATTTTCTTGTGTTTTACATGATGGTAATACTTTTTATAATCATAAAAGGTGAGCTCGCAACGTAGCACAAACCACCTAACTAGTACATATACTAAAAGGAAATGGTGTTTTCTTATAGAAATGTTATAATTATAAATTTTTCTTATTTGTTCACTGTAGTGGTGGCAAAATAATAATTTTTAGTATTTTTTTTAGAAAACAAGTTTTTCTTATTTTTTTTTCTCTTTACACTTGGCATTTTTATTATTTTATACTTGACTTATTTATCACCATTTTTTTCTTATCTTCACTTTTTTTGTAATATTTTCTTATTTTTTTCCTTTTCTTCTTTACATTTTTTTGGGGAAAAAAATATTATTTTTTATTTTTCATACTTTGATTATTTATCAGTTTACACTTGGTCTATTTATATGGTTCTTTTTGTTCTTATCTTTATTTTTTTGTCATTTGTTTTTTTAATATTTTTTCTTCTTTACACCTTTGTTTTTTAAAAAATTATTATACAAAGACTAAAAAAATGGTGTTTAATTGTAGCAATTGCAACATTGTTCCAAAATTACCTTAAGATCTTACATGTTTTTATTACTACATTTGATATTTACTGTATTGTATTATATGTAAGCATCGATTTTTTTGATTCATGATGATATTTTTTACTCGATATTAAAAAACATGTTAATAACACCTACATATTAATTCTTTTTCATTAAAAAAATATTATTCGACTTGCAACGAGGCGAGTTGAATAAACGCGTTAATAATTTGTTTTTTGTATTTATTAGCATGGATGGTTCTCAATGTAATTAATTAAATGCTAGCATATATGTTTTTATTAATAATTAGAATTTACAAAAAAAAAAAACACATTTGAAAAGCTTGCATATTTATTTTTTTCCCTAAAAACTTATCTACTCCGCGGTGAAGCGCAGGTCACATAAGTAGTTGACATTATTATAGAAGGTGCTAATAATATGTATAATGTTATAAACCAATTCTGGGTTATTCCCCAAAATTCACTTTTTTCAAAATAAAAATCAAAAAATAAAATAAAGGCTAGCAACATGGAGAAAGCAGGCCGGGGAATTATGCAGCAATTTTGGAGGAAAGTTTAAGACCTTATTGTACCACATTATGCCCAAAAAAGAAGAAAAATGCAAATTCAAGATCAAATTGATTGATTATTGAATGGATTTGCATAAAAATTAAGTCCAAGAACATAATTAAATTTTTAATAGGCCAATTTGATTTAATCATGGGCCAAATTGAATTTTAATTATGTTTAAGAATTAATTTGGGTCCAATTGAAGGATTTAATTAAGTACAAGGACTTAATTATACTTTAAATGGTCAAATTAATTTTATTTGGGCTTAATGGGTGAAAATTAAGTCTGGGAGCCCAATTTAGGCTTAATTGAGAAGATTGGAATTTTAAGAGACCAAATTTATTTTTTACCAAGTTAATTGATTGAAATTAGGGGCCAAATTGCAAGACAATTGAAGTTTTGGGTTTAATTAGGGGTTAAATTGAAGAAATTCGTAGCCAAGGACCATTCTGCATTAGACAACAAAATATGGGGGTTTAATTGACAAAAACCGGGGGTGAAATTGAAAAAATTAGAATTTTGATGGTTAATTAGGGGTTGAATTGCATAAATCTAAGACCAAGGACCAAATCGCAACAGGCGCGTAACTTTGGGGTTCCAATTAAAGTTTATCAGGGGTTAATTGCACTAAATCAAAAGTATAGGGTCAATTATGGGTGCAATTAAATCAAATTTAAAGAGGGAGGACTGAAGTGAACTTTGACCAAAAACAGAATTCTGGTACTGTTCATCTTCTTCTTTAATTTTCTCTGAAATGACAACTCAAGAAGGCTACTTTGCAGGTGCATTTAGTGCATTTAACGTCCATCAAAATTGACAAATCTTGCACGCAAATGATCCTCTGCAATTTCTCTACAACCCATATGGCCCGTTCAGGCTGAATGACAACCTATCGGCGCCAGCATCAGCCTAAAAAGGCCAACTCAGTTAGCCTTTTCCTGCAGATTTGACAACTTAGAATGCCTACTTTAAACCAACGGTTGAGATCCTTCCCAACTGAATCAAGAGTTGCAATTTTTCTCCAGTGTAGACAAGATTCCCCACTTCCACCGCCTATAAATAGAAGTGAATTTCATTCCCTGAGGGAGAAGAAAATCAGGTCCAAAGTCTGCGACCTTCTCTCTATCTTTCTCTCTCTCACTCTCCACCGTCCCAACAGCAAACCGCGGCCACCACCAATCTCACCAACATCTTTTCCACCACAAGCAACCGCTCGACCACCTTATGTGAAATCTGTCACCACGGTAGCAGCAGCTTCAACAATGTGAGCAGCAGCACCTCTGGCGGCCAAACTCTCAATCAATGCCGCCACCAGCCTCACGTTGTCCTCCACGCTAGCCAGACATCACCGCCATGCCTGGTGGTACCACTACAAGATTTAACAGTTTTACCGACGGAATTTTTCTGTCGGCGTAAGACACATTCCGTCGGTAATTAATTTACCGACGGAATCACCAACGGAAATGCTCCGTCGGTGAATCTTTCGTCGGTAATTTTTTGTCCGTCGGTAAATCCGTTGGTAATAAAAAAATAAATTTATCTGCTTCATTTCGTCGGTATATCCCTCGGTAATAATATTTTTTTATTACCAACGGATTTACCGATGGAATTTCCGTCGGTAATGATTTAAAAACATTTTAAAAAAATTCATTTTATAAAATTATAAAATAATTAAATTAACATAAATTAACACTGTATAATATATACTCAAAATGCTTGGAAAAAAGAATAAGAAAATCAACTCAAACAAATTTGCAACAAATAAATAAAACAAAAAAAATAAATTCAACTAAAAAAATTCATATGAAAAAAATGAAGTTGCAATTGCTAAAAATTTAAAAATCCTATAAATAAATCTACTAAAAATTGATCTCATATGAAAAAAAATCTCACAACAACATTTATACAATTATTAAGAACAAAAACAATTAAAAATAAAATAAAAAACAAATATAGTGAAAAAAATCATGAAAAATAAGAAAAAAGAAAAATCTTACCTTAATGTAGTTGCAAGTGAAGCTAAGGAGAGAGAAAAAAATTTCGTTAAGCATATTAATTAAAAAAAAACTAAGAGGATAAAAGAAGAAAGAATGAGAAGACATACCCAAGCATGGAGGAAAAGAGAAGGAGATGAGGAGAGAAGAAGAGAAAGAAATAGATAAGAAATGATGTTTTTTACATATAGTGAAGAAGAAGAAGAAGAAGAAGAAGAAGAAGAAAAAGAAGACATACCTTAATGATGTTTTTTACATATAGTGAAGAAGAAGAAGTAGAAGAACAAGAAGAAGAAGAATAATAATAAGAAATGGGTCTGTCTCTTGTGAAATAAGGGGATTCAGGCTTTTTATTGGGGCGAGTTACCGACGGATTTACCGACGGATAATTGAATATTAATATTTTTTAATTATTCCGTCGGTAATTCCATCGGTAATATTTAATTTAAATTTTCAATTTCGTAAAAAATTTATAGAAACCGCCAAAAAATTACCGACGATTTTTCAATCCGTCGGTGATTCCGTCTGTAATATTTAAATGAAAATTTTAAATTAATTGAATTTTTTCAGAAAACCGCCAAATAACACCGACGATTTTTCAATCCGTCGGTGATTTTGTCCTTAAAGAACAACAATTAACAGTTGAATTAGAAAGTGAACAGTTTTGAAGCTCTCTGGAAAATACCGACAGACAATTCCGTCGGTGATTCCCTTTGTAATTGACATGATGAACAGTGTTCATATTTTTACCAACAAATTTACCGATGGAATTTCTTCCGTCGGTAATTTCGTTGGTAAAAATGACACGTCATTATTTTTTTTGCTTTGTTTTAATTTTTTTCCCACGGTAATTCCCTCGGTATATACCAAGGGAATATTTCTGTCGGTAAAATCCCTTGGTAATGTACCGACGGACATATTCCCTCGGTATTTTCGTTTGTATTTATCAATTTTCTGGTAGTGTCCACTCCCTTTCCCCTTCTTCTTCTTCTGTTTCTTCTCCTTGCAGAGTTCCACTATTTTGAACAATGGAACGTGAATTATAATTCACGTCCACTGTTTCAGTGGACTTTAGGCCGGACCAATTCTGGCCCCAGACCAAATGTTTGGTCCGAGCCCAGCCCATGCATTTAATATATATATATATATAAATAAATAAATCTTGAAACTTTTAAATTAATTTTCTTTTTCAAAAGACAAAAAAAAAAAACAAAAAAATATATTTTGTTTTCATGCATACGACCAAATACTAAAAAAATTTCCAAGCATATTTTCATTAAAAAATTGCATCTTTCTCATTTTTTGAAAATAAAAAAAATGAATATCATAACCAGTTTATGATCATCCATTAGGGTTTGACCAAAATATCATAAACCTTTTTCCAATTTTTTTTAGAGTCCAGATGTAGACTTTAATATCTATAGGGTGTAAAATTACATGATAAAGTACACCCTCAGGTATTAAAGATACAAGGTGTAAATAAATGCGATGCTAAATTTTAGACTTTAGAACGGTTAAGATTTAACCTAGTAAGGTTTAGACTTTCTCATGAAGAGAGATCTACCTTAAACCTTAAAAAAGACCAACGAATAGAAACCCGACTTAGAAAACAATCAAACAACAATACAACTTACCTTAGGTAGGGTGTAGTGGGGGTGATCAGTCTTTCTCTTGCACAACCAGTTTCTTACCCAAACTCTCGCAGACCGTAGGTTCCTAGTAACCATAATACTAAGTGGCGACTCCTAAACATTAATCATAATTTTATGATTAAATCCAAAACCTATTTCCAACACATAACACCTCACACAGGAGGCACAACAAAAGCCTCTACTGTCGCTAGACGATGCCGCGCGGGCATGTGCGGCATATAATATGAAAATTGTATTTACCTTGTATAGCTTTATAGTCTTGATCCTATGTAGTGTGTTATATCCTTAATACTATATGTAAGCATAGTTATATAGAGAGAGAGTATGGCTATCAGAATGGTTAAGCCACTACCAGAAAATTGGCAAATATAAACGGACACATCGACATAAATATTCTGTCAGTAAATTGCAGTGAATTTTTCCAACTAAAAATGCCCTCGCAGTAGCCATCAGTAAACACCAACAAAATTTTTCCCTCGGTATATACAAAGGGTATTACGTGGGAAAAGAAGGAATGGAAAAAAGAAGCTAAAAAGTACGATGACATGTCATTTTTACAGAAAAAATTACTGATGGATTTAAATTTTTTGATTAAATCCATCTGTAATATTTAATTTATGACTTGACGAGCGACCCTCTTCTCTCCCTCCCTCATTTCTTGTTCTTCGTGTATTTTTCTCTGCAACAAACATTATAAAACCCCTAATTATATCACAAACTAACCTCTCAATACAAATCTAGCCACCTCAATACTTAGTTTGTCAGCATCGTTGTTCTGATTCAAATGTTATTAAGGATTCCCCACTTTAAGTAAGCAAAACTACCCATTTTTTATATGAATGTATTATTTGTACATGTTAAGGTTTGTTTGAGATTTTGTAAAATTATATTTGTTTGTAAATTGATGAAATTTAATTTGAATTTGTGACCTAAGTGTTTTGTGATGAAATACATAATGACTTTTTTAATGAATTCATTTTATATTTTGTTCATTTTATTATTGAGTTGAAATTTTTGGTAAATATATAAAAACTTGGATTTATATAGATATTGATAATAAATTAGTTATACTATTAAAATAGTTTGAATAAGTTTGAGTTAAACCAATGTTCTGTTATTTATTTAGTGTATGTAATTAATTAATACATGTTGTCATCAATTCTCTATATAGGCTTGACATAAGTAATGGATGATCATTCATGGATGTATCGAGATTTACCCAAAGGGTTGTGTATGATGGAATATTGTAATGAGATTCATGGTTTTATTAATTACATACTATCTAATATGAGAAATATTAGTAGATTCACCCATATGTTAAAGATAATTGTAAGTGGTAATTTGAAAGCAGTTGATGGCTGTCGATCGGTAGTTGTCACCTTTGACCTTTTGAATTGAGTTTACTACAACAAATCTTCCTTTTAAACTTAATCAAGGGATGTCATTCCAAGCATGAAAGTTAATATGATAAATGCCTCTCCCTTCAATGACTTTGTAAAGACATCTGCAAGTTGATCATTTATTTTGCAAGATATCACTTTAATTTCTTTGTTCTTTACATGCTCTCAGATAAAAAAAAAATGATGACGTGTATCGATGTGTTTACTTTTTTCATGATACATTGGGTTCTTTGCTAATGCAATCGCTGATCAATTATCAATATTAATCTTTATAGGATTTTTTTTGAGGAAATCCTAAATGCTTCAGCATATTCCTTAACCATATTAAATAGCATACAATTGAGTTGACAGCAACATACTCGGCTCCATAACTGGATAATGTTATTATCGATTTCTTATTGGATGACTATGTGAAAGATGTATCTCTCATAAATAAACAAATCTTGCTGTGCTTTTTCTTTCATCCAGGTCTCTTCCCTAATCACTATCTCAAGATTGAATTTTTACTTGAAATATAAAACATACCTTCATTAATTGTTCCTTTGATGTAGCAGAGAATTCTCTTAGCTACATTCAAGTTTGACTAATTTGAGGTCTCCATATATCTGCTGATAAGTCCCACTCTATAAAGTATATGCGGTCTAGTACATGTCAAGTATTGCAAGCTTCTCACTAAGCTTTTAAAGTAGGTTTGAACAACATTTTCTATTTTACTCTTCCTCAGTTCCACTCCATTTCAACTGGAGTTAAAACCGAATTGCAGATTTTCATCTTCATCTTTTCTAGAATATCTTTGGCATAATCATTTTAGGATTCAAAAATCCCCTTTTCTTTCTGTATTACTTATAAGCCAAGAAAGTGTGCCACTAAACCAATGTATGTCATCTTAAACTCTTGCACCATGCTTTTCTTGAAATCCTCAAACATGGTAGGATTGTTACCGGTGAAAATCAGATCATCGACATATAAGCATGTAAATAGTGTGCTTCCATCATCTTCTTTCTTTACATACGTTGCATGTTCATATGGATATTTTTCAAATCTATTTTCTTGAAAACACCTCTCAATTATGGTATTCAAAGCACGCAGAGCTTGCTTCAAACCATATAGGGCTTTCTTCAATTTATATATTTTGCCTTCATTATCGACTTAAACATATTCCAGAGGTTGTTCTACATAAATCTCTTATTCTAAGAAGACATAAAAAAATGTTGACTTTATATCAAGTTGATAGATCTTCCATTTATATTGTGCAGCTAATGAGATCATTAGTCTAATTTTCTCTAGCTAAGATATAGAAGTAAATGCTTCTCTATAATTAATGTTTTCTCTTTCATAATAGTCTTTTGTCACTAATCTTTCTTTGTATCTTTATACTTCGCCTTTTGCATTGCTTTGTCTTATAGACCCATTTGACACCAATTGCTTTCTTGCTTTTCTAATAGATTAGTCAGTTTCTAGGTATCATTTTTCTCAATGGCATGTATTTCTTCATCCATTGCTTCTATTCATTTCTCTTATCTGACAACTTCATTGAAGCTAAGTGGGTCCCTATTTGCGAAGAAACAAAATAAAGTTGTATCTTCTATTGCTACCCATTTTATAATAATAATAATAATAATAATAATAATAATAATAATAATAATAATAATAATAATAATAATAAGATAAGTGTAAAGAAATACATCTAAAACAAGCCTAAAAAGAAATGTTCAAGCCTAGTGATGGAAGACTAGAATGGCAAGTGAAGTTGACAGGCCAAAATAGTAATCCAAGGTTTTAATTAACAAAGCACATTAGTAAAAATGTTTGTTTTTGGTGTTTAAAGACTTAATCAGAATTTTTAAAAGTTTAATTATTTAATTGAGGGCTTAATCTCAAAAGAAATCAACTTTTGGAAATCCATTTTGAGGTCAATTAAAACAATTAAAGTTTAAGGACTCAATTGGAAGCTTGGAAAGTTTAAATTAGCCAAAACAGGGGTTTAATTATATAAAATTCAAAGTCTGATGAGCAAATAAGTGCTTAATTGAACTTTTTATGAACCAAGGATCAATTTGCAAAGCACAGGCGACTTTAAGGACTGGAATAAGGAGAAATCAGGGGTCCAATCAAAAAAATTAAAAGTTTAATGGTCATTTAGGGTGTAATAGAACAAATTAGAAACCAATGACCAACTTGTAAAAGGCGTTTGAAATTGGGGTGACAAATGAAGTTAACAAGGAAACAATTGCATGAAATTAGAACGAAATAGGGAAATTAAGGATAAAATGGAACGAAATCAGAAGATAAGGCATTGAATTGAACTTTGGTAGATCCTAAATAAAAAAAACCCTAATCTATATGAATTAGTCAAAATGGAGTCCTTCAAAGTACTGTGCTTTTTCTTTTTTAGTTTTTTGGCTGATCGAGGGGGCACTTTCAGATGTTGAATCTAACGTTTACGACCACTCCAAAGTCTACAACCACCACCATTCGATCGAGAAACACCCCCTCTACAACCCCATGTATTTAACATCAAATGTTTACATCCTATTTTCTTCATGGATCTCCACAATATCTTGTCCATAGTCAGCCAAGTCCACAATTTCAGACATCACGTTGTTTAGGTGGGTACTTTCAAAAGTTTGAATGTGGAGCTATAGACCTCCAAATCAAGCAAGAATAGGTTCGATCGAAAGGCATGCACTCCCTCTATCAAGTTCAGGTGGTCTCAGGCGACGTTGATATCGGAGATGCTCCGACGAAGCCTTGACAGGAACACTCATTTGCAAAAGAATGTTCAACTTTTTTATTTGCTCCCACTTAAAAACCTTTTAAAGGATTACATCAAGGGTAGAAAAACACCTTACCTTGGTCCATAAGCATTATACAAAACCATCTACACCAAAAACCAATAACTTAATGGCAAAACCAGTTAGGTTTTAGTCTGTTGGAACCCTAGCCAACCCATCTAGAAGACCTAAATTTGCCTATAAAAGAAAGGGCCAAAGAACAAAAAAAGAGGAGGAAAAATAGAGGGAAAGAGGGGAAAAAAAAGAAGAAGAGAGAAGAAAAAAGAAACTTAGGCTAAGTGTAAGAGTCATATCTAGAAAGTTTTTAAAGCTTCAGCTCTAGTCTAGGGAGGTCTCAAAACAAGAAGAAGGGTAGGCAACACCAAACCTTAAAAGTAGAGTCTATGATGCCTGTTGGATCGTTCTTTTGTGTTCAATACGAAGTCTTGAATTCCTTGATATGTTTTTGATTATTTTTCTACAATTTATTGCATGAAACCTTGGTTTAATGGATGTCAAATATGCCAGCAAAGGGGCATCACCATTTTCTATTAATGAAAGGATAATCCCTACTTCTAGGTAGTTGGTCTGACCTTTTAAATTAAAAATGGTCAGATTTTGAAGTTCATTCTGTTAAATATTGGTTGCTGTTTGAGTTCGTAGCTTTTAGGATTCAAAATCAATGCACTTTTTGAGTTTTTGGACTGTTTTGTTGTTTCTTTAGCCATAATCATGTTCCTCACCAATAGTATGGTCTGTGAGGATAAGGAGGACACACTTTAGAGGCCAAATGAGGCCATTCTAGGTGCATTTTTCCTTTAAGGTTTCTAGGCAACCTTTTTCTTGGTTTTATGCAGATTCATCTCTTGAATCTTGCCTTAGGTGCTAGTTTGAGGGCTTGATTGGTTTAGTTTCTGGTTTACATAGGGTCACCCATCATCTTTGATAAGTAATCTAGGAGTTTGTTCGCATCAATAACAACTTTTAATGCATTTAAATCCTAGGGTTTTGGTTTCAAACTGAAACCCATTTTCGCAAAATCGCGTGATTTTGTTGATCATTAAAAGAAATGAACCCTTGATTCTTGATCTATGAAGGATTACAAAAAGAAACATCTCTTCCTTTTTTTGAAATCTGCTATGGATTAAGAATTACATTTTGTAAGGAGACAAAATATTCATCTGTTTTATTTTTTTTCTATTTTAATCCGTTTTGGTTGAAAAAATTTCAAGTTTTCATGTTTTTGCCACTTATGATTTGTTTCGGTTCTATTTTCTTGTCATCAGTTTGTTTTTTAGTTGACTCGACCGTTTCAACCTGGCTGAATAATAAAATAATATAAATAAAGGATAAATAAAAAATAAAAAAATGATAAAGAATAAAGAATAAAGAATAAAAAAAACATAAAATCAACTTTTGCTTTTGTTTTGTTTTTTTAGGTTTTAGGATATGTTTAGGAAAACTCCTTTTAAACCCCTTAGGATTTTTTTTTATTTTCAAGAAAACTACAAATAAAAAAAATATTTTTTTATGTGTTGCATACGGTCAAATCTCTAAAAAATATAAAAATTCATATCGTTTAGTATTTTCATACAAAAAAAATATGTTTTGGCATGCATTTTAGGATTTTATAATCAATTTATTAAATCTATTATGAGAATTTAGCCAATATTTCAATAAATCACCATTTTTTAATTCATGAGAATTAATTATTAAAAATCCTGGTAAAGAACGTTGAACCTACAAATGAGGCTAATATTTGAAATGGTAGGAGTTGACTAGAAAATTCTCAAACTTATCCTAAATATTCACCAATTTTAATTGGGAGTATTTTCACCGTAATACATAAATTACGAAGAACTTTTTTTTTCCTATGAATTTATTTGGGTACAGAAGTCCATAATAAATTCTTAACACCGGATTTATTCATACCAGTAAATCTTAATCCTATACCTCTAAACCACATCAAATCACACAAAGCAGCTTGCTTCAGGTAGGGTGCGTTAAATGTGTTAATACCTTCCATAACCACAACCAGTCTCTTACCCTCGAATGTCTGATAAAACCAGTACATCCGAGTTCTCTAGCAACCCTAAACTAAACAACTAGGTGGTGACTCCTTCGACCCCTACCCACTTTTAACACACATGCGACATCTTCCATGACTTAAGTGACATCATACAAATCTTCTATATTTCTCATCCTTCTTGGTTCTTCTGATAAGGATGTTGATGACGGTAATAATGATGATCTTGATGATGGTTTGTTTCTCTTATTGAATACACGGAATCTGTGAGATGGAGTTTGTGGCTCTTCTGCTAATACTATTGGACCTTTTATAAGTATTCTTGGTACTTCCAATTCATCTTCAATGATCAAATCAATACTGGTACATTTGACTTCTTTTTTATTCTTATTACATTGCCAAGTTTTATCTTCTTCAAAGATAATGTCTCTACTCATAATCACCTTCTTTGTGATAAGATTATACTGCTTGTATCCTATCATTTTATCACCATATTTGAAAAATATGTATTCCTCGCTTTTATTATTGAATATGATTCTTCTTGCATGTGGGATCTTTGCATAGGCTATACAATGAAAGACTCGAAGATAAGTAACACATGGTTTGTAACCATTTCATGCTTCTTTAAGAGTGATAGCTTGCAGATAGGAAGCGATTCAGTAGATACATTGCACACGACACTACTTCGACCCAATATTGTTTGAGCAACTTCTTTGCTTTAAGTAGACTTCTTACCATATCAAAAATAGTTTGATTATTTCATTTCCCTCAACTACACCATTTAGCTATGGTGTGTAAGATGATATTGTTTGATACCTGATGATTTATTATGTATAAAAGACTTTAAAGTCATTTGATGTATATTCTACACCTTGATCATATCTTAGAGTTCTAATGTTATAGTCACTTTGCTTTTCAGCAGTTGCTTTAAACTCTTCAAATCATTTAAATACTTCTAACTTTCTCTTTAGGAAATATACCCATGTTTTTCCTGCTATAATCATCAATAAAAGTAAGGAAGTACCTATTTTTTCTAGTTGACATAGGCTTTATAGGACCACACATGTCGGTGTGCTCTAACTCTGATGGCTTCTTTGTTTTCCAATTGACTTATTTGTCAAAACTAGCTTTGTGGTGCTTATTGAAGACACAGCTCTCACAGACTTCATCTATTGAGGTGTCAGAGCCACTCTTCATTGCTGTCAAAACTAGCTTTGTGGTGCATACCTTTGACCATCTTCTTATTTGCTAGCATCTTTTTAGACTTGTAAAATTCAAATGTCCAAGATTTAGGTGTCAGTGCCACTCTTTATTGTTGGCGATGACACTCAAACACTTTGTTGCATCAAATTAAATGTTTAGATGAAACATCCTATTCTTGAACATATTTACACAAGAAATTAATCTCTCATTGTAGTCCTTAACTATAAAATGGCAATCCTTCATAAAAAAAGTATAACATTTCTCTAAAAGTTGGCCTACACTCAACATGTTTTGCTTTATAGCTCGAATATAGTAAACATATGTGATGTAGCTATGATCTTCATTCTTCAACCTGATTGGGATGTTATCTTTACCTTTTACTGGAATTTTTGAGGTATCTCAAAAAATAACTTGTCCTTGTATAGTATCATCTAGATCAATAAACAGATCTCATTGTCCACACTTATGATTCCTGGCTCCAGAATCTAAATGCCAAATATTCTTTTGATTCTCGCCTAGTATTTGTTAGACAAATAATGCAGTTGATCCTCTTTCTCTGTATAGTTGGCTTGTTCATGTACCTCTGATGGAGCTTTCCTTCGACATTTAGTGCTATAATGCCCAAACTGATTGCAACTATAACACTGGATATTGCTCTTGTCACGATTATTATAACTGTCTCCTTTATCTCTAGGAGTAAATGTTTGTTGTCCTCGTCTTCCTTTAGTGTTGTTCATAATACTTCTGCCTCTGAATCCTGTATTCTAAGATCCTTTTCCTTGAAATCACTGAAATCCTTCTCGTCCTTGTTGACCTCTTCCTAAATGGTATATTCATTTGTCAAAGTCCCCTCGTATTCATATCTATCTTCTTTGAGGAACAATTTTGATTGCAAAGCATGCTTTATTGCTTTATTTCCATTTCTTTTCATAATCTTTTGTTCATGAGCTTGTAAAGAACTCATAAGCTCATCCACGTCAACTTGTCCACTTCTTTGGACTTTTCAATAGCGACAACAACATAATCAAATCTTTGATCTAGGGATCTTAGATTTTCTTAGTAATTTGAGCATTTTTTAAGGCTTCTTCATTTATTCTCATTTGATTGACTATCACCATAATTCTTGTGTGATAATCAGAAATAGATTCCAAGGACCTCATTTACAATGATTCAAATTCACCTTATAAAAATTAGAGATAAATCTTCTTGATTCTGTCAGCACCTTTGTATTTTTATTGGAGAGCCTCTCATATTTTCTTTGAGGTTTTTGCGGAAATGATGATCTCAAATGTGGCTTCATCGAGACCTTAATAAATAATGGTCTTGGCTTTGTTGTCCTTTTCTATTGGCTTTAATGACTTTGTTTTGTGCCTCATATAAAGAATCTTTTTCCTCTTTAGAATCTGATTCATCATAACCATATTCCATGATCTGTATACACTCTTATGAGCCAAGAAATGCTTTCAGTCTGATGCACCAATTATCATAATTGTATTTGGTCAGCTTCATAATGAGTGTTTGTGTATTTTCTGTAATAATTTTATTCTTTGAATGACTATATCACCTTTTAGGAGTTGAATTTGACGAAACATACACTGCAGATGAATCTAGAATGGTTAAGATAATAGGGAATCGGTCTGACTTGGTTGAAAATGAGTCAAAAATAGGCAGAACCTGTTAGAAAACTGATTCCGGATGTTAGTTGGTTCACTAGGGTTAAACTGAGAATATTCCAGGTATTTTCTTCATCAGGCGGCTTAATGGATCAACTTGGCGTGGATCATGGCTTGGCCAAACGATTTAGAGGCTCAACTCAATATATGGCGCGCGTGCATGTCAGTCATCTTCTTTCTCTTGGCACGTGGGTTGCGCGTGGTTGATAGAGGCAGTGGCTTCAGGTGGCGCATGTGGTTCATTGTTTTATCTGATAAGGCTAATTTTTGCACCGTGGAGTTTGTATTGTAGAACCCTACAATATAGAATGATCAAAATGTGTTTTTGACACTTTGAAAATTCAGACATATCTAAAAAACTCCTATGTTTTTGACTAACAATGCTTTGATACGAATTGTTGGTGGGAGAGACCATTGATTGTGGTTCTTGAAACACTCAAGGGAGATAAAACAATATGTTTTCTTTTTTATAAACAACAAGCTTACATAAATAGCAACTCAAACTCTTACCCTCTCTTTGTCTCTAATGTTTCTCTCTTTTATTTTCCACACTCAATAACATAAACTTAACTTACTATTTATACACAGAATAAAAGCATGAAAAATCAAAGTTTCATGTGTGAAAAATAATGGTAAGTGGCAGTATAAAAGTGGTTGGTGGATGCGGATGGTAGTTGTGGTTGGTAATTACCGGTTAATGGTTGGTGACTACTATCCTTAATCTTCTGGATTGAATTTACTACAATTGACCAAATGAAGTCTACGTGGGAAAAGGAATACAGCTTCAAAATCCTTTTCAAAAAGTTTTACACTATCTTGCTTTCACATGTTGAAGAAAAAGATAAATTATTGCGAATATCATTATATCGTATGGGAAGAAAAACCTTGTGAAATGCTAGAAACATTCCTGCTGTAGATTACAAAACATGCCATTTTATCTACTACAATGGCTTATTTCAACTTGGGAGGTCACTAATCTGAATATATAGTCTCTATGGACTGCTAGTTCTTTTTGTTATGTTCTGCTTGCATCCTTTCTACTTTCAACTATTAGATGTTTGATGGTTTTTTTTTTTTTTTTGTAAAACAATAAACTTGCTGTGTATGCTGGCTAAAATACTATGTATAAATTACTTAAAAACTTATTTTGTGGTAAGTTGAATCAACTTCCATCTTCGTTGTCAAGTTCTCATTCTATTTTCATCTGTTTCTTTCCTTCTCATTGGCTTTGATATAATGGCAATTAGTTTTGGTTCCTTTATGTTAAATTTGAAGCAATATTTAGCGTAATACAAAAGAATTTTGAAGAGCATTCCTGAAAATCATAATGAAATATTGAAAATATTTATGTTTGTAACCCTAGCACACTAGTACTAGTACCTGGAAGATTATTAGTCTAAAAACAAGTTTTGAAGGGATTACTCCCTTGCTTGGCAGCTGCTGGTGACTTTCTCATGCAGCTACTGCGTTTGCATTGGAGAATATGATGAGCACTGATTTCAAACCTCTTCAATTCTATAACTTGATGGCATTCTATATTGACTACTCGCCATTTTGTTTGTGTCAGCTGCGCGTTGTGGCATTATTTCCTATCGTAAGACAAACCAACATCTTCAGGACTTCTACTCTGGAGTTAAATTAATTCATCAAACTATTTTTATTTTAGACAGGTTGATCTCAAACCCAGTATTTGAAATTCCAAATATAAAAGATTGATGATCAACAAAATATGAAGATTACTGGTTAATTGCTCTGCTTCTCGCTGTGTGTAGATAATTTTTTCTTTTTTAAAAAAATAATAATCATCTCCAACATATTTTTTTACAGCATCAAGAATTTTTTTCAGTTGGAGTTTTTTTTTTTCCTTTTATTTTGAGCCAAAACTGTTGAGGAAAGCTATGATTTTATGAAGAAAAAAAAAAGAAATTTCAATGGCACCACAATTGTGAGACATTTACTCTGACAGAGTGGCTTAACACGACCAACCTTCTAGGCACTTAACAGCTACTCAACGGAGTCATGTTTTATTGGATGATAACAAAAGCTTCTAGTCTAGCTACTCAATGGATGACATATACTTTTCTTGTTGAAAAGAAATCATTAACATCAAAATCAATTTTTTTAATAACCGGAATCAATATCAACCAAGACTCACTACAACTTAAATCCAATTATTCTCCCTCCTCTCTAAAACTAGAAAATAAAAAATAAGAAAAATAAAGGTTCATACCAAAATTGATTTTTAAAAGTATTGAGAGACTAAAACTTTATTTTTAAAAAGTAGGATCAAATTGAACTTTTTATACCAATTTTGAAATTGACATCTGTTTTCTCTATCTCTTTCACTTTGGTCTTCTGACTATGACTTTCTATCTTGTTTGTTCTTAACAAATTTATTGAAATTAGCCATCAATTTAGCTTTAAAAAGGTGTAACTAAAAAAAGATCGAGGGAAAAAAAAAAGCATTACGGCGAATCAAAAAAAATAGTGAAATGCAACAAAGCAAAAGGCACTAGTACCTATTAAAAGAACTTAAAATACCTTGAGAAATCATTGCAGATGCACTAAAAATACTATTCACTAGAGCAGTATAATTGTGTTTTTGCCTCTTCACCGAAAAAGCTAACCACATGCTTTCCATGGCATCAAAGTCATTTCATATGGCCCATTTATCACTACCAGAAAAAAAAATATTGCGTCAAAGGGTATTTTAATATTTTCATAATAATTTTTCAGCTATTATAATTTACATTGAGTTACACTTTGGTTTTTGCACAAATATAAAAAAATAATAAAAAATTAAAATGCACAGTAAAACTATAAAAATATAAAATTTAAGCCTGAGTTCAAGGTTATTTTTTGGCTTTTCACAGTGTTTTTTTATATATATAATTACAAAGTTAGCTTAGGAAAAATTCTGTATTTGGCTAAATAAAACAAAAAAAGATGGATGCATGTGTAAGGCTACTCGAGGGTTTTTGGAGGCGCCCGTGCTTTTCGGGCAACACATACGACGCCTCCCGACATCCAAAAATGCATTTTCATTGTGTAGTTGGAAGCATTGTTGTGTTATCTTCTTGTTGGTGCAGAACGTGTCTCTGTTGGTGGTCCGGTTTGATGCTAGTGAGTTTTTTTTATTATTTTTGCTTTCTCATCCCCAAAAATTATAACTTGACCCTATTGGTATTTCAACTTTAGTTCTTTTTTTAAAAAACATTATTGGTCTTGGTCCTTTAGTAAAAGTGTTATTTATTTTCAATTTCATCATTCAATCTCAATTCACTAAATATTATATTCTTCAATGTGGTCTTCATTGTTTGATTTCTAATTTTCTTTCTTGGTCTTTATGTAAAGGTTTTAGTGGTTTTCATTTTTATCTTTAAATTCAAATTGATGGTACTATATTTTTCAATTTGGTCATTGTTTTGATTTTAAATTTTTTTTCTTTGTTTTTTTGTAAAATTTATTATTCTTTTCAATTTCACCATTTAATTACATCATTATTTTTATTTTTATATCAATTTTGATCCTCATTATTTTTAAATTTTTTTGTCCTTTTACTAAATTGATTTCTATTTTCAATTTGACCCTTCAATTAAATATACAATTTATTTTATATTTCAAATTCTTATTTTTTTAATTGCTATTTTTTAAAATTCTTTTCTATAATTTTTTTTCAATTTCATAATTCAACTTTTGATTGATTGGGATTTAACTTAGGTTCGGGTATAATAACTTAGGTCATAAGTTTGAAAAATTAATACGTTTTTTTTTTTATAAGAAAGAGCTTTATAATCCTCTTTGTTTGTTTATCGAGTTATTTGAATTTCATGATCTGGGTCATAGGTTTGACGGGATATCCTGGGTTAACTTGATCCTAATTAATAAAGTTACAAGTTTATCATAACTTGTTTTTATATTATTTTTTTACCTCATTTTGACAATTGAACATATTGTTTTTTTATAAAAAAAAAATAGTCTAGCCTAACTTATTAAGGGTGTGTTTGGGAACGCGATGCAAAAATTTTGATTTTTTTTGCTTAAAATAAAATATATTTTTTATGTTTTTAGATCGTTTTGATGTGCTAATATCAAAATTAAATTTAAAAATTAAAAAAAAATTATTTTAATACATTTCTAAACAAAAAATATTTTAAACTACTACAGCTAATACAATCTGCGTTCCCTCTTCAATGGATCAAAGCGCACACAACTGTACTGAAGACTCGTCAGGATGAATAGACATAAGCTATAGGCTAAAAATTCCTTTGAGGCCTGATTGGGGATAGCGATATTGGTTCGGTATCCGGTCTCTAAGTCAATTTCATTCTGCTAAAAAAATATCGAAACACTAGCCCGTATCTACCCAATTTACATATCAGCTCTTAAAATATTGGTAATGTTATTTCAGTCCTTAAATTCAATATATTCTTACAAATAAGTTCCATGGAATTTCTCTGTACTCGTAGTTCCTGGAAAAGAAAAAATATTTCATTCCTTTTGTTAAATCAATTTTCAATTATATGCCAACATGTCAAAATATTGTTTTAGAGAGCATGATTTAGGTTGAGTGGATGGATATATGCTTTATCGGTCCATTATCATCATACGACCTCTACCTAATTTGTGGCCTATCTGTAAATCCGAACTGTGTTGTTTCAGAAAACACAACACCACCATTTTACCTGCCAAAAAAAGCAAAAGAAGGGCTATTTAGGTTTCCACCGATGAGTCCTGCATTAATTTTATGATTTAAGTTGCTTTCACGGTGATCTTGTCCACTATGATGAAGGAGATATAGTTAATTTAGGAATGACAGGAAATCTGGCTCCGGTTCTTGGAGGAAGATGAACAATGTCGATGCAAAGTTTCCTTATTCATAGATCTCCATGGTTAATTATTGGATGTTGTGGAAAATGTTTGAATGCTCAGTTAATTTTTATTTTTTTTTACTTGATATTTCAATGTCAAGTAAAAGCTTCCTCTTACAGTGCATCCAGGAACATCACAAGAGCTAGCAAACATATTTTTTTTATGATCTAATGAAGCAACAAGACATACTGTTTGAAGTTGCCACATCCCCTTCTCTCCTTTTCTTCTTCTTAGGCAATTTTTTTTGTCTTGGTGACTTTGTCAGCTTGACATCTACTTAATTAGTATTTCAATTCTCATTTAATAAAGCGCATTATTGTAAAAGGTGTTGCAAAATTAGGCTGACTTACCCCTTCAAATAAGGTATGGTATGGATGACAAAGGAAAGATTAAACAAGTCAAACCCAAAATTTGAAACACCAGAGTTGAGAATTTGATGGCCAACAAAAAACATTTCTCAGTGAAATTAAATGGGTTGACTTCTGAGATTGATAATGAGCAGTACCTAATATGACTTAATCAACCTTTCAAAGATCAAGGAAACATGAAAGCTACGCTGGACTGACAAAGGTAAACAGATATAGGCCCCAGATAGGCTTACAATCTGTTTGAGGCCTAAAACATGACCCTTTCACCTCTTCATTTGTTTCGAGAATGAGGCCCAAATGTGACTGGACACCAGGTATTTTAAGCAAGGCATGGTGTTGCTTGCATTGAGCTTCGGATTTGTATTTCTTCAAATCCAAGATGCATGTAAAAGCACATACTTTAAAAGATGCTTGATTAGATGTTTATTATCGTCCAAATAATTAAGTTCGTTTCTCTAATTTGATCTGAGGTAGGCTATATATCCATGACGACACTTAGCAAGTAATTAACGAAAACTCTATTTCTCATGTAGAACAAATTGCATTGTGATTATTGACTATATATGGAGTGTTCGTAATCAGAATGGAGCCTGGCAAGGCCAGACAACAACAGACATGACTAGTCAAGTCTTTGATAAACATTTGACTCCTCATTTTGCTTAGGAGATATTTCCTTCAATCTAGGAGTATCTTAATTTGATCAGCATATAACAATGATTAACCAGCTCAACGAACAAAAAGAAATATATATTAAGCATTTGGAGCTACACCAAGTCTTGCTATATATTCCATTAAAAAACAATTCTAGAAAACTTATCTCCACATAATGTTTACAATCATCTTTTGACTTGCATGTTAGCAATCCAATGTTGAATATTTTGATGCAAAGGAATGAGGCATGATGTAAGAAATAAACATGCTTGCTAGCCTGGCCAATCCAAGGGTAAGTACATATTGGAGGTGACGAGTTTAGGGTTCATGGTTCCCAGAAAAACTATAAATATATATATATTAGTCTTATTATGTCTAGCACTAACAAATAAAGTAATGATCAGTAGATATATATGCCAAAACATGACCTTTCTCTTTTCTTGGTACGCCTAATCTGAAATGCTGTGGACCCCTAATTGATATCTTCCTATGTTAATAACAAAAAAAAAATGGTCAATTAGCAGAGATTGATATTTTTTCTTTTGTGTGTGCGAGTCGTCAAGAGAATCTTGGATAAGAATACAAAAGAAAATTTAAGAAAATGAGAGAATGGCATTAGCATGAGAGGAGCATACAAGAGAAAGGCCCACTTGCTCTCTTATATAAGATGGGGTTGGCAGCGGGCGAGCAAACTATGGAGGAGGTGGGTCACCAACCTCCAAGATTCTTTAGTTTCTTCCCCCTTTCTTTCTCTGGAAATTATTTTTATTTATTAGTCTCTCATTCAATTCTTTCTAGAAGGTAGATTTTTATACAAGATAGGAGGGTCTGTATAACCCACCTAGCCCTAGCTAGCCCTAGCTAGCCCCCATTAAAATTATCATGGCCGCCTAGGTGACATGCTCAAGAGTTTCTGGGAAATAAAATGGATGATGATCAGTATATTGCTAGGCAGGTTGGTTGGATTGTGAAAACGACGTTAATACTCAAGTGTGATAAGTAATTGTGTAATTAACCACTCCCTAATGTTTTATTTTATTTTTTTTATATAAAATTGAGACTCGAACACAACCTTTCAAGAGATGAGGATATAAATGTCAATTGAACCACAAGTTTATTGGCATCCACTTCATGTTAATCATAGCTTTTTTATGTTGTGTGCGCTTTAGAAATCAAAATGGAATAGGAAAAAAAAAGAGGTTAAATAGGCTACACAATTAATCAAGAAATTGTAGTTGTAAGGACTCAAACTTGAATCCTAGCTAGTTTCCGGTTACACATGTAACGGTTAAGCTATTTATGCCATGTTTTTAAAATCAAGATTGGTTCGGAGGTTGACTTGTAATATGAACCGGTTTAAGTTGAAGAAAAAAAAAACTTGGTTGGTTCAATTAAAAATCTAGATTGACTCGCTAACATGGTTGACCTGGTCAAAACATAATCTTTAACATGTTAATTTATTTTTATAAAATAATGGCTCAAAATAATATCATTTTCATTATTTTTTTGTTAAAATTGACTAACTCTCTCGACGTATAACTTGGGTTTTGATTTGGATTTGGTTTTGCAACTATGATCATTTCTTATCATGTGGTTCAAAATTACTTTAGAATGGTTTTTTTATTGATTTTTTGCTAAGCATTAATAGTAACCCATGGGGACAATTTTGATAAAGTGAGTGAAACTAGAGGACCAAACAGACTCATACTTTGATATGAATGCATACTTGTGGTTGACAACAACAAAAAAATTAGATGGGCATCATGGAAGGTAGGGGAAGTTAGTTACTTGTATCTTCGGAGGTCCTAAAATTGACAAGAGCAAGTGGAGTAAGTTTGTGTTTGTGTTTGTGGTGGTCTTCTAGAACCCTTTTTTGCATAAAATAATAAAGAAACATATAAAACAAAATTGTTCAAGTAAAAAAGAAAAGAGTGCGAAAGGAGGATGACCATATGATAGATATATCGGAAGGAAGGGAATCAGAAGATGAGGGTGAAAGTGAGTTGGAAGTGTCCAACAAAAATGTTTGGTGTGGCCCCTTTTCGTTCTGAAATAAATCCCTCAAAGACTTTTATTTCCTTGTGGTAGGTTTGTATCTTGTTTCTTGTACCCATGGTTTCGAAACTCGAGGGCAATTCAAATTTAAAAATAAAAAAACATTAATAAATTAATGGTTGGGTTTTAACGTCTTGGTTAATCTAGATTTTTAATCAAGTTAATTGATTTTTTAAAAGTTAAACCAATTATATGTTAATTTGGTTTCAAATCAACTCGATGCAATTAAAAAGTACTTTTAAAAATTTTGAATTTTTTTTATTTATTTTACTTTAAATTAATATATTTTGATATTTTCATATTATTTTAATATGTTAATGTCAAAAATAATTTTTAAAAAATAAAAAATATATTATTTTAATATATTTTAAAATAAAAAATACTTTAAAATATAATTATTATTATACTTTCAAATAACCTCGTAGATTTCACTGCAAAATGTCATAGCCTAAAAAAGGAAGGGACAAAAACTGAAGTAATGAAGGCGGGGGTATGGTTAGGTTAAGTATAATTTTATATTTATATCTTATAATATTTTTAAATAGCATCAAGATTTAGAACACCATATATATATATATATATATATATATATATACCTCTAAAAAAATTATATATTGGCCATGCATTTATAACTCTAGCAGGTCAGGTAGAGCACCTCATAACCACCACTCCCTCCGGTTGATTAGATTAGGTGATCCTTAAAGGGAAATGAAAATAAATAAATGAAAAAGGGTACACAAATGCAAGATATGGAAGAGAAAAATAGCTCCAACAAATTAAATTGAAAAAAAATAAAATAGAGCTACCTACCAAATCCAGCACTAACTTAATTGTAACCACTCATCTTGCTCACCAACTTAGTCAAATACCATGCCAATACTTGAAAACAAAAAACATTAAATAATTGTTAGCCAGGGGTCCCGAGTCAATTGCATTGCACCTTCACCACCTCCCATTTATATTCCCTTGCCTTGTATTTTTTGTCTCTTCATCACTTCTCTTCTCTCTTGATTTGCACACACACCCACAAAAAGGAAAAAAAAATCATGGGCAGATCTCCTTGCTGTGAGAAAGAACACACCAACAAAGGTGCATGGACTAAAGAAGAAGATGAACGTCTTGTTAATTATATCAAAGCTCAAGGTGAAGGTTGTTGGAGATCTCTCCCTAAGGCTGCTGGTAAGTTTTTCTTTCTCTTTTGTTTTCTTCCAACTTCTTATGCCGTGAAGCAGAAGAACAAGAAGATAACCCTTCGTAGCTTTTATTTTGGTTCCTTTTTTTTTTTATGTTCAGGTTTGCTTAGATGTGGCAAGAGTTGTAGACTAAGGTGGATAAACTACCTAAGGCCTGATCTCAAGAGAGGAAACTTCAGTGATGAAGAAGATGAACTCATCATCAACCTTCACAGCTTACTTGGTAACAAGTAAGTACTTAATTTGCCTTTGCTTAATTTATGCACTACTTTGCTATCTTTAGCGAAAGGCCAAGTAGTATTAGGTTCCAATATTCAACTTTTGATGAACTTAATTTTATGGTCATATCTCTTTTGACTAGAACAAAATCGCAACTGGGTTATGATGATTTTTAGTGCAACTTTTTTTTTATTTAATTTCTTGAAAATCTTTCAGGTGGTCTCTCATTGCTGCTAGGCTACCAGGAAGAACTGACAATGAGATAAAGAATTATTGGAATACTCATATCAAAAGGAAGCTTTTTACCCGTGGAATTGATCCTCAAACTCACCGTCCACTCAAATCCACCACCACCACCACCTCCTCCTCCACCACCACCACCACCACTACTAACAGCACCAACAATAAAAATAGCAAACTGGATACCAAAAGGAGTACTGATTTTCAACTGGAAGAACAAAACTATTCGTTTCTTCAAGTGCAGCCTGAGTTTACGATGAGCAACATGACCAAAACGGAAAACAATTCCAGTATTATCAAGGTAGGTGGCAGCAGTGACTCGGCTGAAGATTCCAATAGTAGCAGTGGAGTGACAACAGAACTAGAAGTGTATCCAGATCATAAACTGGTCAATCTTGAGCTCTCTATTGGCCTTCCGTGTCAGTCTCTAGTCTCTTCTATGAACAATCTTAAGCAAGCAAAACAACAAGAACAAGAAGAAGTGGTCACACATCAATTGTTTGAGACATCTACTACTCCTACTTCTAGTGCTCCTGTTTCTGTTCATAAAGCAGCATGTTTGTGTTACAAACTAGGGTTCAAGAACAGTCAAGCATGTAGCAGTTGTAATGCCATGGAAAAAACAGTAACAGCTGATAATCTTCATAGATTTTACAGACCTTTGGATGCTTGATGCTGATTAGAGTTCAGTTTGATTATGAAGCTAGATCATCATATATGTGTAAAGTGTGGAGACTCTGCAAACATTAACTCCCAAAAGTTGTAAAATTATTCCAAATTTCTAGAAAAATATTCCATACTGAATTTTGTCTCCAGTTTTTGCTCTTATTTCATTCAGGTTTGAAGAAAATTAAAGAGCAACAATATTAATGTCTTATATGAATCTTGTGAATGATACAAGTTGTAATGTTATTGGGTATAGTAAATAGACTTTAAGACGTGAAAATCATTATCTTTAAGGTATTAATTATCTCTATTATATTTTGTGTAGGGTTAAAGCAATATACTTTCAAGATATAGTAAAGCCTTAAATTTATAAACAACTTCTATAAGTTTATTAAGAAATCTTGTTTTATTTCTGATAAACATAAACAGAGAGTTTGTAAAGAAATATTAGAGAGAGAAGAAAATTATTTCTAATTAATTTCTATTAACATCAAACTGATATTTATAAAAAAATGACATCATTTCAGACCAATACGTCTGTAAAGTTTAGAGACATACCTTTTCAGACCAATGTGTCTATAAAGTTTAAAAGGCAACTCTTCATTCAAATTATTTCAATAACTTGGCAGAATATGTCATGTATAATTATTATATTAATTAATTTCAAAATTTTAATTAATTAACTTAAATTGATTAAAGTTGAGAATAACAGAATGACTTAGGTTGGCCTTAGCCAACCTTTCCTATTTATATATGTAGGGCAGAATACGGCAGTAACCGCAGGGATTACAATATTGGAATAATCCTACATTAATTTCCTATTCAGAGATATACATGCTATACATTCTATAATATGCCCCCTCAAGCTGAGCGTGGAGGATCGACCCGAAGCTTGAACCTGAAAGCAGTAAAGGACGTAGCGGAAAGTGGTTTGGTGAAGACATCAGCAAGTTGATCCCGAAAGGGGATAAAGCCAATCTGAATTTCCTTCTTCGTAACCCGGTCACGGACAAAATGATAATCTACCTCAACATGCTTAGTACGAGCATGAAAGATAGGATTCGCCGAGAGATAAGTCGCACCAAGATTATCACACCAAATGATAGGAGTAGAGACGGAGGGAACTTGTAGATCTGTTAACAAATATTGAAGCCAGATGACCGCAGCAGTACCATCTGCTAAGGCTTTATACTCAGCCTCAGTGGAGGAGCGGGCAATTGTACGTTGCTTGCTGGATTTCCATGAAATCGGTGTCTGACCAAAGAAAACAAGATAGCCACCCGTAAACTTGCGATCATCAATACTCCCAGCCCAATCGGCATCTATAAAACCATGAAGAGCAAAAGAGGTACCTCGAGTGATATGAAAACCATAGGATGTCGTTCCTTTGAGGTAGCGGAGTATGCATTTAACAGCAACCCAATGGGAATCTGTAGGAGCATGCATGTACTGACAGACTCTGTTAACAGCAAAGCAGATATTTGGACGAGTGAATGTAAGATACTGAAGAGCACCCATAATTTGACGAAATCGTGTGGGATCAGAAAATAGATGATCTGGATGTATAGCAAGTTTAGAAGGAGAAACTGGAGTATCAACTGGTTTGCAAGAAGTCATACCAGCTCGAGTGAGGATGTTAAGAATATATTTGTGTTGGCGCAACATCAGACCCATACCTGTAGACTAAACTTCAATACCGAGAAAGTAGTGAACATCACCTAAGTCACGAAGCTTGAATTCAGAGCTTAGTAACTGGACTAGGTGATGAAGCATGGCAGAGTTGTTGCCTGTAAGCAGAATATCATCAACATAAACGAGGAGATAAAAGGTATTAGTGTCATCAAATAAGATAAACAGGGAGGTGTCAACCTTGGAGGCAAGGAAACCAATAGAGAGTAAAAAATCACTCAGACGAGTGTACCATGCCCTTGGTGTCTGTTTTAAACCATATAGTGACTTGTGCAATCTGCACACATGAGATGGAAGAGTAGGGTCAACAAAACCTGGAGGTTGTTTCATGTAGACCTCTTCAGTAAGAACACCATTGAGAAAAGCATTATGAATATCAAGCTGATGAATCTTCCAATTATGGGAAACTGTAATTGAAAAAACTAATCTGACGATGGCCTGTTTAATAACTGGGCTGAAAGTTTCAGGATAATCAATGCCTTCCTGTTGAGTAAAGCCTCTAGCAACTAGACGGGCTTTATAACGGTCAATGTTGCCATCAACACGACGTTTGATGCGATATACCCATCGGCTGCCCACAACATTCATCGAAGGATGAAAAGGCACTAAGGACCAAGTGTGATTGGATCGTAAAGCCTTGATCTTATCACACATAGCATCATGCCAAGCAACATATTTATCTGTATCAGAAAAGGCAACAGGTTCAGAGGAAGGAAAAAGCAATACCCGGGTGGCAGCTGTATTAGTTGCAGCAGAGGAGACCATATTTGCGGTTTTGGGCTACCGTGATCTAAGGACCATAGGGTGTCGGCTGAGCAACGGTGGTGATACAGGAGAAGGAGGCATCACAGAGGTGTCCTGATGCAGTGGATAAGCTGAGAGATCAACCACCAGATTCAGACCAGGGGAAGAAGCCGGGGAAGAAACTACCGCAAGTGGAGGGCTGGCAGCAGAGGCAGAGTCTGCAGAAACCGAGTTACTGGTAGAATAAAGAGAAGTAGAGGAGGAACCAGAGGATATCCCACTACTATCAATGACTTCGTGCTGGAGAGCAGGAAACACTGAGCTGCAACCTGTACCTGCAACAGTATGGTGAGATAAAGATGCATGTACGTGGTGAGCGGCAAGGGAAAGATGGAGGCTATGGTGTTTGGATCGGCAGTGAGGGCAGGGCAGAGGTAGAGGCGGGATGGGGTGTGTTTTGAGCGGTGAACAGTGGGGAGTGGGTTAGATTTGAGAGGATGGTAATAGGAGATGGTGTGTGGGTTTGAGTGTTGAGTGGAGACCTATGCAATCTGTTCAGATTTGTCAAACGAAAAAACATGTTCATGAAAACGGACATGATGGGAGATATACATGCGATGAGATTCAATGTCAAAACATCGATAACCAAGGTGAGAGGAACTGTAGCAAAAAAACACACAAGGAGAAGACTGAAAATCCAATTTATGATTATTATAAGGACGCAAAAAAGAAAAACATAGACATCCAAAAGTACGTAAAAATTAATAATCAGGAGACCGTTGAAATAAACAATCAAAAGGGGATCGATTATCAAGAACAAGAGTAGGCATATTTTAATAAGATAAACCGAAGTGTCAAACGCATAATTCCAAAAACGAAATGGAGCTTTACATTGACCTAGAAGAGTAAGGCCGGTTTCCACAATATGTCTATGACATCTTTCTACTGTTCCATTTTGTTCGTGAGTATGAGGACAAATCAAACGGTGATGAATACCAATAGTCTGAAAGAAATTGGAGAGTTTGCGATATTCACCACCCCAATCAGTTTGAACAGATTTTATTTTTAAAGAAAACTGACGTTCGACAAGAGTTTGAAATTAATGGAACACAGAATAAACATCAGATTTTGCAACAAGTGGATAATACCATATATATTTTGTGTGCGCATCAACAAATATAACAAAATAACGATAACCATCGGAAGAAAAAAGGGGAGCAGGACCTCATACATCACTAAAAATTAATTCAAGCGAAGCAGAAGTTTTGTGACCAGTAGGTCTTAAAGACAAAAGCGATGATTTTCCTAAGGGACAACTTTGACATTGAAAATTAAGACGTTTGTTGTTACAAATAATCTTATTTTTCAAGACTAAAAATTGAAAAATACGAGAGGTAGGATGACCTAGGCGACGATGCCACAAATCAGCAGAAGTAGAGTTGCAGGGAGACCAATAGGCTTGAGCACAGTTATTAAACCCGGCCCGGCCCGGCGGGTCGACTCGGGACCCGGTCGACCCGGTGGCTGGACCGGTCCGGATTTAACAAAAGACCGGCTGTGGCAACAGCCCGGCCAAACCCGGGGTGACCCGGTGGGTCGACCCGGGACCCGGGCGACCCGGGTGAACCCGAATGAGACCCCTTTTTTTTTTTTTTTTTTTCAAATGTGGGATTTGAAACACATTAGTATATATACTCTATGTTCCCAAGAAAAAAGTCATGTTTTTTCAATGTGGGATAAAAAACCTTTTGGTTTAAATACTTCAACTTAAAAGGATAACATAATATTTTTTCAATGTGGGATTTGAAGCCCTTTCATATATATACACTATGTTCCCATGAAAAAAACTATGTTTTTTCAATGTGGGATAAAATACCTTTTGGTTTAAATACTTCAACTTAAAAGGATAACATAGTATCTTTTCAATGTGGGGTTTGAAACCCTTTCATATATATACACTATGTTCCCATGAAAAAAACCATGTTTTTTCAATGTGGGATAAAAAATCTTTTGGTTTAAATACTTCAACTTAAAAGGATAACATAATATTTTTTCAATGTGGGATTTGAAGCCCTTTCATATATATACTCCATATTCCCATAAAAAAAGTTATGTTTTTTCAATGTGGGATTTGAAACCCATTAATATATATACTCTATGTTTCCAAGGAAAAAAGTTATGTTTTTTCAATGTGGGATAAAAAACTTTTTTAGTTTAAATACTTTAACTTAAAAGCTTAACATAATATCTTTTTAATGTGGGATAAAAAAAATTTTAAAATATTCTTTTAAACTTCATAATATGTATAATTTATATTTACATGGATTTTTTCATATGAAATATTAAAACTTTATTTTTTTTTAATTTTTCCAGGTTAATCCGGGTTGACCCGAGTTGACCCGGGTTGACCCCTGAAACCCGGGACCCGGCCCCTTGGCCAGGTCAACCCCCGGGCCGGGTTTAATAACTATGGGCTTGAGGAATTGACGAGACGGAAGACCTGAACATGGACAAAGTGTAGACTTCATCTTTACTCTGTCCTGAGAGGAGTACTTCATTGGTGTTGAGATCCTTGACATAAAACAGAAAATGGTGAAACTCAAAATAAACATTATTATAGAGATAAAATTTCTGAACAGAAAGCATAGGTTTCGTGATTGCAAGAACATGTAGGACATTAGATAAAGTGAACGAACGATGTGGGTTATATATTTTGGTATGGCCAATATGAGTTATAGAAAGTCCCTTACCATCACCAACATGCAAATTATCATTACCATTGTATGGTTCTGAAGTAGTCAAGGTTGCAAGGTCAGGTGTGACGTGTTGATTTGCATCGGTGTCCGGAAACCAGTCAGCAGTACCTGCAGAATTATGTAGTGCCAGATTGGCACTATGTTGTTGTCCATAGCCACGTTGTTGAAGTTGGGAGCACTGAGGAGCAGTGTGTCCGAAGGTTTGACATAACTGGCAGCGGGAATTGGATCCCCTGTTGCACTGCCAATTTCCCTTCCAGCTGATGTGTCTGTTGTCATTGCTGTGAGTGCTATGGAAGCTACGAAAATCAGGCCTGGAGCCAGAATTTCGAGACCCTCTGTGAAGGTTTTGTTGAGGACGCCAACTGCCATAAGAACGACCCCTATTGCGTCCAAACTGAGCAGAAGGCTGACGGTGAGAGAGGAGTGCTGAAGGTAGGATGTTTGGCATGGGCAGCAATGGTGCATGAATGACAGCAGATCCCATAGAAAAATGAGAGGATTTATGAATAAATTCATGAGTTAGCAGATGAATAAGCAAATCTGCATATGGTAGAGGATCTGCCCTTGCAACAAGACTTGTCACTAAGTCCTTAAATTCTCCGCGAACGCCACGAAACATATATAGATTGAAATTGGTTAGCGAAATAGGCTAGCCAGCAACTGCTAGCTCATCAAATAAAGTCTTAGCTTTTTGTAGAAATTGAGTTACCGAATCATCATCTTGTCGAAGGTCTTGAAGTGAGCCATAAAGTTGCATAATACGGGAATTGAATGTAGAAACTAGAGCTTGCTCAAGTGTGTGCCAGACAGAACATGAGGTTGGACAATCAACAACAAGATGAAGAACTTCCATGGATAGTGAAAAGAGCAAGGCACTTAGAATGAGTTGGTCCTGTTGTTTCCAACGAAGAAAGAGTTGAGATACCTGAAGAGAGACACCATCGGCAGCAAGAATATGTGGAGAGGGGCAAGAGTTTGAACCATCAACAAAGCCGAAAACTCCTTGGCCTAAGAGATATGGTTTCATCTACATTCGCCAATACAAATAATTGGTGTTTGTCAATTTCAAATAGATGACCTAATGAGTGTGGGAGAGGGACACAATTGCCACAACAGAAGCTGCAGTGGCTTCAGCAGAAGAGGACGGCAGCAGAGGAGCATTATTGGGGTTAAGAAGAGCATGGCCAACATTTGTATGTTGTGGCCACTGCAGAACTGAAGCTGAAGAAGAAAGTGGTCCTGCGACAGGAGTGCAGGAAGGCACAACCAGTGCTGCTGCAGAGGAAGAGATGGCTGCCAGCTGAGAAGGATCCATTACAGAGAGGAGAAGAGGTGTTTTAGTTTATTTAGGGCTCTGATACCAAGTTGAGAATAACAGAATGACTTAGGTTGGCAGAATACGGCAGTAACCGTAGGGATTAACAACATTGAAATAATCCTACATTAATTTCCTATTCAGAGATATACATGTTATACATTCTATAATAATTAATTAATTCTAAAAATAAAAATAAAAATAAAAATCATTTATGTTACAAAATGTCAAATGCCATCAATTTTAGCTTTCCCTTCAAATCTTCCCTCCAACATCTAAATATATTGATTTGGTGTCCCTCACATTATAAGGTACAACAAAACCTTTTTCCCTTTCAATGTGGGATAAAGTTCTCTTTAACCACCTAATATGCAAGTTATATTTTAACAATAAAAGTATAAATGGAAGAGAGAAGGCAATATGAATCCTATCTTTGTCCATGATATATATTTGCCAAAGTATACGCTAATAGTAATGACACAATCATCTCTAATCTAGACAACAAATAAGTTATTCTAGGCAACAATATAATTACATACATATTCAGAATATTTTTCTATACTCCCCCTCAAACTAGATCACTGGATCCATGTTTGCTTAATAAACGGTGAAATTGAGTAGATCAAAAAACTTTGGTGAACACATCAGCTAGCTGATCATGAGTACATATATACCGAGTCTGAATAAGCTTAGATTGAACTTGGTAATGAATGTAATGACAATTAACTTCAATGTGTTTTGTTCGTTCATGAAACACCGAGTTAGAAGCAATATACACGGTCACTTGATTATGACAAAAAAGTATCATTAGAGTAACACTCGTAAAACCTAAATCAGCAAGAAGACTCTTAATCCAAATCAATTCACATGTTGTAGAGGCCATAACATGATATTCTTCTTCAGCAATAGAGCAATCTACCACATGTTGTTTTTTACTCTTCTAGGAAACTAAATTACCACCATCAAAAATATAATATTCAGTAGTAGATTGACAATCAAGTGTATTACCTGCCCAATTCAAATAAGTGTAGCCCATAATATTAGTGTGATCATGACAAGTCATAGCAATCTCACAACCAATTATGCCCTTGAGATACTGTAAGATATATTTTATCATACTAAGATGCTGAACAGTTGGAGCATGCATATATTGGCTGACTAGATTGACTGTAAAAGTAATATCAAGTCGTGTGATTGTCAAGTAAATAAGTTTACTAACAAGCTTCTGATAATTACAGTAAGAATCAAGAAGTTCACTTGAAAAATCAAGTGCCTATTTATTGCCCAGATGAGTAGACCGTGGTTTAGTATATAACATATGGGCATCTTGTAATAAATCAACAATGTATTTATGTTGATTGAGAAAGAAAATCTTTGCTAGAGGCTGTCATTTCAATGCTTAGAAATTACTTCAAAGAACTAAGGTCCTTAATCGAAAATTGTTGTTAAAGAGTCTTCTTAGTTGAGCTATAGAGTCACCATTATTTCTAGTGATAATAAGATCATCCACATAAATAAGAACAATCAGTTTGTCCACTATACCGAGTCGAACAAATAATGAGGAATTAATTGAACTTTTAGTAAAGCCAAGAACTTCAAGAGCAATGCCTAATTTTGCATGTCATACACAAGGACTTTGCTTCAACCCATAAATAGATTTATAAAGTTGACAGACCAAATTAAAATGTCCATTTTGAAGGTGTCCAGATAAACACATTTTCTTTTAGATATGTATGTAAGAACGTATTTTTTACATCCATTTGAGACAATGACCATCCATGATTGATACCAACAAATAGTAGAACTCTGATAGCAGTCATCTTGAAAACTAGAGCGAATGTCTCTTTATAGTTAACATTAATTTTTTTTAGTAAAACCTTAAGATACAAGATGAGCTTTATATCGATCAATTGATCCATCTGAGTTGAACTTCATTTTGAATATCCATTGATAACCAGCTGCTTATTTTCTTGCAAGGAGAAGAATTATACTTCATGTGTGACTTTCAGCTAGAGTTGTCAACTCTTCATTTATAGCGTGTTGCCATACAGCTTGGGATTGGGCTTCTAGGAAATCCTTTTGCTCATAAGTATTTGATATAGTTGTAAGGAAAGCAAAATAATCAGGAGATAGTTGGTGATGAGATAAGAAATTAGTGACATGATATTTAATAGTATATGTGATATAAACTTGTATTTTTATTAGAGGTTGACGAGTTTGATGAGAAATTCTTCTAAAAGATGGCAATTCATCATGTGAGCTAGAAGATTCCTACACATTAGTTCATGTGAACAGTGCTGGATAGTAGTGTTGTGATTGGATTTCCAAATGAGTTAAGAACAGGGTTAGCAGGTTGATGATAAAAAATAGGGTTGGCATGCTAGTGAGTGGTATCAATACTAGGTAATGGAAATAACTCGAGTATGATCTCCCCCTGATTTAATAAAGGGTATCTTTAACAAACCAGATATTTGTGGAGACATATAGTCTTTTAGAAATATAATCATAGCATTTGTACTCTTTTTGTGTCTAAGAATATCCTAGAAAAATGCACTTAATGGCTCGAGAATCTAGCTTGTCACGATGAGCAATTGGTAAGTGCATAAAAAATATGCAACCAAAAACCTTAAGGTGAGACAAATCTAGTTGCAAAACATCAAGATGGGATTTAAAATTCAACACTCAACTAGGTAAGCGATTGACATGATAAGTAGCAGTAAAAACTCTATGAGACCAAAAACAATTGAGAACAATCATTTGAAGCATTATTGCCCGAGTTGTTTCAGGTAAGTCATGATTTTTACATTATGCTATCCCGTTTTGTTAGGTTGTGCCAACACAATTAGTCTGATGCAATATGCCATTAGAACTCAAATATTGTGTCATGTCTTTAGACATATATTTTGTGTCTTTTTCAAATCAAAAGATTTTAATGTGAGCTAGAAATTGATTAGTAATCAACAAGTGAAAATCTTTAAAACAACCAAATACTTCACTTTTAGTTTTCAACAAGTACACCCAAGTAACTCTAGAGAAATAATCGATAAAGGTTACAAAATACTTAAAACCATAAAGAGAAGTAGAGAAGGATCCTCATACATCTGAATGTACAAGTTCAAATGCATGAGTAGTTTGAGATAAGGATGAATTAAATGAACGTCTAGATGATTTAGAAATGATAAATCTCACAATTAAGAGCTTCCTTAATTAGAACCGGATTTATTTTGCTAAGAACAAGCTTTGAAGAATGTGTGCTAGACAATAATGTCATAAGGGGTATGTTAGCCTTATGGCTATGATAATGATTTAATTATATTTTTTGATGATAACTTAAACATTGGATAATAAAACATTAATGATTACTTATGATGTCTTCCATAAAACTTTTAAATGCTATGTAATAATGATTAAATGATTTAATAAAGAATATATTAATATGCTACATATAACATGATTGTGTGCCACGTAAATTAATCTTGTTTTATGTTTTGACCATTTCTCAAAACGACTAGTCTGTTTCTAGAAAAATTCCATAAACTCTTAGGGTTCTTCAAGAATAGTCTGACTAATTATAAAACGGTCTAATCAATTCTACTAATAGGCAAAAAACTGTGTTTAACAACTAGTCTTCTTCTAAGCTTATAAATAGCGTTTTACTTGCCCAAAACAAGTGTGGAACTTCTAAGAAAAAAATCTAAGTATACTCCCTCTATAAAAAACATATAACATCATTGTTTCACTTGTAATAATCCAAAAACAACGTTTGGTGTGAATTGACAAAATCCTCTTAAATAGTTTAATTGTTATTCTAATCAACTCTACTAAGAGAATATATTGTAGAAAATGTAAATGACACTCTAAACACTTCGAAAAGTCTCATATAGATAAAATTATGAGTGGTTTAATACTTATCCTTCAACAAGTATTAGTGAAATGTTTTCTAGTCTATAGCTCGTAAAAAGATTAAGAATAACAGTTTGATCCTAAGCCTATAAAAAGATTGGGTTTGATCTTGCACCCGTAAAAAGATTGTCTAACTGTTTGGTCTCACTCGCTAAGAAGACCAGTGTATAAAGTGAAACTCTTGAATGGAAGTTTAAGGAGAGGAATAGGCAGTTTGTCGAACCTTTATAAATCTTGGTGTAGTCTCTCAAAGCTCTCACTCTTTAATTATCACATTTATATTATTTATTGTTTTTGCATTTGATTGAGTGTTTAGAATTGCAGATTATTAGATAAAAAAAATTAATTTATAGTTTTACCTTGCATACCTAATTCACTCCCCTTCTTAGGTATTTGTGCTTCCTTAATCCTAAAACAACAAGGTGCTCATATGATGGAGTGAAAGTAGCTTGAAATCCCTTGGAAGCCGGAGAATCAGGAGAAAAATAATAAAGGCCATGTAAATAAAATCCTTAACCAATCATCTTCTTGGTTACAAAGTCCTGAAAAACAACTTTGTAATTAGTAAATATAACTTGACAATTTAGAATAGATGTCAACTTACGGATAAAAAGCAACTAGAAAGGAAAAGAAAGAGCATATAAAACATCTCACTTTACTCTATTTGAAACTAGTTTGATTGTTCCCTTACCTTTTACTTGCGCACCTTTCCCATTAGCTACAGATACAAAAATAGAAATGGAAAATTATTCAAGGTCATAAATGTTAATTTATTAGACATATAATTTGTGGCACCAAAATCAGTAACCCAAAAATCATGCAAATTATCATGTTCTAATATAGTCATAAAAGCAATCAGAATACCTTGGCTAGTTTTCAAGTATGCATCACCTAAAAAACTAGCAAAGTGACTAAGAAGAGCAACCGACTGATTTTGTTTTTGACTGGAGACATCATCTTGGATTCTCCATTAACCATGCATATCTTGTAGATAGTTTGCAAAGTCATTCAACAATACAACAGGATTAGAAGTAAAGCTTTCGGTGGAATGGGTAGCAAGATGAGCTTTATGATTAGTAACTCGTTTTTTGTATCCCCTCTAATCCTTTACAAACTTGGGCTTTATTTCTAGGTGAAGGAGCCAACAATGATCCATTAGATGTCCGATATTATGACAATATTAGCACTATAGGTTTGAACATTTGTCCTTATAAGGTCTTGAGTCAGAGGATGGACATGGTTAGGTAAGATAAGCACGAGTATTTGAGAGGATAGGATTAATATCACGAGTCATAACTTTCCTACATATTTCTTCACATTGAATGGTTAGACAAACAGTTTTCAAGGATGGTGGTTTTGGGTTCATCAAGATATGGCTCCATAAATCTTCAAATTCTGGGCTAAGACTAGCCAAAAGCTAAAAATTTTGATTCTCTTCTGTTCTTTTCACAAAACCATAGTATCAACAGTATGTGAGTGATACATCTCTAGTTCATTCCACAAGCTTTTCAAACTACCTAATAACTGGACAAACAGCTTTCCATCCTAGTGTAGCTTGGTGATATCGCGATGAATCTGAAAAATCCTAGCAAAGTAGTTTTGGTTACCATATATGTCACGAATAGCATTCTAAAGATCCAAAAAAGGATTCAGAATAACTAAAAATCTCAACAAGGTTTTGCTCCAATTAGTTGAGAATCTAGGACATAACCAACTGATCTTTGGACAACCATGTCTCATATTCTGGAGCATCCACTTCTAAAGAGGTTATGGAATTGTTGATATATCCTAATTTTGATCTCCCACCAAGAGCGATAGTGATTGCCCTCGATCAAGAAAGGAAATTGAATTTATTTAGCAATACTAAACTTAATCTTTGAGATGTATTAATATCACCATCAGAAAAATTAGTTAGAAGATGGACCACCTTTGAGCCTCCATCTATAAAATATTTTGTTTTGTTTTTCAAAGCAAGGGAAGGAAGAAATAAATAACAAAAACAAGCAGAGAGAAGAGAATCAATGCTCTGACACCATGAAGAAAATTAAAGAACAACAATATTGTCTTATATGAATCTTGTGAATGGTACATTTATATATGAAAAGAAAAATGAAATATGAATCCTATCTTTATCTACAATATTTGCCAAAATATATGTTGATAAGAATAACGCAATCATCTCTAATCTAGGCAACAAATAAGCTATTCTAGGCAACGACATAATTACATAGATATTCATAATATTCTCTATTAAGGTTTTAGTATGAAATTCATTACTCATCTAATTAATTAGAATATGTTTTTAGGGTAATTTTAAGGTTTAGAGGTTTTGTTATGTACTTGTTTACTTTGAAGCCATATTTTCTAAATTAATCCAATAGTTCTTAATATTTTATGTTGGATTGAAATATTGAAACTGTAGGGTTTTTCTCATTATATTTGACAACATTTGTTTTTAATTACAAAATTAAAATATAACTGAATTAGATGATTTTTAAATAATTCAATTATTATTTTTTAAAATATTATGTACCAAGTAATTCAAGAAAAGACATTTTCATATATATATATATATATATATATATATATATATGACATGAAATAAAAGTTGAATCTCAACCTTAATATAGGATTAACAAATAAATTAACTACCCAATAATTAAGTTAGGATCATTGTTTTAAATTTGGACCAGGCAGATGACTTGAGATAGCCAATTATAAAATTAGACTAGTTTGAATTAAAAAAAAAAAATTTTGATTCATCCAGTTAAAAATTCAATAATTTGGTCAAAATTTTATCATTAACTTATTGATTTTTTTAAAAAAAAATTGTTAAAATAACATTATTTTATTAAAAAAAGAGGTCAATTTTCTGAACTTGTAATTCAAATCTCACTCTAGGTTGATCTCAAATAAGGTTCTAAGAATATGAATAAGATTTAAAAAAATATTATTAAAGTTAATTGATGTGTATATATATAAGTATGTTTATTGTGGTGGGTCTCATTGATAAATCATGTGTCCTGTTAGATAATAACATGAAGGGGGACTTTTGGTAGGTAGATGGGCTATGTCAGACATACAACTACCCTCTGTCCCTTCTCATAAATCCCTGGTCCTGCTGCTTCATGTCCCTTTTTAATGTTGTCTATTCCTTAAATTACTTTATCTCTTAGTTTATTTACGTTATATTAGTAAGTCTTATTATATGATAAGTTGCATTGATAATACAATAATTCGATCCCATTTAATTAAATTTGAGGATTTAGACTTGTCCTCTAGAAGGTCTTGAAGGAAAAGAGCATACCTTACCCTTACCTAACTCCCTTGTTTTCTTCTCTCTGTCACATTTTTCAGCCTTTCTAATTTCTATGTAAGAAGAGGCTATGGATGGTCTATGCAATGCTGTATTCTTAAAATGAAAAAAAAACAGAGAGGAAAAGTTTTTTTTTATTTTTTTTGGTTATTGCTTCTTTAATTTCTCTCTTGAACAGAGTTTTTGCTCTTTGTTTTGATTGCCACTATGTTTGGTAAAACAAATATTGAATAATAAAACAAATATAATTGTCATCGAATCATTCTCTTTTTTTTTTTTTCAAAAATATTTTTGAAAAAATTTAAATTTTTTTATTTTTTTCTTTGCTTCAAATTAATATTTTGTTAGTATTTTAGATAATTTTGATGCGCTGGTATCAAAAATAATTTTTTAAAAATAAAAAAAATATTATTTTGATACATTTCTAAATGAAAAGCACTTTAAAAAATAACCGCAACCACATTATCAAACATGAGATAATTGGTGCACCATAATAACAAACAAGATGTTTAGAGAAAGAAAGTTTTTTTAATGTGCAAATAATAATAATTAACATGAATTATTTATGCACAACATAGGAAGTGAACCTTGTCTGTCTTTCAAGATTCAACATTTAGATTGAGGAAAACATGATTCAACTCTTATTATTCTCAGGAAACTGAAAGTCAAAAAAGAGCGGCAATCGCATGATGTCAAACAATCCATCATAACATGTTTGGAAATATGGTTGCGGTTGCTTTTGAAAGTACTTTTCACTCAATTACTAATGAATTTATGGACAACAATAACAAACACAAACAAGTTGTTTAAAGCTAGTTTAATCTTGAAAATACAAATAAAATATAAATAAATAAAGAATTTAATACAGAATATTATGAGTTTTGTTTCTCTAAAAAAAATAAAAATACTTAAGCAATTAGGTATATCAGAGAAGAAGTGGTGGTTGATGGACTCGGTATTATCTATGGGAATTTAGTTAATTTTCATGGAAACAAGTTGCCTGTGCAGCTCCGCATTCCTTGATAAATACCTTTCACAACAATTGACTTGAAAATTATTGAGAAAAAAAAATAGCTGATGAAGATCACCAAATTAATCCACAAACCTAACTAGCTTTTGATTATGAACATGTTTGGGATGTTACAAATGGAAAACGTTTATAGGTGGATTAATTTACTACGGAAGGTCATCAACTGCTACTGATACCCAATAATAATAATAATAATAATAATAGTACAGATAATTTTGATAAAAGATGTAAAAATCATTAAAAAAAAATGAAATTCAAAAAAAATATCTCAAGCACTTTTACAATAACAATAATCCTAGATTACCAAAATATAATAATTATGCGGACATGTTAATGACATTCCTGAACCAACTTTTATACACTAATCGAAACATGTGTAAAACATGTATTTAGCAATTTAGCAATACAGTGCATCAAGTTTTTTTAAAAATATTTTCTATTTAAAAAAACATTAAAATAATTTTTTCAATTTTTTTATACTATTAACACATAAAAAAATCAGAAAACACAAAAAAAAAAATTAATTTAATATTTTTCAAGTGAAATATACTTTTAAAACACAACAAAAAATAAAAAACTATCACACGATCAAACATTCATTAAATATGTTTGATATTATGATAACTTTTATAATTATAGTTTGATAAAAAAATAAATTTAAAATAACTAAGGTTTTTTAATAAAAGATTTTTAGTAAAACTCGTATATTAACCAAATCTTACCAAACTTCGCAACATTCTTTCCAATCCAAGTCTTATAGAAGGGAGGCCTACCAAGCAAGGTACAAGGGATGCTGATACATGCATTTGGCATAAATTTTCAGCTTCATGCTTAGACCTAACACGAGAAAGTTGTCAATAAAAGACTTAAGTTTTTTTATTATTATTATTAACATGATATCCGGATTAGTTTACACACACCTCGACTAATCCTACAGTCCTGAAGTTAACGATCATATAAATCTCCATTAGCCCTGAGATTTATAGGACTCAAACTAAAACTATACTCCTCATAGTTAAAAGACTAAGTTATTAACCACCCTTGTCAATTGGACATGAAAAGCAGTCTTGGACATGGTATCCAAATTCAATTTTCAATCTTTTCTTCATCATTGATGGAGGGATTAGATCTGAAACTGGGCCATGGCTTGCTTGAAAATATGTTTCAAGGGTAAAGGACTGGTGAAAATTAGAATATCTCATAAGCAAAAAGTTCTTGATCACAAAATAATTTTGTTTTTGAAACTATATCCACTATACCATACAATTTCATGACTGCATTCATGAAGAGATTGTCTAGCTGCTCATTATGCATGATTACCCCTAGTAGGGCGGCAAACATGATTTCTTTTACGCGCATGGTCTTCATTATGGTGCTGTGTCCGGCAGGCATAACCATACCAGCAATCTTCCCTGTTAGCTGCTTCTGGCGGAAGGAGCTGTGATGATGCAAACACAAACACAGCATAGTTTCTAAAACTCGAAAATTGAAAAATATTTGTAGGCCACAAGTTTATACACTGCTTAATACTATATACTTACATTTCTAGGCATTGAAATCCGGAACCAGTATAGCAGAAAGGAGATCAATTTGTCATAACAATCACTGCATTCAGAAATAAACCAAACATTTAACATTTATGATTAACCTGCAAGAGTAAAGAACAGCAATAACAGCCACAACCGCAATAATTAACCTTACATTTGTTTAAGCGGGTGTAGAGAGGAATCCACATTAAAAATTGTTCATAAAGATTATATCAATTCAAAACTTGTCAAATGATCTCATCACCATGAATTTTAGTACTAACTAATTCCTCCTCTTGGAAGACTGCGGAGTTTTTGTCACTACACAGTAATTTAAGTACTAACTAATTCCACATCAAATCCTCCATATGAGAAAATAAAAGGTGAGTCCTTACTTGCAAACATGGGTTCCAACAGTTATCATCTCAGCATGATTCAGTGGCATCCTAGTTCGATCTGCAGCAAGAGTTAAAAACCAACCAAAATTCAAATTCTAGTGACATTTTAGCTTGAAAACACACACAAAATCCTTTCTTTCTGCAACAGAGACAACACATCATTACCCATTTCCAACCTTTGTCCTAAAATAACCATAAAAGTATCATGGAACATGAAGTACAAGATACATTCCAAAATACTCCAGAATTTTATTTCAAATTAACAGTACCACTAAAGATATTTATATACGTTGTTGCATCCCCTTCAAAAAAAAACCTTACACAAGGGTAACTGAATTTGGGACCTTACAAACTCAGTTTTTTTAACCATTAAGTTGGGGTAAAGAATCAACCAACACACCAATTTCTCTGTTGTTCAACTTCCCAATCCAATCTGAAATAACATCCTGCAGTGTTTTTCCCATCTGTCCGATACACCTTTCTGTGATCTATAAAACAAAAAATGTGAGTCACTCTTGTCAAACTTTGTAAAGTTGCTACCGATTAACATTTTGGAAAAGAGAAATTCATACATCCTGTTCATGCCGGTTTTTTTCATGTGCCAAAAATGGAATCCTAGAGACAGCATGCTCTGAGATCTGCAAAGCACAAGATTATGGAATATTAACAAAAGCATACAAAGCCTAAAATGTTCACAAACCTGATGCCTCCAGAAGAAAAGGCATCTTATTGTTATGGAAAAATCACAATAAAACTTTGAAATTATCATGGTTTCCATAGAACAACTAAGGCCAGGCAATTAAAGAAAGAGTAAATAAGGATCACGGAAACGAAATCTAATCACAAATCAAATCAGATTAAATAAAAATAAGTGCTCAAATAATCTAGAAGAAAGAACATTTGTTTGCCAGAAGAGGCAAGAAATGTTGAATGGTAAAGAGAAGATATACACACAAGAAAAAAAAATTCTGCAAGAAACTCCATATCTGGTGTAATAGATTAAGTAAACAGCATCATCCTCTGTAGCAGAAGGTAGGAACACCAATGAACTACTTATAGACGGGTGCATTAAGTGAATGCCCAAATTTTTAAAAAAATGAAAAAGAATAGTTAAAAGGTAAGATATATACATGTGAGAAACTGGGATTGTGAGATAGACAAACAATTAAGGGGCTAGGAATATACCATGCAGGTGGAGTAAAATTATATAGAAAGGGTTTAGACCAATAGAAATAAGAAACTGACAAATTAAGCAGTGGCTTCATTGTTATGGAGTCGTGTCAAGCAGTGGCTTCATTGTTATGGAGTCGTGTCAAGCAGTGGCTTCGTCTAAATCGTTCTATGTCTTCCCTATCTGGTGCGCTTCGAGGAATGAGACGAGTTGCTCTCCCTCTCCTTGTGCACTTAATTTGGAATGAAAGGAACAAACGTCTATTTGAGCATGTTTCCAAGTCAGTTGATGCTGTTTTCCAAAAGTTTCAAGTTCAGCATGGTTCTTCATTTCCATGAGAATTGTGTATCTTCTGCTTCGTGAATGCATGGCGGTGTCTTGGCCATGCAAGTTTTGCATGAGAGCTATTTATTGTTGTTCCCACCGGTTTGGTCTTGGGGGCTTGTCCCTATCTGGTTTCTCTTTGAGTAAAGCTTGTATTTTCTATGTTTTTTCTAATGGTTTCTTTAGTTGTATTTATTTGGTTAGGCTGGGCAACCCCCCTAGGATCGGGTTCCTACCCTAACCATCTGTTGTTCTATCCCTGGTTTTTTCTTTTGTTTAGGGAGCTTGTTCCCTTTGTTTCATTTTTTGTTTTATATTCTTTTTTCTGGTTTCCTATGGGTTCCAAAGTTGTAATTTTTGATCTCTTATATATACTTACATTTGATCCAAAAAAAAAGAAACTGACAAATTAAAAGACACTTATCAAAGAAACATAGAGGGAGAGTTGTCCACATGATAGCAATCCTATTGCAAGTGAGAACTGTTTAGAAAGGACTGCAACTAGAAAAGACTAAGAATAAAAGAGCACATACTGGTTTAAAATTCTCATGGCTGCAAATAGAGTGAGTGTCACTTCTGGAAACACCTTGAGCATGCCAATAGGCACCACAAAATACTCTATCACATCCCAAACCTGCAAGAAGGGAGGAATTAAAAAGGAATTATATCTACTTGCAGTAAGCTCACAGTTGATAAAATAGTGTTGATCCAATATTATTTCTCCTCAAAATTAAATCCATAGACTCAAAAGTAAACCTAAGAATTCATTAATAATTTGAAGCAGTCTCTTAGCTTCAACACCAACTTTAACAGACTTTATTCAAAGGATTGATGAGCATAAAATATGGAAAAAAGGGCCTGAATTAGAAAAATAAATAAGAGAAACGTAAACCCAACACTTCATCCAAGAATAATACAGGCAAATCATGACACATACAGTGCTGTGGTACTCCAATATCAGCTCGAGAAGGCATCATCCCTCCACAGGCTTGGCACTGTAAGTGAATTGTATTCTGATTGCAGTGGAAGCCACTGTACTCAGTACCTGATTGGTATTATTGAACAATTAGATAAATAATGGATCTAAAACAAAAGGACTGCATATTAGAAACACATCCAAGGCTAACATTCTTATAACCAGTTATTTAAAGTTCAAAATGCAAAAGCATTTATTCACATGATTGACCGCTCTCAAGAATGAAAACATGCATAAGATTATGTAAAAAGCACCACAGTCAAATTAAACAAAGAAAACAAAGAAAAAGAAAACAATGATGAATAAAATTTCTAACTGAAACTATTTTCCTGCTCTTGGATTAGCGGCACTAGCATCTCATATGCAACATAGAATTCTGTCAAAAATTAAAGATAGAAAAGTAAGTTTTTGTTGTACAAGAAGCTCCAAGCACCATTCATTTAGTATGGAAGCTAACTTTTTCATTTAGACTCCCACAGCTGATGATATTCCTGTTTGTGAGCACGTTTAATACATCCATGAAAAAGGAACAAGAACAAGAATATCAAGGTGGCTACCACTACTCATGACAGTCGCATCATTGTCACACTAGCATAAATATCAACACCCAACACCATCTTGTGTCAGTTGGTTACAATTCAGTAGATTGTAACAAACTCAGACGTGAAAACAACGAAGCTTTAGTTTTAACTAGGATTTCTTCACATGTTCAAGAACCCTATGGAGACTCTGTCTAAATTCTCATAACAGATCAGTAAAATAGATGCATTTGGAAGGAACCCAGCACAAATTATCTAGAACACAATGGAGAAGAAGTTGAGAATGATATCAAAATGACCATGACCCTGATATCACACACATAAGGAATGATCTTTGATAGATTGATCTACATGAGGATCCAAGCTTCAGCAGTTGTGTGTATGGAACACCATTATAAAATATCAAACCCACAACAAGTTGTACGCCAGAAATTGGCTCGTATTTTTCTTCTTTAAGAATAGAACACACTATTTTCCTTCCAAGGGTTCCAGTATTGCCAAACGATCATATTCCAGAAAATGATGTGATTTATAAACAAGTAATTGTAAGAGAAATTAAAACTATTACCACATTGAGGACATGGGAAATCTGCAACTTCATTTTCAGCATCTAAAATTGAGTGTGGCCTCTTTCGACGATGCTTTTTTCCAGTTTGAATGATCTAATGTGCATCAGAAGTTAAAAAACTGTAATGATCTGATACTCGTCAGAACTTAAGTTAACTAGTTAAAAGCACCATTCTATATACAGAAGATATGCAGACCAAAGACAAACAAATAGTGTCCCAACAATTTGAAATAACCACAAAAGAAGCTGCAATGGAAATGGAAATCTATCAATTGAAGATACGAGAAAAAACTATTTGTAATGTGTATTACAAAAATAAATATTACTAAGCATCCATTATCTCAATTAATCAGTAATATTTGGTTAGAAATCATTTTCAGGACAGATAAAGTTTGAGGCAAGCATGCAAGTAAGCATCGCATGTCTCAATCCTATATGAGATATATGACATATATTTGTCTCTCATAATTCAATCCCAGACATGACATCAACATTTCATATACTTGTATCAAGTATCATGGCTTCAGACATAAAATTACTTACAAGATTTGATTTTATTGATGCATAGGAATCCAAAAGAATTATTTCTTCATCTGACTGCTTTAGTGAAGAATCGGCTTGCAATACATCCTAAAAAAAGAACAATCAGCAACTTTGTTACTATTACAGTTAAAAGTAATATCCATAAACCTTGAGCATGCTATAAAAAGAAAGGGGCATGCCCTAGAAATTTTAAACTCTCAAACATGTATCAGAAAACAGGCATGAAATGAAGATCCAAGTATGAAGGGTTAAGAGTTTGCAGGATTGGCTTAAAATTGCAAGACGCAATCAATAAATTTTAAATGATGATATATTAGTGTACAAAATTAAGAAAATAAGAGTATATATACATGAACTTGCACAAGAAATTAAATCCTCTAAGCAGTAATGCTTCGACTTGCACTCAATTTTTATGTTATCTATGTTATTGGCATTCTTTCAGTTAATGCAATTATATCAGGTAACCATAATCATCATCCAGAATCACAGACAAGTAGAATAGCAGAATTATAAACAAAGTAATGCAGCATTAGCACTAACATTAGGCAATGAAACTAACAACAAAGTATATAGCAGATATTTTGACAAATGTGAAAGAAAATCAATAAGAAAAGTTTTCTATATTTCAAGTAATTGCAAAATATGACGCTAAGGCAGCCTAAAACAAATAAATTAATCTACCAACTACAAACAAAAGGGAAATAGACAAACAAAGGGAAATACATGTCTCTATCCATACAGGCACATAAAATGGCTTGCACAGAGATGTAAAATGTTCGTCAAGGAATTGAGTGAAACTTAGGGTATATCACCTCCTCTATACTATGCAGAAAGTGGTTTCTACCAACAAACTGTACTACTGCTCTACACTGAGGACAGAGCACACTTGCATGTCTTTCTTGCGATCTCCTCAGCCATTCTGAAAAGCATCCATTGCTGAGTTGCATAGGACAAGTAGATTATAAATCAACAAGTTGAAAGTACAATTCTATTCTACTAAAAAGAAGCCATAAAATAAATCACAAACCAGAAGTTATGAAGACAAGGAGCAACAGTAACAACATCATGCCATACGTTTAAGCAAATGCTGCATTTTGCATGCTCAGCATCTATACTGACCTGGTGGAGAAAAAACAAAACCAAAGAACATCAGCACACTTGTGGTTGGCAATGGCACACCGGAAGAAATTTAAAGATTCCAAATATGATTAATCATTCACCTTTAACCATCTCGTGAAAGACTCTCGAGGCATTAGTTTAAATCTGTAGCTCAAATATCCTAGAGATGTAAGAAATAAAAAAGCCTTTTTATAAGAGATAGTCAGTATCAAATGGGAAACAATTGCATTCCAGAAGCATATTCTCAACAAAACTCAGCCCTGGATGATTAAATATCCCAATTGGAAGTGCATCTCAAACCTATCCAATTGTCAATTATACCAAGTAAATTTATGCATCCCATAAAAAAACATCAAGATAATGTTGTCGCTAGAGTAAACAGAGATCAAATCACATTATAATGTGACCATATGGAAGAAACTAACCTTATCTCTAATTCTTTTTTAAAAAAAAGTAGAATACAATGCTGGGAGGGCTGTTCCAGTTACCATCAAAATAAAAACAATAATACCCAAGTGAGGTTAAACAAAAGTACAGACATGCAATTGAAGTTGCTGTGTTTTCTGAAACTTAGCTCCAGATAAATTGACAATATGAGTAAAAACAATTTTTATTGGCTGCAGTATCTATTCAAGTAAATTATTGTAAAGAAGAAATAATAAAATTAAAACAATGTAAAAAATTTCTGACCTTCTCTGGCAGGGCCAGGAATAATTTCACTTCCGCAATTTATCACTACATCATCTTCATTTTGGACAGTGGCCTCATCAACAAGTATTGTATTCAAGCTGTATCAGAAACAACAGACAACAACCAAAGCGACAGAATTTGAGAATCTCTGATCAACTAAAAGATGCATGTATCGGTCAATAGTTATGAGTGATATGATTCATCATTCAGAAAACTAGCATTCAAAATCTCTTATCACCATGGTTGCTACAATAAATTGATTGTCTTTTGGATAATGGAAAAATGATTTGCTAATCGATAGGGCCAAAAGTCATATCACCAGCCTTAATGGACTTAACTATGGTACTAAAGATAGAATGTTAGTAATAACTCAACAAAGACAATGAGCTTAACTCTATAATTGGCTTAAGAATATCTGCAATTAAAAAACAATGCTCGGATCAGTAAAGCAGCTCTTTGTCTCCTACAAGAAGACAACCTTTTGCCTGTGATTTAATCAATTGTCTGGTAATTCAGTCAATAGTATAGAAATTCATGTTTTAGATTCTCAGGTGGGTTATTACTTAATTATACCAATCTCTATAAATAAAATCAACTTATTCATGATATCAGAAAATAAATATAAGTTTTAACTAGTAAATATAAATCACCTCTTATTTTGCATCATAGCAGAACTTTGATCTGAATTCCTTGTTATTTTGCACCATTCATGCTTCTCAAGAGAAGTAGATGTAATCTCTGAGCAGATTACCATCTCATTTGACCTTATCTCAACATCAGAATATCTCGAGTCAGATGGTACTGCAACAAAGAATAAATCAATTAATTTTCAAAATCCCAAATCAGAAAAGTTTGCTGTCAAACCCTGTAGTTTATTCTCTTTGCTTTAAAAGTTTGTGTTGCAAATGATTGAATGTAGCCTTTTCAATAAGAAAAGAACGCATATGATTCTCAGCATCCACATTATCAAACAGAATTGTCTACAAATTGGAGATGCGATGAAAATGCTATCATTTATATAATTGAACAAATCTAAGGCTCCAGTATTGGCAGTTCAAACTTCTAAAGAACCCCAATTCAAAATGGGAACTCTATAGTATTTCATACTATGTTAATCACGAAAAGGCTAATGTTCATAACAAAAAGTGTTGAATTAACCAAAAGGGTTTCTTTTTATCATTCATGATTTATGTTAAAAAAGACTCCCTACTTTCTAATTCCAATGTACTCGCACTACGATCATATTCACTCGCATTCAAGAAAAATACTTAAGAACAGTAACAATCCCTCCACAAACATGCAAGCACAAATACATTAACAGAAGCATTAAATTGAACTTCCAAAAAAAAATTAGAATGCAACGATGAATTAAGAACCCAAACCCAAGAAAGTTTCTTCCTTTGTTAAATTTCCTGGTTTTCTCTCAATTCAATTTAACTTCCAAAAAAATGTCAGCTTCAACACTAAAATTCACTAAAAACAGTTTCTACAAACATTTTATAGGGAAACAAACAGAGGATAACATATGAAACAACACTAAGACTGTAGAAATAAATATGAGGAAAATACCAAGTTTGGCCCAGGCTTCATTGGAGGAGGAGGAATTGGAACCAGAAGAGCATTCACCAAATTCCATTGATTGCTTTCTTTAAAGGGTTTTATTTGTAACTCAAAAGAATGAGTAAAGTTTGTGTCTTTGGAAGAATTTTGATTTCTGGGTTTGGAATTTTGATTTTCAGAATTTATAGAGACGGAAGAGAAGGGAAGAAGCGTGCATAGGAAGGAGATGTATCTATCAAGTTCGATGAGAAAGAGCAGAAGGAAAGCAGTTTCTTTTTATAAAGTAAATTTTGAAAACGTGTTTTGTCGATGTTACGTAGAATAATGAAAAATAAGGTG